>NC_045628.1:51578106-51881136 GCF_009829155.1 Mustela erminea | reverse complement strand
AAACCAGAGAATGGATGTTAACATCAAGATACTGGCTCAGAATTATTCACAGGTGAGAGCAGTCAGCAGCCGTCTGAGAGTCTTCCGGGGGCTTCTGTGTGTCACCCATACTGGTTACCAAACGTGCCACAGATGTTTTTCAAATGAGCAGGTGCCTAAAACCCAAGCATCATATAGGTTATGTTGGGATTTACATTGCGCAATCCTCATCATATGTGTAGATATCTGTACTGGTTTCAAAATTTTAAGCAGCTTTTATAGGCTTTAAAGCATAGCATGGAGGACATGGGGACTTAGATTGGAGAAGGGAGTTGGGGGAAATTGGAAGGGGAGGTGAACCATGAGAGACTATGGACTCTGAAAAACAATCTGAGGGTTTTGAAGGGACGGGGGGTGGGAGGTTGGGGTACCAGGTGGCCAGGTGGTGGGTATTATAGAGGGCACGGATTGCATGGAGCACGGGGTGTGGTGCAAAAATAATGAATACTGTTATGCTGGAAATAAAAATAAATAAATAAATAAATAAATAAATAAATTAAAAAAAAAAAAAAAGCATGAGTCCTAATGATTACACAGTAAACAGTGCATTTCAGTCTCCATCATGGTGGTGTCTGATTGCTTAAGAATTTTTCAAAAATACACATGCAGGTAATTCCCAGATTTTCCAGCAGATTATTAACTCCTGGACCAAATCACACAAATGTGGTACATTATTCAAGATGGAAGGAAATCTGGAAAATGTACCTGTGTATCTTCTTCTTATATGTCACTATTACTACCATTATTATCAAGAGCTTTTCTTGCAAAAAGAAGGGAGGAAAGCCTAAGGCAGCAGTAAGAGAGGGATGAAGATTTACGTCTCTATCCTCCTGCTCCTCTGTCAAAAACCTCCCAGCTCTCTGTTCGGGTTTGCCGATCCTGTTCATTTCCTCTGCTTCCTCCCATGTTAGGAAGAAGTTACTAGAAAAAACTTAACAAATATTTATGGACTACCTCCTGTGTGCTAGCCACCGTGCTAACCCTGGGGAAAGAGCAATGAACAAACCGGCGCTCTCATGTCCTTCCTGGGGCTTATAGTTCACGAGGGGATAGCCATTAAATAGGGACTTACAAAAGGGATTCGTGCTTCAAAAATGTATTATCTATACTTTATTCTTATCAATCCCAGGACACCAAAATGCTACAGTTTTCTGTTTTGTAAGTCAATATTTTCCAGGGGTTCGATTTCTGATGAGTGGCATTTCAATTTCATGACTTGAAGAAATGTTTTAAACAGACGCTCGGATGGTCTCCTGAAGGATCTGCAGGGAGCCCCTTCTAATGTATGCCACATATAAATTCATATTTTCTTCCCCAATTCCTTAGGAACCTTAGTCAGATTGTTTTTTTCGATATCTGAAAAGAAAATGAGTGTTGGTTAATTAGAATTCTACATAAAACCCCCACAGAGACCGTGATGACAGTGTTGCCTGTTTTCTGTTTCAGCCTGGTAGATGATGGTCAAACAAAGTTTCTGCCTCAGAGTTTCTCATGCGTCCTGGATGGCTGGATGCCTTGGCGTTGTTTTTTTCCTGTGGAATCATACCACTGTAGAAATAGCAACAGATATTAATATACCCGAGAAGTGTCTTGCTGGACTATTGCATGGGAAGGGGGAAAAAAAGGAGCATACATGTTTTTACAAAAGAATGATTTTCCTTTTAGCTGAGGATACACAATGAGCTGATTTAATTTTAATGAGTTTTAATCTGTCATTGTCCTTTCTTATGCCTCTATACTCCAAATCAGCATTCATTGTCTATGCGTCAGATTGGAATGCTTTTCATATACTTTCAAAGCATTCATTTTCAGAAAAATTCTTCTGTTTGGGAAACACACCCCTTTGTCCTCTTTCCACCTGTGTAGTTCCCTTTTCGGAGTGTCAAAGCAGCTATGGCTTCAACTGACTACAGTGTTTAATCAGAAAACGCAGGGTGTCAAGGTCACGTTTCCTTGACAGGCTGAGTTGATGCTGCAAGTTTTATGATTTACAGAATGTTTGCTTATTAAAAAAGGTTTTTTATATACAAAGATACCTTTAAAAAATGTGTAATAAATAAGGGTGCCTGGGAGGCTCCATTGGTTAAGCATCTGACTCTTAATTTTACCCTGGGTCATGATTTTGGGGTTGTGAGATCAAGCCCCTCGGCAGGCTCTACGCTGAGTGTGGAGTCTGCTTGAGACTCTGTCTCCCCCACTTCCTTTTCCCCTCTCCCTGTTCATGCACACGCTCGCTCACTCTCAAAAAAAAAGTAATAAAGAGTAATTAGTAGAATTTTAAACTCGTAGTATTTCAACCTAATTTTTTTCTTTTTTTGGTCCTGAGGGGTGAATCATGTGAGGAGGCAGTGAGGGTATGATATCCTTTTTGCCCTTATTATGTTTACTTTTACCCACAGATCTCATAAAATATGTTTTTTCCTCTAGTGTGCATACGTGTGTGCACCTACCTATGGTATCTAGGCACACTTCCCAAACACACACACATATTTACATAAAGTTTCCTCTCTGTTATTGTGTTTATTTAGGAGAATTAGTAATATTATAACAACAAGGCAGTTCAATCATGTGAAATCTCAGACACTCTTAAAATTGAGGAGCTCAGGAAAATATCATTTTGTCTGTCTCCTTTGTTCATCCAAAAAGTGATAAACGGTTCTGACAAGACTAAATAAGGGGCAGCACATCAATATTGGGCCTGAAGAATGTTTAATTTGGAGGCAGGTGAAAATAGAGATTTTTTTTAAAAAATTTTATTTATTTATTTGACACAGAGAGAGATCACAAGCAGGTAGAGAGGCAGGCAGAGATAGAGGGGGAAGCAGGCTCCCTGCCAAGCAGGGGGCCCTATGTGGGGCTCGATCCCAGGACCCTGAGATCATGACCTGAGCCGAAGGCAGAGGCTTAACCCACTGAGCCACCCAGGTGCCCTGACAAGAGATTTATTAGAGAAATCAGAATAGTCCAAGCTTTTTATTCATGGGTATTTAAGACAGTGTACATGATTTAAAAGACAGTTGTAAAGGCATGAAAAGGAATGGATGAGGGCAGAAGGCAAACTCTCACACATTGATTGATGTTAGGTTCCTTTTGATTTTGCCATAGGTGTACCTCAAATGAAGGATACATTCTGAAAAAGAAGGAGGAACAGTAAGGAACTAGGAACTAGGAATATGGGAAATATGAGCTGTTGATTGATTTTAATCTTACCTTTGCTCTCCTGTAATCTTGTGAATCTAAGCTCTGGCCATTCTTTGTAAGTTAAGAACAGCTGGTCCAAAAGACAGATTTCTTCAGGTTATTTCATGCATGGTTGCCTTACTCAGGTCCTTCTGGCTGTGGTTTCCTTCTTGACAGAGTGTGGAAGGGCCGTAAAGATCACATGGTAAAATCTATTTGAATTCCCATGCTCCTCCTGGACCCACCCTATGTCTCTTCCTGGTCTTGAGAAGGAAGGCTTAGTTTGTCCCTAACGCAAATAGACACAATACAGTTTTCAAAGGCATACCTTAGAAACACCTGGGTGTTTGACAGAGGATTTTAGATTTCTCACCTGAAGTTAAATGTTGCTAGGTCAAGTGTCTACTATACCAAATTAGATGTTTGAGCCCTCCTTCCTTGGACTGCAGGTAGTGATGAAAACTCTAAAACTCTGCAGTTTAGGTCAGATTTGGCATTGCTCTAGAAAAATATCTTGCCCCAAGAGGATTTATGTAGAGAGGTTTGGCTGGTCTGTCAATCAAAGTAGACCTTAGAAAGAGTGTGAGTGAGTGAGTGAGTGTGTGTATGTGTGTGTGTGTGTGTGAGAGAGAGAGAGAGAGAGTGAGGAAGGGATTTTTTTGGTTGTGGGACCATTGGACAGAGAAATTCTGGTTTTTTTTGGTTCTTTTAAAAATTTAAAAATTTTTTTAATAAACATATAATGTATTTTTATCCCCAGAGGTACAGATCTGTGAATTGACAAGTTTACACACTTCACAGCACTCACCGTAGCACATACCCTCCCCAACGTCCATTAAAGCCCCCTCTCACTACCCCCTCCCCCCAGCAACCCTCAGTTTGTTTTGTGAGATTAAGAGTCACTTATGGTTTGTCTCTCTCCCAATCCCATCTTGTTTCATTTATTCTTCTCCACCCCCCAAACCCCTCATGTTGTATCTCCACTTCCTCATATCAGGGAGATCATATGATAGTTGTCTTTCTCCAATTGACTTATTTCACTCAGCATGATACCCTCTAATTCCATCCATGTCGTCGCAAATGGCAAGATTTCATTTCTTCTGATGGCTGCACAGTATTCCATTGTGTATATATACCACATCTTCTTTATCCATTCATCTGTTAATGGACATCTAGGTTCTTTCCATAGTTTGGCTATTGTGGACATTGGTGGTATAAACATTTGGGTTCATGTGCCCCTTCGGATCACTACATTGTATCTTTAGGGTAAATACCCAATAGTGCAATTGCGGGGTCATAGGGTAGTTCTATTTTCAACTTTTTGATGAACCTCCATGCTGTTTTCCAGAATGGTTGCACCAGCTTGCATTCCCACCAACAGTGTAGGAGGGTTCCCCTTTCTCCGCATCCTTGCCAGCATCTGTCATTTCCTGACTTGTTAATTTTAGCCATTCTGAGTGGTGTGCGGTGATATCTAATTGTGGTTTTGATTTGTATTTCCCTGATGCTGAGTGATGTGGAGCACTTTTTCATATGTCTGTTGGCCATCTGGATGTCTTCTTTGCAGAAATATCTGTTCATGTCCTCTGCCTATTTCTTGATTGGATTATTTGTTCTTTGGGTGTTGAGTTTGCTAAGTTCTTTATAGATTTTGGACAGTAGCCCTTTATCTGATATGTCGTTTGCAAATATCTTCTCCCATTCTGTCAGTAGTCTTTTGGTTTTATTAACTGTTTCCTTTGCTGTTCAAAAGCTTTTGATCTTGATTAAGTCCTAATAGTTCATTTTTGCCCTTGCTTCCCTTCCCTTTGGCGATGTTCCTAGGAAGAAGTTGCTGAGGCTGAGGTTGAAGAGATTGCTGCCTGTGTTCTTCTCAAGGATTTTGATGGATTCCTTTCTCACATTGAGGTCCTTCTTTCATTTTGAGTCTGTTTTCGTGTGTGGTATAAGGAAATGGTCCAATTTCATTTTTCTGCATGTGGCTGTCCAATTTTCCCAACACCATTTATTGAAGAGGCTGTCTTTTTTCCATTGGACATTCTTTCCTGCTTTGTTGAAGATTAGTTGACCATAGAGTTGAGGGTCTATTTCTGGGCTCTCTATACTGTTCCATTGATATACGTGTCTGTTTTTGTGCCAGTACCATACTAGGACACATTGTTTTTATATATCACTGGATTCAATTTGCTAAAATTTTGTCAAAGCTGAAAGTGTCCTCTTTTCCTCTGTTTTGTCCCTCTTTTGCTCAGCTTCTTTATTCTCTGTCATTTGGTCTTCTATATCACTAATTCTTTCTTCTGCCTCGTTTATCCTAGCATTAAGAGCCTCCATTTTTTATTGCACCTCATTAATAGCTTTTTTTTAATTTCAACTTGGTTAGATTTTAGTTCTTTTATTTCTCCAGAAAGGGCTTTTATATCTCCAGAGCGTGTTTCTCTAATATCTTCCATGCCTTTTTTGAGCCCGGCTAGAACCTTGAGAATCGTCATTCTGAACTCTACATCTGACATATTACTAATGTCTGTATTGATTAGGTCCCTAGCCTTCGGTACTGCCTCTTGTTCTTTTTTTTGTAGTGAGTTTTTCCGCCTTGTCATTTTGTCCAGATAAGAGTATATGAAGGAGTAAATAAAATACTAAAAGGATGGCAAAGACCCCAGGAAAATGCACTTTAATCAAATCAGAAGAGACCCCAAATCATGGGGGGAGAGAAAGGGGATAAAAAGAAGTTCAGAAAAAAAAGAAAACAAATAAAGAAAAAATATATAAAAAAGAAAAAATATATATATATTAGACTGGTGACTAGAACAGGGTCACCCACTTAATTTTGGGAGTATTTTGGTCTCTTAGAAGAAACTACCTCCCAAAATTTTAAGGAATGGAAAATATATATAGGTAAACACAATATATAGGTAAACACAATGAAAGGATGGAATATGCCTATAAAGATGAAAAAAAAATTTTTTTTTAATTTCTAAAAAAGGAGTTGATTAAGTTGGTTGGGAGAATAAAGAAAAAGAAAGTGGAGAGAATTTGCCTGGGCTGGGGACTAGAACAAGACCAGAGCTAGATTTAGGATATATTTTGATTAGAAGAAGTTGTACCCTAAATTTTTTAGAAGAAAAAGTCCTATGTGTGTACAAAAAATAAAGTTAAATACAATGAAGGATAAAATATGAATATAATAAAGAAGGTTTAAAAAAGATTATTATTATTTTTTTATGAAAGGTATTTTTAAGATAAACTAATTAAAAGGCGTTAAAAAAGAAAAGGGTAAAAGTTCAAAAAAATTTAGCAGAAGAAAAAAAATAAAATAAAAAAAATTTAAATTAACTGCAAGAATGAAGAATCATAGGGAGAAAGCCATGAATTCCATGCTTTGCTTTCTCCTTCTCTGGAATTCCACTGTTCTTGGTAAGTGAACTTGGCCCTGGCTGGATTTCTTGTTGATCTTCTGGGGAGGGGCCTGTTGTAGTGATTCTCAAGTGTCTTTGCTCCAGGCGGAATTGCACCACCCTTACCAGTGGCCGGGTTAGGTAATCCGCTTGGGTTCGCTTTCAGCAGCTTTTGTTTCCTGAATGCTTTCCATAGAATTCCGGAGGACGGGAATGAAAATGGTGACCTCCCAATCTCTGGTCTGGAGGAGCCGAGAGCTTGGGGCCCCACTTCTCAGCACGCCCTCAGAGAAAAGTGCTCAATCACTCCCATCTCCCCGGCCTCCAGCCACACTCCGAGCTCACCTAGCCTGTGACTGGTTCAAGGTAACCCCGAGCTGTGAGCTCACTCCTCGGCTCTGCCTCTGTAGCCGGCTTCCCTGCTCTAATACCTGCGAGCTCTGCGACTCTCAGACACCCCAGATCCTTTTGTGACCCTGCGGGACCTGGGGCCACACTGATCCCACGTGGGCTTCACCCCGGTTTAGCCTCTGGAGCAATGTCCCTCAGCGGAGCAGACTTTTGAAAGGCCTGATTTTGTGCTCCGTTGCTCCGCTGCTTGCCGGGAGCTGGCCCCTCCCCCCACGGTCTATCTTCCCCTCACTTTGGATTCACTTCTTCGCCAGTCCTACCTTTCAGAAAGTGGTCGATTTTCTGTTTCTAGAATTGCTGTTCTTCTTCTCTTCCATCTTGCGTTGGATTAGTAGGTGTTTGCAATGGTTTGATAAGCTATCTAGTTGATCTCCTGCTACCTGATGTAGTCTCAGCCTGCTACTTCTCCGCCATCTTGACTCCTCCCTGAAATTCTGTTTTTTTAAAAAAGCTATGGTTTTTAGAATCATAATGAATAGAAATATTTGGGGTAGAAGAGGGTGCAATAAATGAAGGAATAAATAAGGGACTAAAAGAATAAAGGAGTGAAAAAGCCAGAAGTAGTCCAGCTTTACTTTATAGGTCTGGCCACCTCTGACCAAAGGGATATTTCTCATAAGTGTGTAGAACAACTCAAGTGCCTTTGAAACCAAAGGTTAAGTATGAACTAAGGAATGACTTCAAAGCAGTTTTGCTACTAGAGCTTGATTAAACCAAAATGTGGTGACTCTTTTGGAGGAGGTCATCATGGTCCTGAGGGGGCCAGAAAATTTTTGAGGGTTACCAAGTACTAGAGTACATCTGGCTCCAGTGTCAATTGGAACTATCAAGTTTTTGTTCATTTTGGGGGGACGAGTGAAGAATGAGATCAGCTGAAACCTCTGTTTGCCTCCAAGGCCACACCAGACGACCATCTTGGCCTGCCTCCTGTACTTGGCTCATGGGAAGCACCTACCTAGAGTAGGACTGCATCCCTGAGGCCTCTGCTGGAGTGTGATGGTCAGAATGGGTGAAGTCCCTCGGAAAGAGAGGAGAGCAAAGAGGGAGGATGCTGTGATTGACAGTGAAGTGGAGGAAATGCCTCGAGTCAGCTGACCCTATTATAAAGAAGAGCAAAAGCACAGCGCCAAGACAACCAGAAGGGCAACCCCCAATTCAGGAAGTGTTATACACGAATTTTCACGTCCAAGAGCCCACCAAGGAGCCAACACCACTGCAATCACACAAGGGTTTATTCAACAAGCTTAAGCTTGGGCCCAAGTACACCCAACACAGCGGAGTAGGGACTTGGACCCTTAGTTAAGGCAGGGGTATTTATGGGTTCCTGTTACTAAAGCAGGCTGGGGATTCCTGTTACTAAAGTAGGGTGGGGGTTTCTGGAACCAAAGCAGGGTGGGGATTCCTCTTACTAAAGCAGGGTGGGGGTCTCTGGAACCAAAGCAGGTGGGGATCCTTAGAACTAAAGTAAAGTAGGGGAAAGTTCAGCCCTTGGGCACAGGGGTCTGAGATGGCTGCCAGAGCTAAGATGGCTGTACTTACGCTAAGGCTAAACCTGAGGTGGGATGGCCTTGATTTTTCTCAGCCTCCACAAAGGCACTCACAATGAAAGATATACTCTAGTTGAACTTACTCCTATAATTGCCAAATTCCAGCAAAGGGCCATTTCTTGGGGCAAGAAGCACAGAAAATGAGCCACCTTGTTACCTTCCCCTGCCCCTCCACCAAGGTATTCAGTTCCTGACAGATGGGATTATTCTAACCTACAGGCAAGGTGTGGCCCAATTAGAAGGATCCCTTTAGGCATGAGAGATCCTGGAAATGTATAAGAGGTGCAATAACTCTTCATGGAGGTGGGAATGATTAAGGCCATCTATAACCCTGTCTTTGAAGGTCTCTTTGAGACACATTTACTGCTGGAATGAAAGCTAAGGGATTCCTATCTGCCCCTCGCATGTGGTATGGAAAGATTTAGTGCCCAGGATGCTAGATTTCCCTTGGAATTCAGTGACTTGATTAATGTAGTAAAAGCATGTCCTTTTGTTCCAAACCACACTCAAGACAACTGCAAATGAGTCTGTGGCCATCCACTGGAATTCCCAACCACTGAGGGAAGGGCAAATCAGTTATGTTGGCTCCTTCCCTTTGAAGGAAGTTCTGAATATGCCTTGGTTTGTGTGTGTACTGCATCCGGTCTAACCCAAGTTTCTCCCCCACCCCATCACTGTGCAAACTGGCTGCTGCCATTAGGGGATTAGAGAAGCTGAGTACCATGTATGGACACCCCCATTGAATAGACAATGATCAGGGGTCACATTTCAAAGGTCAGGATATGCGAGACTGGGCAAAAGAACATGATATTGAATGGAGGTTCCTTCTCCCCTGTAACCCACAAGTAGCAGGGTTGGTAGAAAGGAAAAATGGAATATTAAAGCAGCAGATTAAGTTACTAATCAGCAAAACCACGTTGGGTGGATGGACTAAAGAACTTTATTACATCTGAGTGATCAACCAGTGCAACCTGTTGCCCCGTATGCCAGACTGGGGTTGCCT
The DNA here is from genome assembly GCF_009829155.1 of Mustela erminea. Taxonomy (NCBI): domain Eukaryota; kingdom Metazoa; phylum Chordata; class Mammalia; order Carnivora; family Mustelidae; genus Mustela; species Mustela erminea. The sequence continues at coordinate 51,871,561 of NC_045628.1, read as the reverse complement.
GCCAGGACAACCAATACCATAAAAATATGGAAGTCACAGGAAACAGTCATTGCCCTGACTTTCACCAGGGATCAATGTGCTCTGCCACTGAGAACCCCAAGTTCTCGGTACCTGGCAAAGGCAGTATCTACTGGAATTTGCAATGTGATGTCTCACCACGATGGGTGACTTAATTTCCATCCCTGGGTCAGGTGAAAATACACAATAATCCTGGGATCTTGTCTATAAACCAGACCAGTTGAAACACATTACACTTGGAATGAAAGATCACTAAAGAGGGGAGAAGGCGGGGGTCCTGTTCTGGCATTCATCTCCTCATGCTAGCAGTGCTGCTCCCCCTGGCTAGTCTGTATGGTGTAAGGAACTGGATCGAATTCCTGAAGCTGCATTTAAGTACCCACTCATCTCTATGCTGGGAACAGAAAAATCACTCTAAACAGAACCAACCCAGTTGAACCAAGAATAATGGACAGAGGTTAGTTTGGCATAACTGGTTGCACTGAGTATTTGGTAGCCCCGAATGCGAACCAGCGTGCATATGGCACAGACCATTGGTCATGGCTTCTGCCTGTTGGGCCACCACACCCTGGGTTTTCCCTGGACATAGGGGAGAATCCACCCCATGGTAACAAACATTACCAACCTGCTCCTCAAGGCAAGTTGGGCATGTTCTGTTTTCTATTGTAACATTCGGCTGCCATCTTTGTCCACTCCACTGGCCTACAGGATGTTATAGTGCACACAGAAGCTCTTACTAAATTTACCCAGCAAGCCTTAAATGATAGCTGGCAAAGCCTGTCTTTACTGAATACTGAAATGTCTCTGAGGAGAAAGGCTGCTCTCCAAAATAGGATGACCTTGGACTTTATTACTGCTACCGATGGAGGCACCTGTGCCATTATCCAAACAGAATGTTGTATGTTCATACCTGATAGTGCAAGTGTATTAAATCAAGTGAGAATATAAGTGAACATCCTGAGTGACCTGACCCCTAGTCTAGGGTACTTAATCAATCAGAGGTTTAGACCATGGGGCTCTTAGTGGGAAAAATGGTTACTTATTTTGGGAATCATGATCTTAACTTCTGTTTTCTCTTGCATGTGCCTATGTTATTATTGTGCTATCTGCTTCCGGTCACCTAGATAGCTGCCAAAGAAGCTGTCTAATGAAGCCTGCTAATGAAACCTGGTCACAAGGTCACGGAAAGGCCAGGACTGCCGTTGACCCAAGAGCAGGACCCAGGCAATCAAGGCTCCTCCCCCTCCCCCGTCCTTGGAATGTAGTTCCTCCCACTGCGCACACAGTGGGAGCCATGACCTCTACATAAACTTCTCAGATTCTGGCAGGTGGCAGGCACCGAGACCTACTCATCTTGTGACACCCAGACAAGCCTGGTAGGCGAGTTCCTTTGTTTATGAAAGCTGCTACCTATCCATGTGGAGTGGCATGTTGCTTCCTTCAGCTCCCCCTGACCCCTGCAAAGAGGGACCACCTGGGAAGCTCCTGAGGTCTTACCCAACAGACTCCTTAAGGTGAAATTTATTTTCTGATTGATATTGTTCCTGTTTAGGATACTGGCTTTCTCCTCTTTGTAGAAAAACAGGAATAAAACAATACAACATCATTAAACTGTCCTTCCTATTAATGAGCAGACTCCTCATCAGGACAGACAGCAGTTCCCCAAAGAGAAGGCAGAACAGAAAATGCTTGCTGAGTTTCCTGTATGTAGATTAGAGAACAGTCACTTGAGGGAGATTCATCCTCACAGCCATGGCTGCATTTGCTCTGTTCTCTCTCGTTTTGCACCTGCTCCTCCCTGAACAGGGTCCTTGGGCTGCTAGAGGGATTCCTCTGGGATCAGAAGCAAAGTGAGAATTTGGTGCTTGAAAAGGATCAAATTCTTAACGAGCCTTATCAAACTTATTAACAAGAAACATGAGCTGTGCTTCTTGGGGACTCGGTGAAGAACTCTGAGTTGGCTCAAGGAAGCATTTGCAAAGAGAAGTGATTCACAGAAACCAGAAGAGATTTTATTTCCAGAAAAGCGTAACGTAGGGTGGAGGTATGACCATAGAAACAGAATCTTCAAGGCAGCCACGTGGCAAACTTAGCAGGAGATGTGAGAACATTCCTGCAGCTCCCTCTTCATGGGCTTAGACGTCATTTTGTCCTGTGCGGGGACTCTCCAAATGTTTCCACCTACACATGTGTCTCTAATATATAGTTATCTCTATCATTAGTCATGATTATTTCTCCAAATCAAATTAATCCTGCCACTAAATAAATGTTTTAAATGACCAGGTTGTGTGTGCAACCTCACTGCTTTTAGGTTTATTGAACTCCTTACTGTCAGTATGGGACAGACTGAATGGTCCACTAAGTGATCCTCTGGCAAAAGGACTAGGACCCCTGTAGCCCCCGATCTTTTTAATTCAATATAAGGGCCTTGGTTTTTCCTCAACATGAATTAAAATTTCCATGAATTCTCAAGCTGATGAATTCAACCCTTTCTTCATTTTTCTTTTAACTTTAAAAATATGTGTGTGAAAAAAATGTGTGTGTGCGTGTGTGTGCATGTGTGTATATTAGAAAACTCCAGCAAAGAAGAATGAATAGGACAATGATTATCAACAAGATTGGCCCGTATTTATCAATTGTTAAAACATGTTAATTTTTTTCTCTCTATATAAATATTTTTCTATATAAATACATTTTTTATGAACTACTTGGAAATAATTTAGATACTATAACATTTCACTCTACATATTTAGCATTGATCTCTTACAAATTAAAATGTTTAACTATTAACCACCCATGAGAGATTGTGAACTCTGAGAGACAAACTGAGGGTTTTGGGGAGGGGTGGGGTGGAGTGAGCCTGGTGGTGGGTATTGTGGACGGCATGTATTGCATGGAGCACTGGGTGTGGTGTATAAACAATGAATTTTGGAACACTGAAAAAATTAAATTAAAAAAACTATTAAAAAAACTATTAACCACCATATTATCATTATCACACAAAGACTTTAATAAGAATCACATGCAGTGGTTTAATATCTAGTCCATTTTCACATTTCCCTAGTTGCCCTAAAAATGCCATTCGTAGGTTTAAAAAATTTTTTTCCAGGATCTAATCAAATTTCAGGTTGTGCCTTTAGTCTTTCTTAAATTAGAAAATTTTCTTTCATCTTTTTACTTTGTTTATTTTCTATGTCAAAGAACTTTTAGAGGATCCTAGCTAGTTATCTTGTAGAATGTTGTTTATCTTGGCTTTGTCTGATTGTTTACTTACGATTAGAATCAAGGTAGACTTTTGTTTGGTAGAAATATTACAAAGATGACTGTAGTAAATTAACTTACTGTTCAAAAAAATTTCACTACTCTTCTCTCGTCTTTGCCAACATTTTCTAGAAGAGCATATTTCCTACCCAAGTAGTGGGCTTATTCTCTTGTTTTTCTTTTTCTTTTTAAAATGATTTTACTTATTTATTTGACACATAGAGATCACAAGTAGGTGGAGGCAGGCAGAGAGAGAGGGGGAAGCAGGCTTCCCGCTGAGCTGGGAGCCTGATGTGGGGGCTCTATCCCAGGACCCTGTGAGATCATGACCTGAGCTGAAGGCAGAGGCTTAACCAACTGAGCCACCCAGGTGCCCCTATTCTAGTCAATGTTTTTCTGAGATTAATATGGAAAAAGCATTATCTAGGTTTCAGAAAATTGAGTGCTATGTAGACCTGACCTGAAACCGCAGAGCCTGGAGCCAAGTCTTGGCTGGATCAGCAGAACCTCAGCTCATCTGCAGATGTATAAGCAAGTAGTTTACTTGTTGTCTGCCTCTGAGATTTTATGGTTAAATGTTATATGAAAGAGCGAAATGAGACATGAGTCATATCAAATTTTCCTTTTAAGGTGGTAAGAAACCATATAACATGAGGTCTACCCCCTTAATTTTTTAAGATACAGGATAGTATTATTAACTGTATTAACATTGTTGTATAACAGTTATCTAGAATCTTTACATCTTGTATAACTGAAACTCCATATCCATGGAGGAGCAACTTCTCATTTTTTTTCTTTCCTTAGCACTTGGCAACCACCATTCCACTTTCTGCTTCTAGGAGTCTGACTACTTTAGTTACCTCATTTAAATGAAATCATCCATAATTTTAGGAGGAAAGCTTTCAGTTTTTCACTATTGAGTATGATGTTAGCTGTAAGGTTTTCATACATGATCTTTACCATGCTGAGGTTACTTCCTTCTGTTTTTAATTTGCCGAGTGTTTTTGTCATGAAAAGGTGTTGAATTTTGTCAAATGCTTTTCATGCATCTGTTGAGACGATCCTGCGATCTTTATCCTTCATTCTATTAATGTTGTATATTACATTGATTTTCTTATGTTGAATCATCCTTGCATCCCAGGAATAAATCCAGTTGGTCATGATGTATGATCTTTTCAATGTGCTGTTGAATTTGATTTACTAGTATTTTGTTGAGGATTTTTGTATCTATGTTCACCTAGATATTGGTGTAGTTTTCTTTTTTGGCAATGAGGTTGTCTAGCTTTAGTATCAGGGTAGTGCTGGTCTCATAAAATGAGTTTGGAAGTACTTTCTCCTCTTCAATCTTTACGAAGAGTTTGAGAAGGATTGGTGATAATTTTTTAAATGTTGGTACATTTCACCAGCAAAGCTATCTGGTCCTGGGCTTTTCCTTGTTGGGAGGCTTTTGAGTACTGATTTCATTTCCTTACTAGTTAGGTCTGTTCAGATTTTCTGTTTCTTCATGATTCAGGCTTGATAGCTTATATGTTTTAGGAATTTATTCATTTCTTCTAAGTTTTCCAATTTTCTTATAGTAGTATAATAGTTCATAGTCACCTTTTTTTTTTTTTAAAGATTTTATTTATTTATTTGACAGACAAGAGACCACAAGTAGGCAGAGAGGCAGGCAGAGAGAGAGGAAGGGAAGCAGGCTCCCCACTGAGCAGGGAGCCCGAAGTGGGGCTCGATCCCAGGACCCCGGGATCATGACCTGAGCCAAAGGCAGAGGCTTAACCCACTGAGCCACCCAGGCGCCCCTCATAGTTACCTTTTGTAATTATTTTTATTTCAGTGACATCAGTTGTGATGTCTCCTCTTTCATTTCTGATTTTATTTATTTGAGTCTTCTCTATCCCCCTCCCCACCCCCTCACCCCCCAGTTAGTCTACTTAAAGGCTTGCCAGTTTGGTTAATCTTTTCAAAAAACCATCTCTTAGTCTTGTCAATTTTTTTCAATTTCCACTCTGACCTTTATTATTTCCTTCCTTCTCATGACTTTGGGCTTAGTTTGTTCTTCCTTTTCTAGTTCTTTTAGGTAACCAGCATGGTCTTTATCTGAAATCGTTCTTGTTTTTTTTTGATGAAGGCATTGATCACTATAAACCCTCCTGTTAGTACCACTTTAGCTGCATCCCATGAATTTTAGTTTTTAATGCTCTGTTTTTGTTTTTATTTCTCTCAAGATAGTTTCTAATTTTTCTTTTGATTTCTTCTTTGACCCATTGCTTGCTCAAGAGAATGTTGATTTCCAGATATTTATGAGTTTTTCAGTTTTCCTCATGTATTTGATTTTTAGTTTCATTCCATCATGTTTGGAGAAGATGGTTGATATGATTTCAGTTTTTTACACACTTGTTAAGACTTGTTTTATGACCTAACTTGTGACCTATCCTAGAGAATGTGCTATACACACTTGAGAAAAATGAGTATTCTGTTGCTGTTTTGTAGGATGTTCTATATATATCTGTTAGGTCCATTTAGACTATTGTGTTTTTCAAGTCCTTTGTTTCATTATTGATCATATGTCTGGATGTTCTATTTATTATTGAAAATGGAGTATTGAAATCTACTATTATTGTGTTGCTGTGTATTTGTCCCATCAGTTCCTTTAATGCCTTCTACATATATTTGGGTGTTCTTAGGTTTGTTGCACATATATTTATAATTGTTACATCTTCCTGGTGAATTAGCCCTTTTGTTATTCTTTAGTGTCCTTTTTTGTCTCTTGTGACAGCTTTTGACTTAAATCTATTTTGTTGATATTCTCATTTTGTTCATGCATCATTTTCCCGAGCCCATTGAGCAGCTTTATTATGGATATTTTACATTCTTTGTCAGGTAATTCATTTGCCTCCCTTTCTTTATGGTCATTTTGTGGAGATTTATTTTGTTCATTTGATTGGGCTATGCTTTCTTTTTTTGTCATACGCCTTGTAACTTTATGTTGTGATCCATCCATTTGGAAAAACAGTCACCTCTCCTAGTATTAATAGACTGGCTTTGTACAGTGAAAAACTGTCACTAATCTCCCTGGTTAGAAATTCTGGGGGTCTCTCAGACCTTTTGACAGATGTGTCTTCTCTGGACTTATGCATGTAAATTCACAATCGGAGAGGTTTTTTTTTGTCACTATCTTTTTTCTGGAGTTTGCCATCTCTTGCCTCCTTCTGGTGTTTGTCTGCAGTACTACAGTTTCCTGGAGTGGCTATTAAACTGCCCAGTCGTTCTCTGTTTTCAGTGTCCCCTAGGCTTTTAGAGAATGCCAGACCCTGTCAGTGTTCTGAGTCCATTGTCTTGAAACTAGTCCCTTGGGCAGCTCCTGGAAAAATTAGACAGTAGACAAAAGCTCCACTCTTCTCTTTCTTCATCAAGGGCAGTTTTGTTAGTCTCTGCCTGCTATACTGTGTCCTCTGGAGCAACAGCAAGCTCCGCAGCCCTCCTTTGCTTTCTGTGGCCCCAGGAATGCAGAATGTACTGAGTCTTTTTTAGCATTCTGAGACAGGTGAGAAAGAAACAAGACCCTCAGGCAGTCCCCTCCAAAGTCAGAATGTTGGATGCATGCTTCAACTCTTTCCCTCCCTTGAGAGTAGCCAGGAATTGGGGATTTTTGCCAGCTTGTTCCACGTTGAACAGGGGAGAGACTCTTCTGAGTGAGTGTGTGTTAGTTCACATCATCGTCTTTGTTCCTTTGTTCTCAGTAGCACACAACCCGAAACTTCTCCTGTCATAACTTGGATTCAGGCAAGAAAGAATGGAGTCCCTCAGAAAGACGCCCCCCTCCTCTCCACCAAGCCTCTGAACCCTGGACATGTGTTTCAGTCTTTTCTTTCTCTCCCCTGGGAGATGCTGGAAGTGGAAGTTTTCACTGATTGCTTCAGCTCAGATGTGGGGAGGGACTAAGGTGAGGGAATGCAGTGGATTTTCCTGCTGGCTTTGATGTGCTGGTTTCATCCTTGCCTAGGATGTAGGAGGCTCTTAACTGGTTTCTAGATTTCTCACAAAAGGAGTTGGTCCTTGTATTATTGTTGAACATGGGCCTCTGTGGGGAAGGAAGGTCTGAGGCTTCTCTTCCACTATCTTACTGATGTCACTCTGCTCACTTTTTACATGATTTGACACCAAGTTTCTCACTATTGGTGCTGCCAAGTTTAATCATTTGATACAGATAATGATCAATAAATTCTTCATTACAAAGAGATACTTTTTACTTTGTAAATGATAAGTCATCTGTAGGATGATATTTTGAAATTGTATGAATATCGTATTCCTCAATAATCTTTCATTCACTGGGGCTAGCATTTGTTGGTGATCCTTACCTGAATCAATTATTACATAAGCGCTCTTCTATGGGCTGAATGTTTGCACCTCCCTAAATGCCCAAATAGGAGTATGTTAAATCCCTAATCCCCAGGATAATGGTATTTGGACATTGCACCTTTGGAAGATAATTAGGTCATGAGGTTAGAACCCCAATAATGGGATTAATGCCCTTATAAAAAGAGGAAGAGGCAGGAGATCTCTCTTTCTCTGCTTGCACACACCAAGGAAAGGAAAGGCCCCATAAGTTCATAACCAGGAGGAGGGGCCTGACCAAGGACTTAAGCATACTGGCATCCTGATTTCAGACTTCCAGAACCATGAGAAATAAATTCTGGTTGCTTAAGCCATCCAGTCTATTGCATTTGTTACAGTGGCCTGAACAAGACGGACCCTGACCATCCTTATGATGACATTTGTAGTTCTTAAAAATGATTATAAGGTTGATACCATTTACCTCTCTGATTCCCCCAAGAAAGAAAAATTAGATTTGTGTATATATTTGTACACTGTGGGGAAGAGAAATTACCTTGATCAGGAAGATGAAATAACCTCAAAATCATAAATCTTTCTGTGTTTTTCTGGAGTTAGGAGCCCTATTTGATTCTTGATTTCAACATAGAGAAAGGGGCTGCAGAGCTGTGGTTATGTCTTCAGAATGACTCTAGGATGTTTTGATGCTCTCTCTGAGCTGAGCTCACATTATGGCATATTCAAAAAGACAACTTAAGAAATTCCAAGATAGAATGTTAGTTTAATTATGGTATATTTATTGATGGGAATACCATGCAGCCATCAAAAGGAATGTTGTAGATAAATATTTGATAACATAGAAATATGTCTATATTATATTAAACAGTAGGTTACTTAATAATATACATTATAAAAAAAGAAATACATGTCTAGATGCAATGAAGTTATGTCATACAAGATAAAGTAATTTGTTAATCAGGAGGTTTCGTATAGTTAACTTTCTGCTTAGAAGTACTTTAATTCACCCTTAAAAAATAATAGGTATGGTTTTATGTATATACAAACCACTCAGAGATTCTTTACATTTTGAAATTTGGGAACAATGGGGTTAGACTAAAGGAAAGGCCTATATAAGGATATTTGTGAACTTGAACGACTGTCTTTAAAATAATTATCAGATCCCTAGGAATCAAGGGAAGATGGGTGGATTGAGAAAAAGAAAGTGTTTTGCTTATCTTTAAGCACACCATTTCCCTCTTTTTATTATTAAGCCTTTAAACATTAATTGATGGAGGTTCCTCAAAATGTTGAAAATAGAACTGCCCTATGACCCAGCAATTGCACTACTGGGTTTTTACCCTAAAGATACAAACGTAGTGATCCGAAGAGGCACGTGCACCCGAATGTTTATAGCAGCAATGTCCACAATAGCCAAACTATGGAAAGAACCTAGATGTCCATCAACAGATGAATGGATAAAGAAGATGTGGTATATATACACAATGGAATACTATGCAACCATCAAAAGAAATGATATCTTGCCATTTGCGACAACATGGATGGAACTAGAGCGTATCATGCTTAGCGAAATAAGTCAAGCAGAGAAAGACAACTATCATATGATCTCCCTGATATGAGGAAGTAGTGATGCAACATGGGGGGTTAAGTGGGTAGGAGAAGAATAAATGAAACAAGATGGGATTGGGAGGGAGACAAACCATAAGTGACTCTTAATCTCACAAAACAAACTGAGGGTTGCTGAGGGGAGGGGGTTGAGAGAAGGGGGGTGGGGTTATGGACATTGGGGAGGGTATGTGCTTTGGTGGGTGCTGTGAATTGTGTAAACCTGGCGACTCACAGACCTGTACCCCTGGGGATAAAAATATATGTTTATAAAAAATAAAAAATTAAAGAAAAATTAATTGGATTACATAAAACAGTTGGCTGTTGTGAGAATTGAATGAGGTAGTCGAGATCCATCTTGGGGAAGGCAACAGAAAGCTAGGTCCTAAAGTCTGTGCACAAGTTAAATGTGTGAATGATTTGATTCACAGTATGCTGGGGTGTGTGTTAAATTCCAGGAAGAAATGTACCAAAAGTATTAACAATGATTAAATATTTTTAGACAGTAGTATATTTTGAGTCATTTTTTGTATCCTTTGCATCTTTTTATAATATTTTCTAAATTTTCTACACTGAACATTTATTACTATGATGACTTGTTTTGTTTTTCTTATGTATGTGTGTGCATATTTAATAAACTTTATTTCTTGGAGCAGTTTTAAATACACAGCAAAATTGAGTGGAAGGTACAGAGAGTTCCCATATATCTCTGATCGCACTCACGCACTGTTTCTGCCATTATCTCTACTCCTCACATTACAACTGTTGAACTTATGCCATCATAACATTGTTACCTAAAGTCTATTGTTTACATTAGGGCTTAGGGTTAAATCTTGGTCCTGTAAGTTATATATATTTTTTAAAAAAAACAAAGGACTGTGATTTTGTTTTTTTTCCTAAGTCAAAGCTTTGGTCCTGGATGCATCTCGGCAGTCAATGGGACTTGCACAAAAGTTACTTTTCTCTGACTGAGTCCCAAGAAAGATTCACAGATCACATGTTTGCTGGCTGTGGGCAGGTTGCCTTGGGTAAAGGGCAGGACAACCTTCACTCTAGTCACCCTGGGGGGCCTCAGCAATGACATTCCTCACTTGGGGTAGCACTTGAGGTCATGCTATAGGGAAAGGGAAAAGGAATCAACTGGTCAAGATTAAATACTTTTGGGGAGCCTGGGTGGCTCAGTGGGTTAGGCCTCTGCCTTCGGCTCAGGTCATGATCCCAGGGTCCTGCGATCGAGTCCCACATCAGACTCTCTGCCCAGCAGGGAGCCTGCTTCCTCCTCTCTCTCTGCCTGCCTCTCTGCCTACTTGTGATCTCTGTCAAATGAATAAATAAAATCTTAAAAAAAAAGATTAAATATTATTTATCCTAAATTGCTTTCTATGATATAAACAATCCTGAAGATGATGGTGTTTTCTCCTATTCGAACTAAGTGAAAATTAACACCTTCACTGTAACCGAATCAGAATCTTCTGAGTTCAGATGGCAGTTCCCCAAGGAGTGTCAAAATGCAATATAATCTATCAGAATTTCCAAAATTAGCTTTCAGGGGTGGTTATTAAAATAAAGACCTCTGTTTGTGATCCAACTTTTACGTTGCCTCTTCACATTAAAGATCCTTTGTCATATCACTGGCCTTATAATTATATTGATTTACAAGAGATACTTAAATCATATATGTGGATATAAAATCATATGAAATTCTTTTTTTTTTTAAGATTTTATTTATTTATTTGACAGACAGAGATCACAAGTAGGCAGAGAGGCAGGCAGAGAGAGAGGAGGAAGCAGGCTCCCTCCTGAGCAGAGAGCCCGATGTGGGACTCGATCCCAAGACCCTGAGATCACGACCTGAGCCGAAGGCAGCGGCTTAACCCACTGAGCCACCCAGGCGCCCCATACAAAGAAATTCTTTAGGAAAAATAAGAGCATTGGGAATCCTTTCTGTAGATGGTAAATAAGCGATACTTAAAACTCAGTTTGAACATGGATTAGACTACAGGTAATTGTCAGAAACAATAACATAAATGACATTTTATTGGACACCAATTGTGCACCAGGCATTACACTAGATGCTTCACATCTCCCTTAATCCTGTATGGTGGGCAGTTTTTCTTAAAACCATTTTATAGGTGAGGAAACTGAGGCTCAGAAAGTTTAGGAGACTTGGCCAAAGCCATTAAACCTATCAGTAACAGGGCCAGGACTCCAAAGTTCATACTCTGCCTGTTCTTGAAATACAATCTTCTGTTTTCAGAGAACAAGGAAGGCCAGATGTCAGCATCCAGGAGCTATTTTAATAAAGAAGTCAAGGAATGGAAAGGAACTCTGAATATTCTACACTGAAATGAAAATGGCAAGATGGCAGCAGTAAGGAAGGGGGTCAGAAAGTGAAGTGAGAGCAGTATGAACAGAGGATGGCAGCGTGCGCCCGGGGAAGGGACGGGACAGTGTAAAGGGGGAGTTCAAGAAATGCTTAGCAAACAGAAGTGAGGGGCAGCCAGAGAGCTATTTAAGGAGGCCAATGATGGAGAGCAGGGAGAAGCTACATAAAGTCTAAATTGGTGATTACGAGGGAATTTATTGATGGAAGTAAAATCTTGAATTGCATGCTTAATGTCAATCTCGTTTACAGTTTTAGGTAATGTAAACTAAGGGTGACAAATTCAGAACAGATGGCAAGAAGCAAGTTTTACAGAGAGCAAATCGCAAATGCTCGTGGAATGGACATCCTGCAGGGACAGCACGCAAATTCGCTTCCAGGGGACTTGACTCCCCTCATCAGTGATTTACGGGTGACAGTCATGTGCGGAAAGTACCCGCTAACAAAGTTCCCTCCAGTTTCCAGCAAGGAGAGTCTGTTAACTCGTTTGATGTGATTTGCTGATTGCATTTCAGGGGAAGCACGAGAGCCTCCTGATAGGAACATTGTGGCAATGACTTTTAAAAACAGATGTACTGTGATACTCTAATGGCAAATTCCTTTCCTCAATTTTCTCTCCAAATGTTTGTGTCTGCTTTGGAGAACTGTTCAGAAATGTTTGGGCGAGTGCTGTGTTGTGCATGCCCTGTTGGGTACCCACTGTTTGACTGAAATAGGAATTGCAGGAAAATCAGATTTGAAAGTGTTGCCTTCTCGTCCCACCATTCACATCAAAATTGTAACTGTCGGCTTGCAGATTTCAAGATTCTTTTGATGGTAAGGCACAGCACGGTGACTTTTTTTTTTTTTTTTAAAGATTTATTTATTTACTTATTTGGGAGAGAGAAAAATGAGAGCGGGGAGTTGGGGGGGGCGGCAGAAGGAAAGGGAGAGAGAATATTCAGACTCCCCACTGAGTGTGGAGCCCTGCGTGGGGCACAATCTCAGGATCCTGAGATCATGACCTTAGCTGAAATCAAGAGTCAGATGTTTAACCAACTGAGCCACCCAGGCACCCCAGCACAGTAACATGTGGATGGATGAAAGGTGAGGCTCTGTGTTGTTTCCAGGAGCCAAGTCTACTGCACAGGGCCACACAGAGGGGTTGCACCAGGGGAAGGTAGCAGCAAGTTGGAAATGTAGAAGGTGGCTGATCTTTAGATGAGCAACTGCGGTGGGAATAGCTGGGTTTCCAGGCTTTCTGGAGGTGGGTTAATTTGGATATTCTGTGGGGTCTGGGGTACAAATATAGTCCTTCCTTGTTTGATACAACCTGTCCTTGGGGAAACTGGGGTATTTGCCTAGTGGTCCCGGGGAATGGGAGTCACCTAAGGAAGTGGTTGGAGTGGGGCTTAACAAATTGCTTGGGAAAAAGAAAAAAGGAAATAGAGGGTTTTTAGCCATGACTTCAACAACAAGTCAAGTTAGCACTTGTGAAATACTGTATTGTGTTGTAATGATGGTTGACGTGTTGGAGCTTGGACCTACAGGAACTGTCATTTTTCTATAGTCTCTCTGCCCTTGAATTTTACATAGACATGGGGCCATCAAGACCCTTTGTGATAAGGGAGGCATGGCTAATCTCTTCCCTTTCTGAATTCCAAACTTTTCCCAAGTGCTCCCTTTTTATCTGTAATATCTCACTCTTTCAGTCTCACAGGGGAGAAGTCCCCACTTCTGGAGCTGCTGCCTTCTCCTCGAGAAGGTGTCTGTGCCTTTCCAGTCCTACAGTTGCCCTCTTGACTCAAGCCTGGATTCTTTCCCATCATTATTTTAGCAGCTCTTTAAGCCACTTTGCCATCTTCCACTTCCAGCAAAGGATGACCTGAAGATGAAACCCAGGCCATTGCTGGTTTTTGTGAGTAGAGCTTTATGGGAACATGGCCATCCACATTTATTTATGTATTCTCTCTGGCTGCTCCTACATTACAGGGCAGAGTAGAATAGTTGTAGAAGATGCAAAGGCCTACAAACCCTAAAACATTTACCCTCTGCCCTTACAGACAAAAGTTTGCCAACTCCTATGTAGACTAGGAGATATATATCCCATCCCAAATTCTGATTATGTCACTCTAGGAGGTAAGAAAGGGAGAGGAAGGAATTGGCATTTGTTGAGCACTCCATGCAAACTCTGGACCAGGTGCTTTGCACAAGTCAAACCCAAGGCTATAAACTCAGGCGAGTAGGAAGCATAACTTCCCTCATCTTTTCTGAAACTTTATGGAATTCCTATTATGAAATCCCATCTGGGACACCTGGGTGACTCAGTTAAGCATCTGCTTTTGGCTCAAGTTGCGGTCCTAGAGTCCTGGGATGGAGTCCCATGTCTTCCTTCCTGCTCAGTAGGGAGTCTGCTTCTTCTTCTGCCCCTCCCTCCCACTCATGCATTCTCTCTCTCTCTCTCTCTCTATCATTCTCTCTCAAATAAATAAGTAAAATCCTAAAAAAAGAAAAATCCCATCTTTTGGATGTCATGGACTTAATCTCTGCACTTCAGTCTTGCCCTCTCTTTATCTGTGCTCCAGGTGGGGATGAGGGTACAGTGCCTGCCAAGGTGTCAGATGGCCTGGGCTGCCTCTGGTCACTGTCATCAATGTCATTGCAGTCACTCCTGCCAGGTAAGGGCTGCTCACTCATGGAGGTCTTTCTGCCATTATTCTTGTTCCCATTAGGAAGGCCACTTTGTTATGCTTCTCTTTGCATCTTTTCTGACACTCTCAGATTGACAGACATGATAAATCTCTTATGGGGTTCTGGGGTTACAGGACCTCTGAGAGGTTGTGGGAGGCCTCATCTGCTTCCAGGCCTTGGTAGGTATGTGTGATGCCTCTGTTGCTTTCTTTTGAGTCAGAGAAACCTGTTCCAGACAGATTTATCCATTTCTCTACAGGGGTCTTGTTGCTGCTTCCTGAGAAATGAGTTACAGGCCTCCTGTGCTTCAAATCCCATAAGCCTATCCAGTGACTGCCTCCATTCCCTGGAGTTCTGCCTGGGCTGGGTTCCTGTAGGAGGTTCTATTTTCTCAGAGCTCCAAAGTTTAGTCAATTTTGTGTTCCCTTCTACCTCTCCTTCATTGCCCAGTGTGGAGAATTTTGTCTAATTCAGAGCTGAGGCATCAGGGATGGGAAAAAGGAAAGTTTCTTCCTACTCATCACACATTTTTCTAGATTGGTGAGAGATTCATATCACTTCTTTCCAGTCCTCGCTGAACTTGAGATTCCTGGAACTTAAAACCCAAGAGCTGACTCCTGTTTACTGTCTCATGCTTTCCTTGAGGCAATGAACCCCAAGTTGACAAGAATTTACAGTAACACAGGGAAAAGCCATGGGTTAATGTATCATCATAGTCTCTTCCCTCACTACTCTGTCCTGTCTGCACACATTATCTTATTTGGTCCTAACAATAGTGCTGACTGGGGCGCCTGGGTAGCTCAGTGTGTTAAAGACACTGCATTTGGCTCAAGTCATGATCTCAGAGTCTTGGGATCAAGCCCCACATTGGGCTTCCTGCTCAACAGGGAGCTTGTTTACCCCCTCTCTCTGCCTGCTGCTCTGCCTACTTGTGATCTCTCCCTCTCAAATAAATAAATAAAATCTTAAAAAAAAAAAAAACAATAGTGCTGACTGGTAGAGATTTCTGCTTCCTTTATGTAGAGGAGAAAATAGATTAAGATGAATTAAGTGGTTGAGTAAAAATATGAATTTGGGTCTGATGGCCCCCAAATGAGTGTTCTCCCTCTTATACTGCACTGTACCATGAATTTTACACTAAAGTTTGGCTCTAACCTCTCTATTCTACTCTTCTGCCTTATTTAAAGTCTACTCTGTAGATTACTCGTCTTATTACTCCCTTTATTATAATGATTATATAGCTTATTGGACTCTATGTATTATGAAATCTCTAGTCAAAAATATAAACTAAGCCACTGTACATTTTCATTTGTTCATTTAGCCATGGACCAAATATTCACTGGTCCATCGAGTGGAAAGCAGCATGCCAAGCACTGTGACTCTAGGAATTCGATCTTCATCCTCGGGGATATGTAATATAGGAAAGGATAAAGACATTCAAGTAGTCTTCCCTCATAAAGATGTATTATTAACAGAGTCAAATCAATGTGCAAGAAATTTGCTGTGCTTCCACAGAATGTTTAATTTACCTGGGGTGGATCAAGGAAGGCTTCACAGATGAAGCAATATCTGAGTTGGATCTTAGAAGATGCGTAGAACTTTGAATGTGTGGGCAAGTAAGGTAGGGAGGAGCTACCGCCTAAGAAGAGACACAAAGTCGAAGAATGTGGTCTGTTTCTGGTATTTGGACTGGCCAACAGATTGGCATGTTGAGTTGCACAGTAAATGGGTGGATGAAGTAGGATACAGGCCTCTCGATACATATCACGACCTGGGAAGGAAGAACTTTTAACGTTCCACTGAGAAGTATGAGTATTATTTCCAGGTAATAGGAAGCCACTGCTGACTTCTAAAGGGGGGGGGTGCGATAGTGTCACCTGAAATCAATATATTTGGTAACTCTGACATGTAATTTGTAAGGGCAGAGAAAGAGGTGCAGATCTTTGGTTAAAATGCACATTCTAATTATTTGTATATTCGAGTCCATTGTCCACATTATTCATCTTCTTAATTAACACGGGCAAAAACCAACTGGCTTGTAGTTCAGTAGAGATCCTGGCTCTTGACTGTTTAGATGTCTCTTGTAGACTCTGGGCTCATTAGTCCAGAGGTGTTAGTTCTTCAGTTCCTTTTATAAGCTTCTTGTTATTTTGTCATTGGATAATAATGGCTGTGCCAGAATAAATATGTCTCAACTGCCTGAGAAATGTTTACCTGTCATAGAATGCAGTGACATAATATTTGAGGAGATACACACCTTTCTTGTGAAGCCTACGCTTGTTACCAATGTCTGACTTTTGACCGTATGTAGTTCTTCTTGTAAAGAATGGAATACATCCTGTTAACTCTTAATTTGCTCTTCCCACCTTTCTGAAACCCTCCATCACAGTATGTATAAAGCTTAGAAACAGTTGGTGTGTTCTGGAGCATAGTTACAGATAGTCAGTCCATTTTCACTGTGGGAGCAACAGACAGAAAAGGAAAAGATTGAGTGCAAAAATGATCCATCTCTACCGCTAACCTCACCATGTAAAGCTAAAAGGAATATGTTTCCTTACTCTGAACCATGCAAAACATTTGGATTTATTTATTGGTTCATTTGATTGACTGATATGTCAGAAAATATTTACCGTATACCTGATGCTGGGTGCTGGATTGGAAGGTAGGAAGAGGAGGGATTTTGAGGCTGAATCCAAGGAACACATAATTGAACTTAAAATCAAACTTGGATCATGGGCTACATATATTTGGCTAATCAACAACAACACAGTTTTCCATTGCACCTAATTAGTGTACATTTCTGTACCAGGTGCTGTGGAAGATACAAAAATATGTCAAACAAGGCATATCCAAGTGAATGAAAAAGTACAGTAAATGTTCACTACTCACATAAGTAGTCACAGAAAGTAGACCTACCATAGTATTTAAGAGGTCATAGAAGTGAAGCATTCTACAGACTTGGTCAATCAAGAAATGCCTGTGAATGATGTGGTAGGATTTGGCCCATGTCGACACGATGCCTCCAACTTCACGCCCGCATCTTCAGTCATAAACAGGTCCATCCATTGAAAGTACTGTTTGAATAGTTGTCTGGGATTGTTAAAAAAAATATAAGAAATATTTTATAATTGTTACTGAGTTATACTCCAGTTAGTTATTAAATGAAGACAATTTCCCATAAGTTCTTTTGGAGATGAGAAAATTAGTTATGGGTGAGCATAGCTCATTAATTATTTCACGTACCTGAAGACCTCCAGGGAATGCCATGGCTCCACAATGTACCCCAGAGTGTTAAATTTTGCATTTGATTCCCTGCATTTGTGAAGATGAGTAAAATTGGATGACTCCCCGTCGACTATGCATCTGAAGCAGTTGCTGTGTGTTGTTTATTTCCCTAGAGAGCAAGAATTCTATAACATCCTGCTTTTAGTCAAATTATGCCTCTTTCTCCCCAAAGATCTTCACATGCAAGTAGGTTAGATAAACTGTAGGAGTTCATAGTGACAGGCCTCTGGGAATAGAGAAATATTCCTATATTGCTTTAAAGATTATTTTTAAAGTATGGAATATTCCAAACACTCAGAAAAACATAGAAAATAATGTAATAAAAATCATGCACCCTTTAATCTAGATTTAATAGATGTTAAACATATCACTATTTTTTTTTTTTTTGCTTCATATTTCTCTCTCCTTTTAAAGAGAGAGAATAATTATCAATACAGCTAATGCATCCTCCCTACATCACTTCATCTTTTCTGGCTCCAGAAATAGTTGTTCTTCTGAAGGCCTATTTCATTTCCATGAATACTCACAGTTTTTATGTCTATGTAGCTCTCAAGGAATAAAGTATACTGTTATTTTTCTCTTATGATTTTACATAAATGACATCAGAGTGTATGTATCACCATACGTTGCTCTTTGCTGTCCACAATTAGCTTCCTGAGACTGTTCCCATGGTGATCCATGCAAGCCTAGTGGACGCACTTGAACTGTTGTTTCCTATTTCATGGTCTAAGTTACTCATGGCCTATGTGGGCTTTTTCCATTTGTTTTCAATCATTAAGGCTGCTTTTGCACATGAGCATGCTTCTTCAGGAAGAATACCTTAAAGTGAAATTGCTATGTCATGACTTCGTGTAGTCTCTGCTGCTGAAAGTCAGCCAATTTGTGATGGCTCCAAGAAAGAAGTTTATTGCATGCTCCCATAATAACCCAGAGCAAGTGCTTATGTCAGTCGGCGGTCTCCTCAGTGAGGGGACTCAGGGACTCAGCCTCCTTCCAACTGGGTTTCTCACTTCCCTGGGGCTCTTCGTGGATGGCATGCAGCTGGGGGAAGTGGAAAGAACATGGAGGAGGCACATCCACCCTCCTGAGAGCTCTAGGTTGGAGCTGGCACAAACCACTTCTACTCTTCCTGGAGGGATAAGTGGCTTGTTATTTATGCATGCTCACTGGGCAGTTATCTTCACTATAAAGTCACTCATAGCCGGTGATATCTTTAGTCCCTTGACCTGGAAAACTCCTAGGTTGCCTTCTACACACTGGCCTGGGTTATATTTTTAGGTGTTTTAATTTTTGTTTGTTGTTTACTGAAGTTTAATTGACATACAATATCTTAGTAGTTTCAGATGTATATTGTAATAATTTCATATTTTTATACTTTGTGAAATGTTCCCCACAACAAGTCTAGTTACCATCTTTAACTACACACAATTATTACATTGCTAGTTACAGTATTCTTTATGCTGTAAATTACATTCCTATGACTTATTTACCTTATAACTGGAAATTTGTACCTCTTAAACCCCTTCACCTATTTCCTCTGGTAATCAAGAGTTTGTTTCCTGTGTCCATGATTCTGTTTCTGTTTTATTTGTTCATTTGGTTTTTTTTGTTTGTTTGTTTTTGTTTTTTTTTTTTTTTTAGATTCTGCATAGAAGTGAAATCATACTTGCTGTTCTATTTATCTTTGTATTTGTCTTTCAGTTTGAACCCATACACCTGATCTCATTCGGATTATTATGGATGATAAAATTGTCCTAGATCTCCTCCTTGGGGGCCAAGGTGGAGTATGTGCAATTACAAATACATTGTGCTATACCTGGATTAATACCTCCGACCAAATGGATAGTCACACCAAAGCTTAGAGAGAAATCAGCTTGCTTTCTAAGGAAGACCCTGATGGTCTAGCATCCTGCTGAGAGTAAAAATGCAGTAGAAGACCAATCGGCAGATTTGGTTCCAGCTTCAGTTAGTAAGGTTTATCAGAGTGACTGAATGAAAGATATACTCAGAAAAATTTGCCAAAAACCTAGATGATCTAGAAAGGAGGTATTGATGTTGTTGAAAGTTAATCATCTATGGGTATCTGACACTTCTGCCCAACCTTCAAGCAGAGGCACCAACTGTCTTTATTCTGAAGGATCTTGACTCGTTTCCTGATAATCATGACTATCTTCCAAGGTCAGTCATGCCTTTTATCTATTGGAAAAGAACCAGATTCCCTAAGCTCAGTGTTCCTCTCCTGTAACTCAACTCCCTGCATGGGCAGGTACCAGCTTGCCCTCCTTAAATATCCCTCTAGAAACTAGGGTTTGGAGAACTGACATGAGGAAATGCTGGTAGTACTGTTATTGTTGTGAGTAATAAAGGCCTTTGTCTCTGAGTCAGGAATCTCAAGGTTAACTTGTCAGCTTACAAATTGAGGGGAAAAAAAAATCTCAGTTTCTTCAGAAGTATTGCCAATGAGAAAATAAAGATAATACCACTTGGGTGATCTTGGGCAAGGCACCTACACACCATACACCTGTTATTCCATTATCTTTTATAAGCAAAAAGATTTGAGTAAGACAAGACTTCTGTTAAGGCCCTCAAGAATCTGAGGAGCTCTGGTTCTATGATTCTGTGGGGCAATGTCTTAGTTCCTTGCTCAGCGTAAGCCCTCTGAAATGGGCTTTCAAGAGGTGCTTATTGATGCTATCAATCCCTTTGGCTACTTTTCCTTGGTGCCTCACATTTTATGCTCTTCTGTCTTGACACCCTACACCTTTACTTCTAAGGTGGTAAGTAAATGGAGAATTCCTCAGAAGAAATTTAGAAACCATGATTTTGAAAAGGACAGTACCATAGTATAATCCATAGAAGGTATTTTAAATCTGTAATTTAGCTAGTGATTTGAGGAAAATCCACACTTGGTATGGCCTCCATTTTAGCAGACAGCAAATTGAGACAGTTCTGCCCATGCCAGCTGGTCTGAGGAGCATCGAGACATTAGCGTCTGTGTGTTCTTGCTCACTGGAGGAATAGAGAGATCAGGAAGCTAAGCAAAGGGCACTAACTCAAGAGACTTCACTTTAGGTACCCTTATTTGTTTTGAATATCAAATCAGTTGTCTTTTCTGTTGTTGCAAAGGTTTTTCACTGGTGAACTTGGTTGCTAACAGTTATTTTTCCCTATGGAACTCTGTAAGGCTTGACTGGAGGGTAGACAGCAAGTAAGAGTCCAAAGTGGAAAAGTGATCAGAATCTTAAGGCGTGGCTGTAACTGAGGCATTTGCTTTTTGCATCTCAAATTGTTCTTTATTCTCAAGAGCCATTGCTCACATATATGATGGGGGGCTATGGTAGGGGGTCAGATGTTGGAGAGGGCTTGCTGGACAGGGTAGAGGCCCACGCCTGGAGGGGAGACAGGAGCGCACTGCAGGGAGAACTCCTAGCAGCCTGGGAGCCAGCCCCATGTGGTTGAGCTCACTGTCCTAGCTCAGTCCCCTCATGGCTCCATCCAAGACATGGACCTCAGGGCCTGCAAAGGAGCACTTGCTTGTTTACCCTGGTTCCTTTTCTGGAACACAGAGGAGCACAGGGCATACAGACACCTTTTCTATCTCTAAGTCCAAGTGCTGGGAAGACTCTCATAGCTCGAGGTCCTGTAGTCTTTCAACTCTGGAACATTCCGTGTATCTCTCCTCAGATATTACCCAATCCCCATAAACTCCATAATGCTCTTAAATATTTTCCAGGTGCTACTGCTACCTTTGCACATGAATTTTTCCCCCATGATGAGGTATGTTTTCTGCATTTTTTAAGGCTACAATTCTCTTACTTAAAAAAAAAAAAAAAAAGGATCCGTTATCCAGGGAACTTGCTTTTTTGTTAATAAGACCCTGAACCACAAGGGTGTCTGATTAAATTAACCACAAGTTTCAGAGCACAAGCAATACCCTGTTTAATCTTAAATTTTCTTATTCATATAGGAGTGATAGAAACGCTTTTCTCCCTTCCTATTACATTGGGGTCCCTCGGCACAGGAGACACTTCCTGTGGCTGGCTCTGAAAAGACACGTGTCTCATAAATGGGAGTCGGAAGAGATCAGTGTTGTAGATCTTTGAGGACATTTGTTGCCTATAAAATATGAGAGGGAGGAGGAATATATTCTGGGTGGAAGAAAGTATCTCATATTTTCACAATCATATTTTCTCAGAAATATAGCGTATCCAAATACCCCATACACGAAAAGGGACCATTATGTCTGTTTTTTTCCTCTTCTTCCCTCCTCACTTGACTGAATTTTTCCTTACCTATCTTACCTTTTCATTTTAGTTCTGCACTTCACTTTGTCCTTCCTTTGTATCTCCTTCTCTCTGAATTTATTAATCAAGTAATCCATCTTTACCACGTGGGCAATGCTGCCACAAATCTGTACCTTCTCAGACTGACTATAAAGTAAAGCTCTTTGAGGAACCTCAGAATGGTGACTGGTTGCATAAAGTAGATTATGCCTGTCTGGAGTACCCTGGAAATTGTTGTATTCTACTTATTACCTGTCTTTGAAATGAAAATATCAAGATAGTTTATCTTTGAAATGCTCCTCTCCAGACGATGAAGTTGAAAACTTAATAGTATCATGAATTCAGTTTAAAACAACAATCTATTTATTCAAGATACTCTCTCCCCAATACTATACCATGGCCATGTCCTCAATAACACTATATATTTTAGTATTGTTTTTATTACCCTAATTTATTGAGGCCGAAGTGTACTTGAGATGGGAAGAGAGAGGCAGGGAGGGAAAGCAGGAGAGACAGAGAAAAAAAGGGTCTGAGGATGGAAGTGTTTCAGAAGGGTGACTGGCTCTTTGGCTTTTGTCTGTCATTCTCAGATACCCTCCACCTAAGGGAAGGAGTCATCTATTACTCTGAGAAGTCCATTTTATATCCTCTAACACTAAGACTGGAAGATTGATAGATTTGAAGCTGCTCACTTATTTCTTTCCTCTCAGAGGAGTGGCCAGAAAAGCAAGCAAAAATGGACTCCCATTTCTTACAGCTGACCCTCTATTTCCACCTGTGGTTCTCAGCTGGGGGCGAGCCTCTCTTATTTGCAATGTCTAGTGACATTTCTGGTAGTCACAGCTTTGTGTGTGGGGGCTGTTACTGGCACCTAGTTTGTAGAGAAGGAGAGGCTACTAGATATCTTACAGTGTAGAGTACAGCTCTCCTAACCAGGAAAGATCAAATCTGAATGTCACTCGTGCTGAGGTTGAGAAACCCTGATGTACACTAACCAGACTCAGAAGCAAATGGTGAAGGTGGGTGACATGGAAGAGAAGACAGGAGCGAAATCAAAATGAATTGAAAATTACTGAAGTCTCAATAGCCCCATTTGTGTATGTTCTTTCTTTTACTTACTCCTCATAAAACCACCAAAAAAAAAAAAAAAGGATAATTATTCTTGCTTTTATATTTTCTTCAAAGGAGGACCCTTATACTCAGAGAAGTTAAGTGACTTGCTTTGAATCACTTGGTATGAGTGTGATTCTGAAGCCCGTGATTGTCCTCTTTCCCCTCACTGGAAGCAGGGAGACAATACTCCAGTGAGGTCTCCAACTGGAGAGAATGGAGGTTGGACTGGTATATTCAGCCAATAGATTTATACATATGGATGCTCATTTTATATCAAATAACCAAATGATTATGCATTTCTAGGATGCTTTTAACTTTAAGTACTTGGAAGACTTAGATTTGTATCCAGGTTTTGTTTGGAAACATATGGCCATTCCTCCTTTTCTATACTTTCATTGTTTTTTGTTTTTTGTGTTTTTGTTTTTTTAAATCATACTTAGGAACATTCACTCATCACACAGACTTAGGCTATGGTATGCGATATATAATACAAGGGTCTAGAGAAAGGACAATGTGCCATTGGTCATGAATTAAGAACACATCGATAACAGATGCTCCAGACAGGAGGCTTTAGCTGGGAAAGAATAAGTTCCCGAACCAAAAGTGATTGGAAAATGTCTTACCGAAAGGACTGGATTATCTTTTTCTTGGCTATCTTCAGGAAGAAAATAGATTTTCATTCATTGGAACAAGTTAGTACTTTCTTCTTTGGAAAATCCCTATAAAGAATTAGTTTTTCTCTTTATGGCTACATTTTTGATCAAAAGAAAAGAGTGGGATAAAAAAATTTCCATCAAAATTCAGCCTCTTTGGGCATAATTAAGCACAAATGTCAAGTGATAGCGAGACGCCATTTCTTCTCCTTGACCTCTGACCTTCTAGAATAGAATACTCAGGAGAAGGACCTGGTAATTTATTATTTTCTACAAGGTCCACAGGAGATTTTATTTTAGTAATCCCAGCACTCTGAATTCAGTACTATGTCATAATTACTTCCTTTTGATGGTGGTTATCTTGGTCGTTACCCATCCCACCTGCTCTTGGGCCAACATGGATCCCAATCCCAATTTACGTTTGTTAGATTTTTGAAAGGGTTGTGGCCTCAAATGTGATGAGTAGAAATGGCTCCAAATAACTTTTAAAAGCATCAAGCTATTGTTATAAGAAAAGAGTGTGTTTCGTAATATAGTCTCAGGCTCTTAATCTGGAAAATGGAGATGACAGTAAAATCCTTACTTCTTTTATGACTTTAAAGATAAAATGAGGTAATATATAAAAAGTACTTAGTAAACTGGGGAAAAAAGTGAGGTATCGGTTTATTTTTTACCATTTGACAGTTTGGTATACTTAATATTTTTGACAACTTGGGTCTTTGAACTTCACTTTAGTTTTAGAGAGTCATTTTAAATCTGCGTGTTTTTTAAACAAAATTCCTTATCTGATGTATGAATCACTCTACAAAAGAGATCTCAAACTCTAAGTATACAGGCTTTAATCAGGCCCATGGACATGCGTTGTTTACTCAGTGTTTAATTTTTTTTTTTTTAATCAGTTATCAATACTTAAACGTCAAGACACTTTTTATGAAAGTTTGGAATTCTGATTTTCACTGAGAAGCCAGAACACTTAACCTACCATCAGGGCAACAATCTGTTCCTGCCAAGAATCTTTATCTAGATCCTACAGGCTGGGAATTTCCAGAGACTCTCAAAGAGTGACCCAGGGCTAACAGAGTTTGCATCATATTGGGATTTTTTAGAAATGTAAATTCTAGGGGCACCTGGGTGGTTCAGTCCTTGGGCATCTGCCTTTGGCTTGGGTCATGGTCCCAGGGTCCTGGGATCAAGCCCTGTGTCTGGCTTCCTGCTCAGGGCAAGCTTGCTTCTTCTTCTCTCTCTCTCTCTTTGCCTGCTGTTCCTTCTGCTATGCTCTCTCTGTCAAATAAATAAATAAAATCTTTAAATAAATAAATAAAAAGACCTCTATAAAAATGTGAAAAAAGAAATGTAAATTCTAGGGCCTCTCTTCAGACCTACCCAATTGGAAACTGGAGCTATGGCCCAGCAAATGCCTTTATGGAGCCTTCCTGGTGATTCAGATACACTCCAGAGTTTGAGAAGTACTGACCTGTGAGTGCTAGTCAAATGTTCCCATGACTTGTTTCTGTATTTGCCTAGTGTCCCCTAACTCACTTTGGCTTCTAACTGTTATATAGAGTTCTTCTCTTTTGTTGAGTCGCAATCTATTTCCCTGTCACTTTCATCATTGTGGCTTTTCCTTCCTTTTTTTGCTCTTTTGGACTTGAGATAACTAAAAACAATGTCCTGTAGTCCTTAGCATTTTCAATAAACTACAGCAATTTGTGGTGACAGGCTCTCTTAACCCCAAGCTGATAGAACTCTTGTCACTCTCTGAGCCATCCTTATTTTCCTCCGGTTTGTTGACATCCTTAAAAAATTTCAATTCCTCGTCTTTCAAAACTAAGCAATTGTAAGCAGCCCCAGAAGGAATGCAAATCTGTGCTTTTATTTTGACATTTTTTCCCCCAACATTGATTAGATAATTTCTGATCTGTTTTATTGTTTTGTAGTAGAGTGTGAAAATTTCTAGAGATTACTCTCCATTGGCGTTCCCTCCTTGAGGGAAAATTCATAGCATAAGAACTAACTGTTATAATATGAAACCAATATTCCTGTGAGATTTGTAAATTAAATTTTCTTTCCAACTTTTGTTTAATATATTCAGCGTCACCTTGTAAGGCAACTGAGATAATTTTGTGTATCCTATCAATTTGTTTCTTGTTTGACATCTGTGTTTGTTTATATAGCTTTCAGAAGTGGAGAATTCTGTCGCCAATTAATGTTGATGGTTTCAAGTTAGAGAGAAGAGAGTATGTTTATAAATGAAAGTTTTTGTTTTTAAGTTGCATTTTACTGTAGCTGAGTGTTTTCCAAATAAGTATTCACTGACTTTATTGAATATTTCAATTGGGTAATAGAATCACAGGCTTTCAGAGAAGTGGGGCTCAATTATAATATTTATTTATGGGAGATTTCTCTGCCATTGAACCGGGAGACAATTGAAAATACATTAAGGGAATATCTTCAAGTAATTGAGCAAGTATC
The DNA here is from genome assembly GCF_009829155.1 of Mustela erminea. NCBI lineage: Eukaryota > Metazoa > Chordata > Mammalia > Carnivora > Mustelidae > Mustela > Mustela erminea. The sequence goes on along the minus strand of NC_045628.1, from coordinate 51,845,468 downwards.
TATTTCCTTGTGAGGCTGAAATCTTGGCCTAAAGCAACTGTTCCAACAACGTTAACAAGGACATTGTTAAGGATATTGTCTATCAAACTAGGAATTTCTGATTTCTGATCTTCCAGATTGTCTGAAGACCCATGAGAGAACTTACTAAAAATATTAACTCAGTCATTCTGCAGTGGGGACTGAGAAGATGTATTTCACAAACTGCCCCAGGTGATTTTTAACATGTAGCTGGGTTTGGGACCCACACATTGTGTTCTCTATGAAGATCCTGAAGAGAAAATTTCTCAGTCTGCAGAATATAGGGAATGTTAGGCTTTTCCAAAGCATCTGCTGTGTTTTGATCTCATAGACATTATAAATCTTGTAGATGATTGTTCTTCCCTTTTTGATTTGAACTGTCAGTAAGCTCAGAGCCAATTTTGACCCCTATTAGCTTCTGCGAAAGATGTTCTAGAATACATTTTTATATTCTATATACTCTTTCATTCTGGCTTTATTTTAGCGTTTTTCTGACTTTTTTTTTTCACCCTGATGTCTCTCTTTTCATTTAATTTCTATTTTATGGCATTTAAAAATATTTTTTGAAGTCATCATGAATCTCTTTTAGTATAAGACACAGTATCAATAAATGTCATAATCATTGCAAAAAGACTGTCATATAGGTCATTAATGGAGTTATTTTAGGGAGTGTTACTTGGTAATCCTGGATTAGCTGCCACTGAACCTAGTACTCTAAACCAGAATAGGAAAAAGAACAGTAAACCATGTTTGGACAGTAAACCAGATTAGGAAAAAAAAAAGAGGTCATAAATTACTATGGAATTATTTATTCTATATCCCACCTTAGGGGGTTTACAGTGCACATTACAGCTTAAAAACTCTGGAGGGGGCGTCTGGGTGGCTCAGTCATTAAGTGTCTGCCTTCAACTGGGGTCATGATCCCAGTGTCTTGGAAGAAGCAGGGAGCCTGCTTCTCCTTCTCCAGCTCCCCTGTACTTTTGTCCTCTTTCTCGCTATTTCACTGTCATAAATAAATAAAATCTTAAATGAAAAAAAGAATAAACAACAAAACTCTGGAGAAAAACCTGCAATAAAGACATTAAAAGATCTTTAATCCAGCGCTTCCCAAACGTTTAAAAACCAAACCATCCCCCCCCCTCATTCCACCACAGAACACGTTAACATTTCTAGGAACAGTATTTAATTTGGGGAAGAACTGTATTATTGCTGTGTTTGTAAGTGTTGAGTGTTGATGTGGATGAAATAAGGAAGGCTCTTCTGTTTAGTGAACACACAAGACCAAGCATGGCTGGGGGAAGTAAGCTGAGCTCAGTGAGTCAACATAAGGGAAAGGACTCTATCACCTGGCAGTCGTGAAGAAACAGACAGGGCAAGGGGCCCCTAAGAGAGTTGTGTTCTTGCAATTGCAGAAGGAAAAGCACTAAAAATATACATTTGAAGTAGAACCAGCAAAGAATAGAGTTCCCAGCTGATCTGAACTGGGTTTCCGTGTTCTAGGTGCTTGTGGCACTGTATTAAGATCTTAGGCAAACTGGACTTCTGGGTGGCGGAGTTGGTTAAGCGCCGGACTCTTGATTTCAGCTCAGGTCATGCCCTCTCACCTCTCTCTCGTGCTCTCTCTAAATGAATAAATAAAATCTTAAAAAGAGAAAGATGTTATGCCAACTATATAGCTGTTTAAAGTAGAATGACCTCCAATAATAGAGGGAAAGACGGGGATGAGGTGGGGAGGTCTGGGGAGAAATTTCAGTGAGTTTATGGGTCAGAGGATAAAATCATGAAGAATTTGCGGGTATATGAAGAATTCAACTCACTTTGAGGGCCCAAGGTTTTGCAAACATGTCACACCTCCTGATGACCTTCATCAGATTGTGACTTATTGGAATGTTTCATGTGTCCACACTTCCTTGCTTTTCCCATCTATACTGTTGGGGGTACTGGGAGAAATGGTTTTATTCTAGGGAAATTTTGCTGTATTGAAGTAAATGTTTTATGTGACATCCTATCAATTGGTCACTTAGTCACACCAACTCAGTTTACTTTACATGTTAAATATGAACTTTACTTTTTTTTTTTTTTTAAAGATTTTATTTATTCCTTTGACAGAGACAGATCAGAAGTAGGCAGAGAGGAAGGCAGAGAGAGGAGGAAGCAGGATCCCCGCCAAACAGAGAGCCCGATGCAGGACTCGATCCCAGGACCCTGAGATCATGACCTGAGCTGAAGGCAGAGGCTTTAACCCACTGAGCCACCCAGGCGCCCCTGAACTTTACTTTTGATTGAATAAAATTAAAGGGCGGGGGTCAGAAACCAATTTACTATAATTCATTTTGGAAACACCTAATGTGTAAAGGTATATCCTAAATTATTCATGGAAATAAAGACCGAGTCCAGCACCTACCTCATTCAGGGTGGACATAATGAGAGACAGACATGAGCTTAGAAGGCCTGATAACAGTCTGTCCACAAGGAAACTGTTCATGGAAGGGGCTCATTAGTTCTTGTAAGAAGATGTTATCTTCTTGTCCTGTCAGTAAGAGCAAAACCAGTCAATGCAAATTCTGTGGCCCAAAGAAGTGAGTGGGCTGAAACAGTGTTAGTAATCATTTGCAAAGCAATTTAAACTACTAACACCTCAAGAAGGTCAATTCCATGATTTCTGTGTCATCCTTACACCGATAACCTAAACCCATTCTTTCTGGGTGGCTGTGTTTATTAACTGGGAATCGTCTCTGTCAGCATTTCATTCCTACTTGAGAAATTCTGCTTCTTCTGAGACCTCTTTGTCAACTTCTCACTCTTTAAATTAAATTAAATTTGTGGTAAAATTTTATCCAAATTGTATTTTTTTTAAACACAAACATCTGCCTTTCCAGTTATTGGGCATGGGAATACTCTGTAACAAGGAGTTAGGGATTCAGTTTTTTCATTTGTTCATTTATTGGGCATATGATTTTCAGAGAATGTCAGAGGAAACTTAACACAATAATTGTCAACACATTTTTCTTATTTCACATATACTTCTTACTTTTTTCCACCTTATATTTCAAATGTTGCCTGTGCTACTTCAAACTATTTTGGTATTTTTCACTCATGGTTTGGTAAGAGTAGAGATTTAACATAACATTTAGATAGACAAAACAAAGTATTTTTCTTTTTTCTTTTTCTTTTTCTTTTTGGTGACAACATTTAAGTTTTACTCTGTTAGCAAATTTCAATTATGTAATACAATGTTATCAGCTATAGTCAGCATGTTATACATTAGATACTCAAATTTATTTGTCTTTTTTAAAAAAGATTTTATGCATTTATTTCACACAGGGTTGAGGGGAGAGTGCAAACACAAGCAAGGGGAGCAGCAGACAGAGGGAAAAGCAGAAAGCCTGGTGCAGGACCCTAGGATCATTCCTACTGAGCAGAAAGCCTGGTGCAGGACCCTAGGATCATGACCTGAGCCAAAGGCAGACACTTAACTGACTGAGCCACCCAAGCGCCCAAAATAATTTGTCTTATAACTAAAAGTTTGAACCCTGTTACCAAACTCTCTCTATTTCTCCACTTTTCTATTCTGTTACTGTTTTCTTTTCTTTCTTTCTTTCTGTCTTTTTTTTTTTTTTTTTTTAAGATTCTACACGTAAAGTGATACCATGTGATATTAGTCTTTTTCTGTCTGGCTTATTTCACTTAGCATAATGCCTTCTGGGTTTATTCATGTTATTGAAAATGATAGGATTTTATTCCTTTCTTTAAATTAAAAATTGTTTTTCATCATGGTAAGTATACACTTTAATCTCAATTTCCCTACTCCTCCACCCCCCACCCCCCGGCCAATTAACAATTTGTTTGTTCTCTGTAGTTAATAGTTTGTTCCTTGGGGGCACCTGGCTGGGTCAGTCGGTTAAGCATCTGAATTTGGCTCAGGCTGTGATCCCAGGGTCCTGGGATCCAGCCCCACATCAGGGTTCATCCTCAGCAGAGAGCCCTCCCTCTCTGCCTCCCCCTGCTACTCCCTCTCCCACTCTCTCTAATAAATGAATAAAATCTTTTAAAAAGTTTGTTTCTGGGCGCCTGGGTGGCTCAGTGGGTTAAGCCGCTTCCTTCGGCTCAGGTCATGATCTCAGAGTCCTGGGATCGAGTCCCGCATCGGGCTCTCTGCTCAGCGGAGAGCCTGCTTCCCTCTCTCTCTCTCTCTGACTGCCTCTCCGTCTACTTGTGATTTCTCTCTGTCAAATTAATAAATAAAATCTTTAAAAAAAAATAAATAAAAAAAAATAAAAAATAAAAAGTTTGTTTCTTGGTCTCTCTTTTATATCCTCTGCTCATTTGTTTTGTTTCTTAAAGCCACATATGAATGAGAACATACGGTATTTATCTTTCTCTGAATTATTTTGCTCAGCATTATACTCTCTAACTTCATCCATGTTGCTGCAAATGGCAAGATTTCATTCTTTTTTATGGCTGAGTAATAATCCGTTTTGTATACACCACATCTTCTTTATCCATTCATCTATTAATGGGCACTTGGGTTGCTTCCATAGTTTGGCTATTGTAAACAATACTGCAATAAATAGGGGTGCATGTGTCCCTTTGAGTTGTGTTTTTTATTTTTTGGGTAAATGCCCAATAGTGTAATTTCTGGATTGTAGGTAGTTCAATTTTTAATTTTTTGAGGGAACTCCATACTGTTTCCCACAGTGGCTATACCAGTTGGTATTCCCACCACCAGTGCACAAAATTTCCTTTTTCTCCACATCCTCACCAACACCGGTTATTTCTTGTGTTTTTGATTTTAGCCATTTAGACAGGTGATATCTCACCGTGATTTTGATTTGCATTTCCCTGGTGATAAGGGATGTTGAGCAAATTTTCATGTGGATGTCTTCAAAGAAATGCCTATTCATGTCTTTTGCCCATTTTTAATTAGATTATTTGTTTTTTGCTACTGTCAGTCTTTAATGCACGTTGAGTTGATTTTTGTGTCTGGTAGAAGAGAGTGGTCCAGTATCATTCTGTTGCATGTGGCTATCCAGTTTTACCAATGCCATTTACTGAAGATACACCACATATTCTTAACTTCTTTGTCAAAATTTAATTGACCATACAATGCATGGGCTTATTTCTGGGCTCTCTATTCTATTCCATTGATATATGTGGCTGTTTTTATGCCAATACCATGCTTTTTTAATTTCTAGAGTTCTGTGATATGGTTTGAAATCAGGAGATGTGGTGCCTCCAGGTTTTTGTTGTTTTTTTTTTTCGTCAAGAATGTCTTGGTTATTTGGGGCCTTTTCTCATCCCATGCAAACTTTAGGAATTTTTTTTCTATTTCTCTGAAAAATACTACTGAAATTTCAGTAAGGATTATATTGAATCTGTAGATTACTTTGAGTAGTATGGTCATTTTAACAATATTAATTCTTTCAGTCTATGAACAGGGAATAGTTTTCCATTTTATTTGTGTTCTCTTCAATTTCTTACATCCATGCCTTATAATTTTCATTATACAGATCTTTCACCTCCATGGTTCATTTACTCCAAAATATTTTATTCTTTTTGATGCTATTTTCAATGGCACTGTTCTCTCAACTTATCTTCCTGGTAATTTGATATTGGTTTATAGAAATGCAATTGATTTTTGATGTTGATTTAGTATCCACAATTTTACTGAAATTGTATATTAGTTCAAGTAGTTTTTTTCCCCCTGAACTCTTTAGGAATTTCTAAATATAATATCATGTCATCAGCAATTGAGACAATTTTACTTCTTTCCGATTTGGACATCTTTTACTTCTCTATGTTGCCTAATTGCTCAGGATAGGACTTCCAGTACTATTTTGAATAAAAGTGATGAGAGTGGGCATTCTTGTCTTGTTCCTGACCTTAGAATCAGGAGCCTCCTATCACCTCCTCATAATCTTCCAACTTACATTCTTCTATATAAAAGAAAAATCGTTCATTGAGAAAATATTTTTTAAAGAAGTTTTGGTTACCCTATAGCCTACCTCAAGTCATTAGTAATATTTAGTTTGGTGACTTAGGAATTTTTATATGCAACCAGAATGACATATAGCTCCAACTCTAAAATTTAAGTAGCTGAGGGAAGAGGAAACTTGAAGATCTGAGTTTACTGATTGTTGAAAGATTTGTCCAGCTTGGGAGCCGGGGTTGTGGTGTGAGTAACCTATCCTAGCAGTGTAATGGCATTTCTTTCCCATCTGTTAACATTCAGGAAAAAAAGCAGAAGCTGTAAAAGTAGGGAGTATGAGGTCAGGTGGTGTCATGGAAAGAGAACTGGCCTACGTCTCTGAAGAATTTGTTTCTCACAGTAATAGTAGGAAATAGCAGTTAATTGAGTATTTCAAAAATTTTAAGATACTCTGGTATGCTTGCTATATCTTAGCTCATTTAATGCTCATAATGACCCTTTCAAATGATCCTATTATCCCTACTCCTTTGAAAACTCAGGGCTACGCATATAGTAGTGATGTGACTGTAATCCAGACTCAGAACGCTGCAAAGCCTCTAACTCTTGACTTTTATTATTGCTGCTGCTTCTTTTCTTTGCAGATACGAGAAAATAAATGAAGTAAATTAACTATGCAGTGGTGGGATGATTATAGTGGTCAGGGTGGGCTAAGTTATCAAGCAATTAACAGAATTCCCCAAATAACAACATTTAAAATAACAAAAGCTTCTTTCTTTTTTATTCTGCAGATCCCACATGGTCATCTGAGACTTTGACTCCATGTCTTCATAGTCCTCCTCAGGGACTCAGGTAGGTGGGTTACATGTCAGTTCCAACTCAGTGGAAACTGGATGGAAAGAACAAGTATCATGGCCTATAGCTCTTAGCCATGGGCCCAGGTGACAGGCTACCTGTCAATTCCAACTCAATGGGGAGAACCAGTTGTCTGCCCCCTCCCACCCCCCACCCCTGACCAACCACAGGGAAAGCAAGAAGCACAATCCTACAAGTGCTTGGTAGGAGAGGAGAAGCAGTAGAGGGGAGCTGTCAAATGGCGGCCAGAGTGCTGCTGGGCTTAGTTTCCTTTGATCAGTATCATGTCACTTTTCTCTTCAGGGGGATCAGTCTCCCCTCACATCAGCTATTTAGTAATCTTAGCCTGGGCTGTGTGCAACTTTGTTCCCGCCCCTTCCCTCCCTGTTCCCTACGGATGGTCTCAGGCTCCGCCCTGCCTCTGTTACCTGTGTGCTGGTAGATGAATTATGTGACCTCTCCAGACCTGGTTTTATCAACCATAAAGTAAGTAGTCAGATTAGGAAATCCTTAAGACATCTGCCAAATGAAAATTTTTATGACTTCATAAAAAGCAAAATAAATCCCTCTTTGATTATCTTACACTGACGGGGCAGGTAACATAGGCTATATATGGATGCGGAGGCAAAATCCAGCAATAGAGAGATAAGCAAGCTGGTGTGGAGCCAGGAGAGAGATTAAGGATGAACTACTGAGGTAGATCTTAGGCTCCAATATGAGAATTCAGAGACAGGTAAGAAATAGTGAGGAAATGATCACATCTAGTATCCTCTGATTTTCTTTTTTTAAAATATTGGTTGCTATTAAATGGTAAGCCATTTCATTTATATATATATAAATATATACCCATATATTAATATATGTTGTACACATACATATTTTATATATACACACACACACTTTTTTTTTAAAGGAAGACATTTAATGGTTATCTTCAAATTTTAAGCAAAAAGTCTCTTTTTTGAGATGTCAGCAAACTATACGAAGGCATATGTGTTTTGATTTGCACAGTGTGTTCAAGACTGTTACAAATGTCTTTCACCCAGTGCCAAGGTAACCAAAGTACAAGCATGAGGTTTCTGAAAGCTAAATAACACCCCCTCCTCAGTTGAATTAGAAAAACTACAGATAAGTAACAGCAGTTGTTTTAGTAAGACATGTTTTCAAGAATTCAGAACATTTCATTGTTCTAACCTGCTTTTTTAACTGTATCTATCCTTCTCGAATTCTGGCTCGGTAAAACAAGCACACTGGTTCAAACAGCTGGGCACAGGGATTGCAAAGAGAGGAGAGGCAAGAGCAAATGCGTGGGCACGAGGAACTGCAACCTGGCGGCGGGGAGGGCAGCGCTCTTGGACAAAGGTGGGTTAAGGTGGTGGGGGCGGAGCAGGAAGCAGTGCACGGCCTGGGGAAACCGCTGGGATGCAGGCCGGGCAAAGGCTTCACTAGTACCTGTTTCCGTGCTCAGATCCCTACACTGGTCGGCCTCCTCTGCCTTATGACGCAGTAATTCTACTAATCAGTTACCACTTGCAAGGAAGACGCCTGAAAGTATAGCTTGCATGGAGACAGGACAGGTGAGACACAGAGAGGGATTTCGGGTGAAAGAGCGTGGGAGTCCGGGTCCAGCTCTGTGCTGAGGCCTCAAGGCATTCTGTGCTTTTGCAAAATGACTTCTCATTCCGCCTCTCTTCGATCCTTCTTTGCTTACAAGTTTAAGCAAAATTTTAGTTTTTTTTTTTTTTAGAGGGATTGATTATAGCCAGATGCTGGAGAAAAACACTTATATAATCTCTATAATAGTTTTATATGTTCACATGGGTAGGCGATAGCACCGCTTTTTAAGAATCCAACATGAATCTAATTGTTACTGATAGGTATTTGGTAGACCTAGTTGTTCCCATCAGCGGTCAGTTGACTTTAAGTAAATGAGATTACCCTGGATACTAGGGATGTGCCTCCTGTAATCAGTTGAAAATCCTTAAGAGCAAAGAAGTCAGGTTTCCTGGAAGAAGAAACTTTGTCTTAAGATGGCAACATCAGCTCCCCTCATAGAATTTTCATCCTGCTGGTTTGCCCTACACGGTTCAACTTGCTTGCCGGTAAAACACGTAAGACAATTTCTCTTTATCCATCTATCTAGTTATCTATCAACCTATTTATCTACCTATCTCCTCCTGGTTCAGTGTTTCTGGGGAATCCTGACTAATACAAACTGTTTCAAGTTATTTGCATGGTGGTGTAATCGACTAATAACAAGGCTTGAAGGGGAAGGTGAGCACCAGTTGTGAAACAATACCTTTTTTTTTTTTTTTAAAGAAACTTAAATTGTCTTCATGGTTTACCTCAAAGGCAGGTGCTGCCTATTCCCACCTGTTCAAACTGGGACTTGTCTGGTGTGAAATTTGCATGTTTAGAATTAGTGGCATCTATTGGTGGAATAATCCTAAATCTGGTCCAGAGTGTAAATGCCAAAAACTGTTGGCTATCTCTTAAGTGCAGAAAGAACTTTCCAAGTCTAAAGCAGAACATTTTGAATCTTAGAATGATTCAGACTTTCAGTCCAACTTCCTGAGTTCAAAGGTGATGAAACAGAGGCCCAGGGAAAGCATGCTTTGCTGAGCCACAATTGTAAGGATAACATGTTCTTAAACATTTATCACCTAAAAATGTTTTTGTGTTTTTCGGCATTGCTAAATATTTTGCTAAAGCACCTTGTTTTGCCTTAAGTAGGGTAGTCAGTCCATCGTGGATGTGCTGCGGTAAACGAAGTACCTATTTGGTGCATTGAATTTATATTCATATTTTCACTTCTATAAATATTGCGATAAAGACCCTGATTCGTAAGTCTTTGTATACATGCTTATCACTCTTGAGGATAAGTTTCAAGAAAAGGGATTTCTGGGGGGCGCCTGGGTGGCTCAGTGGGTTAAGCCTCTGCTTTCGGCCCAGGTCATGATCTCAGGGTCCTGGGATCAAGCCCTGCATCAGGCTCTCTGCTCAGCAGGGAGCCTGCCTCCCCCTCCCTCTCTGCCTGCCTCTCTGCCTACTTCTGATCTCTATCTGTCAAATAAATAAATTTTAAAAAAATCTTAAAGAAAAAAAAGAAAAGGGATTTCTGGATCAAAGGGTATGTGTGTCTTCAAGTCTTTAACTCCTCTTGCCAAAATGTTCGCCGGAGAGGCCTTACCAGATTCCAACATTCAGCAGTGGATGAAGGTGCCTGTGTCCTGCACCCTTTCCCATACTGGTATTTTTATTAACCAACAAATACAAGAGAAGCGGACTCTTGTCTGAATTCACATCATTTATTACCAAGGTTGAACATTTTTTCCCCAATTTTATTGGCAATTGTGTTTTCTTTATGCACTTTATATCTTTATGCACCTCTACTTGTTTTGGAGGTTATATTTTATGAATCTGTAGAGATTTTTTTTCTTAATTAAAAACATTTTTTGATTACTTTTTTTTTAAACATATAATGCATTATTAGCCCCAGGGGTACAGGTCTGTGAATCCTCAGGCTTACACACTTCCCAGCACTCACCATGGCACATACCCTCCCCAGTGTCCATGACCCAACAACCCTCTCCCTAACCCCCTTCCCCAGGCAACCCTCAGTTTGTTTTGTGAGATTAAAAGAAATGAAATCTTGCCATTTGCAACAACGTGGATGAAACTAGAGGGTATTATGTTGAGTGAAATAAGTCAGTCAGAGAAAGACAATTATCATACGATCTATCTCCCTAATATGAGGAATTTGAGAGGCAAAGTGGGAGGTTTGGGGGGTAGGGAAGAAAAAAAAGTGAGATTTTTAAAAATAGATCCAGTCCACAGAACAATGCCCTGGTGAACGGAAGGTGGTATTATTATTCTAACTGGCATTGTCCTCGTTTTCACTGTGGTTGTTGGTATTTCTGTGTCTGCTGCTGGGTGCTGAGTCGTACTTAGAAACTAGGAAGGAGGCACTGCCTGGGGTCAAATAGGTAAACCATCTCTCTATTTCATTGGGAAAAATTCGCTGAAACATATCCTAGTTATGCTGTTGGTTTTAAAGTCTTTCATCTGCATCCGTTAGCCGGGCCTTTTTCTCCCTAGAATAGAGTAAAATGTGGTTTATGCTTCAGGCACGACATAATGGCATGCAGACCACTCCACCTCCTTCCTTTTCCCTCTAACTAGGCACTGAGATTCTTTCTTTTTTGGGAAATTATGGCAATTGACCTCAGAGAATACATAAATTGCAAAGTGCCTCCCTGTTTTATATAGCATTTTACATTCCTCCTATTTTTTTCCCCTTTAGAAAGTGTAAAATAACCTATCTTAAAATGGAATCTGTGTAGCAGTTTTTTATCTTTTTAAATATTTAGCAGTACCCACTGTTTACTTTTTATGTTTTGTTCTTGAATATTTTGTTTTATAGAGGACTATCAGGAGTTTTTTTTTTTTGTTTTTTTTGTTTTTTTTCATTCGTATAGTAGGCCTCAAATTCTTGTAGGCTTGTGTTGATTCAGTTTGCTGTGTTTGGGCTCTTTCCTTGGGACAGATGTGGGTCACCTCATCACAGAGCATTAGTGATGAAGGCTGGGTGATGATTTAGGGGTGTTGGAAATAATTCATTGTGAGTGACAACTGAAAAAAAAAATATCAGAGTCTTTTAATGGTTGCTTATAGAAGGTTTTACCCCTGAAGTGAGTTAGTGTATACAACTTGAGGTCATGGATCCTGACACACAGCAGATTTTCCAAAGATGTTTATTGTCTTCTGGACCAATCAGAATTCTCTAGAAAAAGAGAGCCAATAGGATACACACACAGATGCACAGATGGAGGGAGCCTTATGTTAAGGTACTGGGAATTGGTTCACATGATTGTGGGGTGGGTCAGCAGAAGAAACCCAGGTAGGAGTTAACGTTGTAGGCTTGGGTCCAAAATCTGTAGGGTGAGCCTCAGGTTGGAAAGTCAGGCAGGATTTCTGTGTTGGAGTCTTGAGACAGAGTTTCTGCTTCACCAGGAGACCCCAGACCATCCATATTATTCAAGGTAATCTCTTTCACCTACAGTCAACGGATTATAGATGTTAGCCACATTTACAAAATATCTTCACAGTAACATGGAGACTAGTGTTCGACTGAACAATTGAGCACTGTAACCCCCAAGGTGACACATAAAATTAACCATCACACCTCCTTTTACTAACCTCCTCCTTTCCTATGCATAAAAGGGAATAGGGCTCTCTCAGGAGACCAGGGGTCTTTTCCTACTCATCTCAATTTCATGAAGTTACTGAGTCCATTTGCTTAAAGATAGATAGCAGAAAGCTTTGGAAATAATGATAGGGTAAGAGAAAGAAGAACTAAGAGAGGAGTAAAGAGTAAATAAGAGTATGAGAAAGGAAAAGGAGTTTGTGTTGGTTGGGAAGGTAGGGACAGCAGAGGAGAGCTAAGAGTGTCCCAGGGAGGAGGCCATTGCTTTCCCGGTATGGCCTAGTTCTATGTTTCTGGCTTAACAGTACTAATGGAAATAGCGGGTCAGAGGGAGAGCAGAAAAAGGATGGGCTGCCTCAAAGCATAATGTTAGGGGACTTTCCTGCTATACAATGGCAGGTGTCATGGACTGAGTGAGGTAAGGCATTCTGGATTCTCTAGAAGCATCCTCTGTGAGTTCTCAAGAGATGTCCAGATTCTTCTTCAGTATAGCTGTAGAGATGTGGACCAAGGTCCTCTGTGAGCCCAGGTTGAGGAGGGGCATGGGAGACAAAATTGCTGCATAGAAGAGAATGAAGTTCGTTCTCCAGGTGCAGAAGGAGCATGGGCTTGAATGAAACAAAAGAGTTCATCATGTGTTGCTGGTGAAGTGACTTAACCTTTCAGCTGCGCTAAGTATTTAGACATGTAGGAGGATAATAATATCAACCCACAAACCCATTTAATAGGGCAAATGAGTTAAAACTGTGATGTGATTTTAAATTTATGTCAATCAGTAAATTCAAAGCACAGCTCTATAATTAGAATCTCACGATTGCCTCTAGAATATCCTTGTGGGCATAATTAATGCATATTGAAAATTTTTAGCAGTTATTTTAATCCCAAATAGAGCCTGGTTCAAATGAGTTGATTTCTCTATTATGAGTATGAAAGGCTACCTACATATAAGGTAAACTTCCTTTTTTTTTTTTTTTTTTTGGTAAACTTTCTTTAGTGATGGACTTTCCTGCTCTTTCAGAAACTTGGTGCCAATCTTTCTTAGGTGACCGTCAACAGATTAAATCAGAAAACTTGGAAGTGACTGACAGAGGTTTCCTAGGTGCAGTTTGTTAAGAGAAAACCCAAATGACTGTTCTAGGTGACTGACTTAGCCACTGGCTTTATTAGATCATGCCATTTTATGGTGTACTTACTTTATTGTATACTTTTGTAAGGCCCCTTTTGGTATCATGGGAAAAAATAGTATATATATTTACATGCACAGATTAACTATTTTGAGCTAGATAAGCAGGAAGAAATCCAATAGCTGATTTTTCAAGAAGGATTCTCTTAGAATTTGCATTTGGGTGGGAACTACAGTTGCTAATACACTTGATTCATTGCTTTTTGGAATACTTTCTTTTTAATGCTTGTTTATTTGAGCAATAGAGAACAAATGCACAGTAATCCCCTTCTTTTCAATGGAGGCTTTTCTGTGTTTAGGCCAAGAATCCCAAGACACCCCTCAGCTTCCCTGAATTGGTGTTTACAGACAATGGTATAAAAGACTTAAATATTTCTTGGATAGTTTACATAAGAGGCAAGGACACAGTTTCGTGGTAATGAGGGCAGTGAATTTTGGAAGCTGGGAAGTCAGCTGTGTAAGTCATCTGTGGAAGGCTGAGCCCTACATCTTTGCTTTGTTAGGCTGGTATTTGTTTAATGTGATTTTTCGGAAAAAGTTATCGGAGAGGCTTCCCCTGTAAGCATCTATATAGCCTCCAGGAGACAGGTAAGAGAAATGGAACAGCACTACTTGATATAGTGTAGGTTATATCTTTGGCAGTGATCCAATTTTTTCTAGTCTTTATTCACCAGGGAGTAAAATGATTGCCTCATAAAACAAGAGAAATGTCCAGTTATTTCTTAAGTAGGGCCCTATTAACTTTACCACTATCACCAGTTCCTTCCACAACATTAAAATCTTTTAGCCCTGAGGCAGGGAGGATGTTACACACCCAGATTTAGTGATCCAAGGACAATTATTTTGAAAACATACATTTCCTTGAAAGACCCTATTTTGAAAGAATGAATTTTTAGAATGATGTTCCAATGAATCACTGGATTCGTAACAGCATTTTTCTTTGGAAACCTTTTGCCTGCGTCAAAAGTATCAGCCAGGATCTAAAAAAAAGTGAGTCTTAGTGCTAAGCAAGATCGATTATTGAGAAAGAGAGTTTGATTATCAGAATGTATTACAATGTTTCATCCTAAAGTTGTTGAACTAAAGTTTCATTTATTTGAAAACTCTGGATAATTGTCTTCAGTTTCTGATTATTGCCATTGTGTAGACTATCCTTTTAATCCATACTGAGAGTCAGAGTCCCATTTCTGCTTGGTATATAAATAAAGATGTTGTTCTTGCCCATGTTGTCTGGCTGAGAATAAATTGGACCCGTTTGAGGAGATGCGATAGATTCTACAGAGGAGAGAGAGGCTCATTCAGACTTTGGTGTAATCTGCCTTGGTTATATATTGTTAAGAACTGGTCAGGGACAAAGATCAGACTAATCAAGGATGATGTTAGTTTCTGATCCACTTCTATTCCCTTTAGTTCTTAAGTTGAGCCTCTGATAACTAAACATTTTTATCCATTTGCAAATTTCTTTGCACTCTTCTAATTGTTCCTTTCCTGGGATTCTTGCATCCAGCCAAGTTGGGTCTGCTTCTTGTACAGCAATAATATCTGAGCTGTTCTTGGTCAAGCAGTAACCAGCTGATTTAGGTTAAGCTACATGATCTGTGGTGTGACCGCACAGTGTGTTAGCCAGGTTCCTCTAAGAATAGACCTGGAGACCGGTGATGTAGTGAAGCACACCTGGGGCTTATGTCCACTGGAGATGTCTGAGAAACCAAGAAGAATGAACAGTCTCAGAATTGTCTTCTGGAAGGATAGGGGCCATTCCTCATTAGTGGAGGATAACCTGAAAGAGTGCTGGCCACCCCCTTGTACTGAGTTATGTCTGTGGTCTGCTGAGCAAGTTTCCATGGGGCCGAGAAGGGCCTCAGAACTTAGTTACTTAGTTATATGGCTACATCCTGCTATAAAATGTTCTGAGAAATACAACCTTGATTGCGTGTGGCCATATGTCTAACTAAAAATCATGATCCCATTACTATGAAATGGGGGGAGAATCGGGCATTGGCATCTAACCCATCTCTGCTCTTCAGGATCTCCATCAGTCAGGCTTGCATGGCTCTTGCTGTGGGAGAAATGGTAGAAGTAAGTTGTTGGTCTCAGACAGAGAAGCTGTTACAGGCTGTAGGTGATGTTGGGGGAGCTCTTTGAAGGGGCCCTTGCGAAGTAGAATACTCCTCTTCCCATGAATAACTGGAAATGCGCATCTACGAATGGCAAGTAGGAGCTACGAGATCGCTTTCTTACTGGTAGAGGCTAGAGGATGTGGTTCTGGGTCCCTGAGCCAAATAGATCAGTGAATGAGATTAGGCAGACGCAGTTACCTATGACAGCACTCTGACCCAGGGCAGGCCTCCAGTCCATGGGACAGCCTCAGAAGGAGAGGTGGAAAGTCTGCCTGGGTACGTTTGAAGCTCCCAAAAGGAAGAACTTTGGTAGAACCACGCTTAGCAAGACCATTAGTTTTTCCACATCTAATAGCATCCCACTCCCCATCTCCTCAGCTGGCTCAGAGAGTTAAAAGGGCAGTTATCTTAGGAAAAATCCTCTCCTTGGAAACCAGGGGTGAGAAAAAAAGGTGTTCCAAAGCATTAGGATATAGGGAAGTGTTCTTGGACTTGCCTGGGCAGCTGAGTCTTGTTTTCCCAGGTGTCAGCTTTGAGGCCTGGGGATGAGGTCTTTCCCTTTATTATTTCTGAAAACTTGTTTATGGGATTAATCTTATATTGCTTGGAAGCAATACAAATCATTCAAATATTGTTATGAGGCAATCAGGCTTGGGATTGCTTGTCAAGGAGTGGCTACAGTTTGGAAATAAATGGATGCCTTGGTAATACATGTAAGGCATTATATTGTGAGGGATAGAAAAGACCAGTATGTAAATATGTAAATCTCCCCCAAAAGAATCCAGGAAATTTCTCTCAGAAAAACAACACTGCTTTCAGTAAGAAAACCAATAGATTTAATCAAAGCAGTACGTCTAAACAAAGGAATCTGAGCCAAATAAGAGAGTGGGATTTTAATCATTCTGCTTGGTATGTTCAGCCTATGATGAATATTCATTAACAACTGATCAATACACTATTTTTCTATTTCTTCAAATAGAGTTGAAACGTAAAAATAAAGGAAAGTAAACATTTTCTCACTCTCCAGAAGAATACATCCAACTGCCAACAAATTCTGCCATCTTCAAAAATAATAGGTTTCAACAGAATGATTTCACATGGTTTTATTATCAGGCTGCTTCCCCACCTTCCCAATATTGGGGCATGCCAGAGTGGAGACTTGAGGCATTTGTCCAGAAAAAACGGGGCCAAAAAAAATACCATCCTGCGCCCTCCCCTCCGTTAGTTATGTGAAACAACATCATATTGTTGGCGTCGTCCGAGAGGATGGACTGATTGAGGATTCACTTTGGGAGGATAGAGTTGCCTCTGGTTTCTCCTGCAGAGTAGAATGCTCACATCTCCATGCTCGGGCACGCGCAGAAGTAGAGTTTTAAATTTGTTGTGTGTCAGACTGAGTTTCTCAAAAATTTTTTTCAATTAGTTTCCTCTCCTCGAGCACATTTTGCAAATGGAATGCGATGATGAGGTTTAGTCATTTTGTTATTTGATAGTTCCAAATAGCTAATCTGAATAATTCTGCTTCAGATAAATTTTGAGGACTTTTTAATTTTGTAATTGAAATGTTTGGTTGGCTGTTAAATAAATTAGGTAGCTAACAAACTTCTCCTTTTCTCTCTGCTGTACATAGATGCAGTGTTACCCATAGGGGATGGGCCAGGACTTCAGAGTTTTGATTTGTTTGCTTTGCTTTTCATTTACCTACATAATTTGAGGGCGATAAAATCTCCCTTAAGGGAAATAAAATCCCCCCCCCCTTTTTTCTTTCATTCTTTCTTTTGTCTTTTTCTTTTTACAAAAAGGCTCATCTGGATTACACTGGTGTGTAGGGTTGAAACTATGTATCCACTCTTAAGATGTTACCAGAAAAATCATTCAAAATCAGGGTACTGGGCAACTGCTTTTTTTTTTTTCTTTGTTTCTTTTCAGATTCTTTAATAAATATCTGTTGTTCTTCTTCCTCAAAGTATGTCTCCCTTAGAACTGTAACATTAGGAAAACTCTTGTAATTCCGGTTTTATGGTTATTTTGTTACTCGTTCGTGTAGAAAAGTTTGAGGTGTTTTATTACATGTTTTTTGTTAAATAAAAGTAGTCTTTTTCTTCAACCTGTGGAAATGGAAATGGTGAATTCTTTGGCAGGAATATTACCAGAATAATCTCTATATAACTGCTTTTCTGTTTACTCTCAGTATTATCAAAACTGGTATCCACAGGGTTTAGTAAATTTTGAACTTCACAATTTAAATCCAATCTTTTTTTACTCAGGACCAATTTCTGTGTTCTTTGGATTACCAATTTTTGGAGGCTTGGAGAGAAAAATGTCCTTAAAAGTAGGGCTCTTTCAACTGAAATTGGTGGTTTTATGTATGCTATCACTTAGCCTTTCCTAATGATTTTCAGCAGGAGGATTTAAAAGCAAGTAAAAAGATTGAAGTGACTTTCACGGGCTTAGTTTGGGGTGGAGTGACTTCCAAACAGAAGTATCTTTCTTCCTCTGAATGTGAATTCGGTGCTGCTGATGAAAGGGATCATGACCCTGTAAAGAGTTTTCTGGAAAATAGGCGGTTTATGGGTAGGCATTCCACCTCTTACCTTGTAATTTACCCCTGACTTAACGCATTCCCATTTTGTAGCCCAGAGGAGCAGTTCTGTGTGAGTAACTGGAGATTCTTGAGAAAATGCAGCCGCAGCTTTCAGAAACAGGTGCAGTGCTTGAAGGAGGTGGCTGAAAGCAACAGCCTTCTGAACTTCAGGAGCTCGACATCCTCAGAATTTTCTTGTATGTGTGAATAAATGTATTTCCTTTAAAATGCATGCTAGGGGCACCTGCGTGGCTTAGTCGGTTAAATGTCTGTCTGCCTTTGCCTCAGGTTATGATCTCAGGGTCCTGGGATCCATCCATAGGTCTGGCTCCCTGCTCAGCAGGGAGTCTGCTTCTCTCCTTCTCTCTCTCTGTGCCCCTCCTTCCTCATGCTCTCTCTCTCTCTCTCTCTCTCTCTCTCCCAAACAAATAAATAAAATCTTTGAAATTAAATATATGCATGCGAAATATATTCAAAGTATACTTATGTTAACATGTTTCTTTTTCTTATTTTAAGAAATTAATTTTGAATGAGCATGGAGTTAGGTAAATATCTCTGATGAAGAACTTTGGTTTAAAGTATTTTCCTGTTTATACAAAAATCTGAAAATCAGGATGACTAGCTTAGAGACGTTAAAAAAGTCAAGACTGCTTATCTTCCCATACTGAAAATGCTTATAGTTAAGTTGGTCTGAGTACTTGGGTTTGATGTTCCTGGCATTTCCAATGGTCTTTCTAATCCCATGTACATTAATTTTTTTTTTTTTTCTGTGCATTCTTTTGTCTTCTGTGCTGACAAAGGAACCTATGCTCCCAAATTGTTCATTGTGTTCTTCTGTTGGGATCTGTAGGACAACCATTTATTTGTTTCTAAAAACAAAGGGACATTTGCATCTGGATTGTGGGGGCCTGGTAAAATCCCTAGGATATATATTTTCATTCCATGTCTGATTGAGTATGTAGTTATTATTCTTTGTGAGATACTCATGGCTAGATGGGTGGTTCAGAATCCCCAAATGGAAGCGGGGAGACTAGAGGTTTGGCCTGGAATATAAAGTATGAAGTTTAAGTGCTGTTCAAAATGGTTTCTGGCCAGTACTTTCTCCAGAATTAAAATAGCTATATAGACATTGGAATAAGTGAAATCCACAGACTGACAACTGCCAAAATCTTGAAGGAAATGTTACTCATGGCCAAACTGGTATAACTCTACTGAAAACCATATTCAGTGACAAACAGCTGAGTGGTTAAGATCCTAGGACAGACTTGGCTCAAAACCTGGCTCTGGTGTTGTCCTGCTGCGTGACTTGGGCAGGTTACTTAGCCTCTTGGTGTGTCAGTGCCTTCACCTGTGAATGGAGGTCATCATGGACACCTCTTCATGAAGTTACTATGAGGCTTCACTGAACTGAAACACAAGAGGACAACACCTGGCACGTGGGAAGCCACAAAAAAATGTCAGCTATTAATTTTCAGCAGTCCAGTCATACTGCATCTTTTGCCATTAGGTCAGAATACACTTTATCACTCTTTTGTCTGCTTATTTAGTAGAAAAAGGCCAAGTCTGCCAGAAAACCCAGAAGTCATTTATGTGCCCCGTTGTCCTCCTGAAGCAGTCACTTTGTTGCCTTCTCCCAAATGTGTACAATTCCGCAAAGCTCTTATTGGAACAAGACAAAATGTACCTCTCTTGACAGCCTTGATTTCTGTTGTTCTACTACTGGCTTATGCCCCCTGGGACTCTTGGAATGTCTCCACTCCTATTACCTCTTCATTAAACAGGCATCTTTTATAGTAATTCCATACCCAAGCTGTGGCCACTTCCCATTTTATCCGAGGGGAGCTGAAGTCCAACATACAGACTGAGTAGATGTCAGAATTGGGAAAAGAACTGCCTCAGAGTTCAGAAATCCCCTCAGTGTGTTGACCTTAAAGGAATGTCCATCTAAACCCTCCCATTCCTCCGATTATTTTTGGTTCCTTTCACTACAATCAGGTTGAACATCTTTTAGGTGAGCTAGTAATATTTCCATTTAAATCTCTTTCTTTCTACCTATTTTTTCACTTTTGTGAAATGGAAAATTTTAAGAGTGCAAAAGGGAAAAAAGGCCGTCTACTTATGTAAGTGTTATGAGTCATAAAGAAACAGATAACTCATTAAGAAATACAAATTCTCCCTCAGTGTTTTGACAGTCTTGAGCATCAGTTGTATCTCTCATGGGTCCAAACACCTGCACGCTTACTTGTATCTTCTTGACATTAATTATGCACATACGTTTTTATTTATTCTCTTGACATAAAATACTTGCTATCATTTAGGTGCAGATTAGTTAGACGGTTAAAGTAAAGATGGAAGTGGTTATGTGTGCTTAGATATCACATTATCCCACGTCAGTGACTAGGCACCACTTCTGCTCCTCTCTGTGCTCTGCTCTTTTTGTAGGTGTTGACAGCCTGTGAGCTCTATTTCTTAGAATCTCTTAACAGTGGGCTTCTATGTTAGACTGTGCCAGTAAGAGGCACTAGTGAAAGATTTTGAAAAGTGAGAGAGAGGCAGAAAACATCCTGTCATTCCTTGGGTAGCAGAAGACTGGGAGTGAGAACTAGAACGTTCCTCTGGGCATTTCCCTAGGAATCACTTACCCTTTTGCTACAGGCCTCTCTTACTCTTGCTGGTAGTTCCCCACTTTCCTGAGGACTAGACGCAGTTTCTCCAGACCTTCGCTCTTTTCAGCCCTTATTTCCTTTTATTGAATCTCTTCTTTCTTGAAAAACTTAGTTATTTGGGGCTTTTCTGAACAAAATCTCACAGCTACCCTGAAAGGAACCAAAATTAATTCACCATGACCTTTGTCAAGACGCTTCAGCTATCTGGCTTCTCGTTCTTAAAATGAGACAGTGAGGTCGCATGATCTTTTCTAGAGAATTTTGATTCTAGCTGGAATGTGCTCTAGAAAGTTGTTTCCTTGGAAGGAAGAGATGTGTCAGAGAGTTCTATACCAGTGGATGGGAGCTGTCCAGAGAGGCTTTTTTTTTTTTTTTTTACTTTTTTGTTTGACATTTTATTCTTTTTTAAGATTTTGTTTATTTATTTGACAGACAGAGATTACAAGCAGGCAGAGAGGCAGGCAGAAGAGAGAGGGGAAGCAGGCTCCCTGCTGAGCAGACAGCCTGATGTGGGGCTTGATCCCAGGACCCTGAGATGCTTTTAAGTGAGTTTTGCTCTGCCTCCTCAGTGTCAACAAATACTGGTGCAGCATTTAGAGATTTAAAAATCTAGTGTTCTGGACTCTCCCTAAAACTCAGAAGGTCTTCCGTACCAGCAGTTGCCTGGAGCCCTTGCCTGGCCTCCTTATCCCTGCCAGGTGTGTGCTCTCCCTGTCTCCACACCCTCTTCTCGTCCCTCTGCCTTCTGCAGCTCTGCCCATTGCCCTCCGCCGGCGTACAAGTGTTGTATTTTCCCTTACAGTAGAAAGTCATCGTTTTGAACTCCTGTCTCTACCAAAAGTGGCAGAATTAAAGATGGAGTGGGAGGGCAATGTTTTTTGTTTTTGCTTTTGTTTTTAACGAGGGAGAGTGTGCTGTTTTATGTAGAATTTATTTGACAGTTCCCCACCCACCTCTCCCATTTCCTTCATTTGGCTGCCTCCTGTAAGTGTTTCCGTTGATGAGCCCTGGTTTAGCTTCTAACACTGTTTTCTTTACCTTATTTGGGTCACAAAGCCTTTGAAGAGTATCACAAAAACTCTTAGATGCTGCCCAGATAAAAGGAAAGAACACAAATATATAATATTCTGATCACAGGTTTCTTTGAAGTCTTGCGTGTAAGTAAATTTAATAAGGTCCTTGGCTCTAGAGCAGTACTTCTTGTGAAAATGAAGATTCAGATTCAGTAGGTCTGGGTGGTATCTGATTCTGCATTTCTAACAAGCTCTCTTGATAGTGTTTTGGACTGGGGCTATACTTTGAGTAGCAAGGTTCCAGTGGTTCTTAAATTTTCTTTGGACATTAGAACCCCTGGAGACATCTTTAAAAAAAGATGATGCTTAGGCATTGGTATTTTTTAGAAGCTTCCGTCTGTGGGGTTTGGGAACATTGTTCTCCATCACAAATATTGTACTGAAATAAGCCGAGGCAGACACAGAAGGCTGTAAGAGACGTCTAGGCATCAGGTGTGTGGAGAAATGGAGGTCAGTGGTGCCAGCCAGGAAGGCAGGGCACTGCCAGTGACTAACAGTTTTGTTTTTCCAGCTCGTGTTTTCTGCAGTGAAAGCAAGAGTGGTCAGTCACTTCATGCCTCGAGGAAATTTTAAAATTACCTGCCCTGTTGGAATCATACCAGTGGCTTTGCAGAGCCTACCCGTTTTGGGCTTACCTGTTGGTCAGTTTCACAGCTGACCATAGATTGGGGGGAAAAAAAAGGAGTGCTTGGTAGAGCTGAATTTTCTAGTCACCGTTTATTATTTCCAAGGCAGTATTCTTCTCTTTGGATATGGTCTTGTCCGAAAATCACAAGCGTTGTCATTGTAGACTTTACCTCCAAAGAGAAACTCGCTTGGAACAGTGCCCGTTGCCAGTGTTGGGGTGGATGCCTCCTTGCACAGGGAGTCCACAGCAATTTAGGAAAAAAAAAAAACAAAAACAAAAACCATGAGTGTGTAACACAAAAGACATGTGTCCACGACACTACTTGATCTGGGCTTCAAAGACAGAATTGAAAGCTGAACTTCAATGAGTGCCAGATCAGTGGAAAGAAGTTCTCACAAATGATATCACAGCCTGGGTCATTAATGTTTCTCTCCCTTCACCTTACATTGCAACCTCTGTGTGCATGCCTCTAATTAGTGCAGCTCGAACAGAGGAGACTTCTGATGCCAAATGTGTGGAAAATTTCCAAAGAAGCATTTCCATTTGAAAGAGAGCTGAAAACATTATCTGAATCAGCTCCCCCTTTAAAAATTCTATTCCTGCGGGGAAAAAGGTAATTATATGCATTTAGATATGGATGGCTTTTTCAAAAAAAAAATTTTTTTTTGTTTTAGTTGACATTGCCTAATCAGAAGGAATTATTTCTTCACCATCAAGTAATAGACCTAATGCTCTTAGATTAAAGAAACCCTTGAGTAAAATGTGGTTCCTGATGCTTATACGCACTTAGGAAATGATGTTTTAAAATCTCTTTTTGCACTGTTTTTGTTAATTTCACAATGGCACTTCTCTGCCAAGCAGCCACCATCTTTTGTTCTGGGGTTCCAGACCATCCGATCGAGTTATATACAAATGGGCACGATATTTAAACCACATCTCAAAAAACTTTCAGATATTGCCCTTCTCTGTCTGATTCACACCTCAGAGGCGAGGGAACAGGAGATGGAATCCCTTGGAGCAATAACAAATTGGGCTTCTGGGTGACAAGTGGTGAGGTCTTGAGGAGCCAGCAGCTGCCAATGATACTCTTTATCTGTGAGGCCATCATCTCTGAGACACACCATTTTCTTCACATAATAGACTTGCACCTGTCATTCAGTTGGGAATGACAAAGAAAATACTTTTCTGCTCTCATCTTCTCTGTTTTCTTGTGATTTTTCTCATTTCTCCTGCCCTAGAGAACAGATGTTCTGCACCCGCTCAGGTCGCTTTTACATTGTTTTGGTTTTCAAGGAGTGTTTTTAACATTCCTGCTGATGATTTAGCATAAATTGTTCTGGTAATTAGCGTGGTTAATGAACTCCCCACCTATCTTTTAGTAGGTAATTACAAAGCCGCTGTATATTAGTTGGTACTGTATACAGAGGAGAGGAGGGCTGGTGATTATGGATTCCATGCTCACGTCTCTAAGACCAAATCCCAAACGGTTTAATCATCATCAATGTCAACCTTTGCCATATCTTCATTCTACATGCCATATATTATAATGTTGCATTTATATTCCATCTTGACTTTGATATTTGCTCCTTCAGAATAGAGGTAACCTGATTAGACAAGGCGACTGGCAGTTGAAAGAAATGTTTTTAAAATATGCATGTACCATCACCAATGTCCCACTAGTGATTCTCCCTGTATCCTGCTGTCTGCATTTACCAGAGGCTCGTTTTGTTTTGTTTTGCTTTGTTTTTAGATATAATTATGACTAGGGAAGATTGGGTCTGTGGCAAAAATGACCATTACCAGCCACTACTTTGTGTATGAGTTCTGTTCTTGTAGGCAGGGGCAGGGAGACAAGGAGGAAAGGATCCCTTCACACAACATGTGAAGTCATTGAGTATTTCAAATGCATAAATACTGTGTGTGTGTGTGTGTGTGTGTGTGTGTGTGTGTGTGTGTGTGTGTTCATAGTTAACATAATCCTATTATAAGGATCCCTAACCAACCTATAATTATTGCCATACTTTTTCTAGAGTCCTCTTCTCTGGCTGCTTCATGTCAGCGGCTGCTTCAGTGATATTGGGTAGTCACTGATGGAGGAAAGCTTTCTTGAGCCAGTGATCATGATTTTCATCTACTATGTATGTTATTGCACCAGCAGATGAGAAAATATAAAAAGAGCTTGTAAGGTATAGAAGGAAACAGACTAATCCGTTAGTCTCAAATTAGAAGAAACATTTTTATGTCAAATTTACAGAGTTGTAGGTACCTTTTATAGGCACAAGCTATAAATTTAGTAACTAGTCCTTGCCTTCTTCCAACTTGACAGGATTCTAATTGTAAAAAAAAACAAAGAAAGGACAGTAGTATATGAAACATTCAAGAGCCAAATTTAAGGCTATGTTTAGGCCATGATACTACTGCAGGAATTGTTGTAAGACAATATAGGTGGTTGCTTACCAAATGATGCCATCCACAGTAAGTCTTACGAGTTCCAGTGGGGAGGCACTTACTGTAGGCTGGAGTGGTACTGGACACTTTTAGCAAAAAAAGGCAGTAGTCGGTCCTTCTAACCTCCTTTTAGTTTAACTCTGTATTATGTAATGCCAAAGGGCAAAAAATTAATGTACACGGACTTCAGGTTAGACTCAACAATATGAGACACTAGTTCTTCTGATTTTTAGGAAAGGGTGTATTAGGTATTTAGAGCCTTATTCAGTACCAGATTTAATTATTATAAGAGGCTGAAGGTATTGGAAAAACCACTGATATTAAAATTGGACAGTTGGGTGTGGCATGCAGGGTTCTTTATTGGGAACAACAGAAACTGACCGTGGCTAACTTAGCAGACCTGATTATTGCAGGGCTGTTGGGAAACTGACCCAATGAACAGTTATCCAGGGGAACCTGGGCTCTAGGCAGCTGGGTGGTTTTATCCCTGTACTTGGAGGTTCCCCCACCTAATCCTCACCACCACTGTGCTGGACCTGAGATTTCTACTTGCTCTCGGGACCACCTGAATTTCCCTTTACCTTTCACTCCTCCCTCAAGTCTTAGGGACCAGAGGAGGAGACTTTTATTGTCAATGTCTGTGTCATGGGCTTGCACCGTAATCCCAGAGAACTGGGAGAAGGAGGTCAGCCCCTTTCTGCTTCTTTGATATCTATGACTATAGGCATTTACTTAACCAATCATGAGACATAGGGCTTTGGCCAGAGAGAAATAGTGCTGGAGGAAAATGGCAGTAATTAGAGGTGATGGCTGACTGGGTAAGGGATTGCTTATAAGCCTTGCAAAGGGTGTTATTTATGGTACATTGTACATCTATAATGTCCAGTGACTTCACTGTGGTGCACAAAGATGGGGCATTGGGCCATGCCTTCTATCAAGAAACACCTAAGAGTGAACCCCAGTAGTGCTGATGAGCAAACATGGCAGAAGTCTATTGCATGTGGCTTCAGTTGTGTTTCTTTTTCCCCAGTTGCGTGAGCTGTGGCAAGCCCACTTAAATTTTATGAACCTCAGTATCTTCTGTAAAACTGACAGTTTCTGGGATACCTAGCTGGCTCAGTCCATGGAGCGTGAGACTCTTGATCTCAGGGTTTAAGTTCAAGCCCCATGTAGGGTGTAGAGATTACTTGAAAAATAAACCTTTAAAAAAATTTTGATGATTTGTGATGTGAAGATTAAATAAAGTGACGCATTTTAAAAACTGGAAAGTGCCACAAACTATAGAAATAATGAGGGCCCCCAATGAAATACTTGTATAATCTCCCAGGGTACCATGAGCTTAGATATTCACAAGGTCTGAAAATAGTAGCTCCTACTGGCTGTTGTCAGGATTTGATTGCATGCTCTCAGGTGTCTCCAAATTTGAGATGATAGGGCAGGGACACTAGGGATGGGCTTTTAAATGGTATTGTATGCTGCCTAAAAGAAGAGATTTGTTGGGGGAGCTTGGATAGCTCAGTTGGTTGAATGTCCAACTCTTAATTTCAGCTCAGGCCATGATCTGAGGGTCATGGGGTCGAGCCCCATGTTGGGCTCCACACTCAAAGGGGAGCCTGCTTGTTTCTCTCCCTCTGCTCCTCCCCTCCTGTGTGTGTGCTCTCTCCAGCTCTAGCATAAATAAATAAATAAAACCTTAAAAAAAAGAAAAGAAAATAATTTGTTTTTCTGCCTTTCTAACTTATTCGGTGGAATGCAGCTGGAAAAGTTCTGTCACCCTACTCTTCCCTGGAGCCACAAGACTAAGTCTGTGAAGCAGGTACAACATAGATATAGAGTAAGGCATTTGGGGACTGGCCAATCCATTTTAAACACAGTTCCTGGAAAACGGAGTTTCCATAGGAGCTTCCTCAGGACCCTTCCGTTGGCATGACTCCCATGGGATCACGCACAAATGCTCTCCCTGAATGTCCTTTACTAGTGTGTACATCTTGCTCCCAACTTCGTGCTTTTCCCTGGGCACAGGATATGGGAAGAAAACAGGAAGGCACTGTATCCCTTGGGTTTATTTTCGGGATTGATGTGGTGGTTCTCATTTGCAGAAGGTTTTTGTTATCCCCAAGAGAGGTCCTTCTAGGAAAGGGGGTGCCTTATATGAGGAGCAGACAGAGCAGATGTGATGTGCCTTAGATGACAGCTTCAGAGTGCGGATGTCTCTGTCGAGCGGCTTGGTACAGAGCTGGCTGTCAAGTGACACAGTTGTACCCATCAGCTTACTGAGGGTGAGATCAGGCGCCGTCAGTCCGCCGGTGCCCGCTTAATTTGTTTTGCAGTGTCTCCTTCCAGGGGCTGGGTAATTGAACTCTTTACGGGAGGTCTGTACATGATGAAATGTGGCCCAGTCCCATCTCCCCAAAGCTGGGGATGCCTATTCAGTGGGTTTTATCCCTAATAAAAAGATGAAGAGACAGTGAGTTCTCCTTTTGTGGAGACCTGAAAAGCTCTGGGAACTGGCAGGTTTGCAATTTTGATTTTTCTTCTAATTATATAGTGAAAACAATTCACCGAATTTAGTGTCTAATTTGAGATATTTTAATCTCAGTCTCATCCATTAATTTGTTAAGACCATGTGGAGAGGGAAACTTGAAAGCAAGTTCTCCCTGGCAGGAAAGCCTTTTCAGGACCTAGCTGAAAAATCTATCTTAATCACATATTCACTTTTCCTGGAGCACCTGAACAAAGAGAGCCACGGTGCAGGCATGAGTCTGAGCACAGCTGCTATTTCACAAGGTGGAAAGTCATTCCAGGTGTAATCTCCACCCCCTTCAATGACTAATCATGTCTGTATCCCACAGCAATTATTTGTGTAATGGTAGGAGTCCCTGACCCCTGTGGGTCTCCCATTCGCCCATCAATAAAATGATAATGTTGCACTAGTTGAATCTTTAAGGCTCCTGTCAGATCTTTAGAGATTTATGTTTTAAAATTTTATTTTATTAAAGATGATGTCAGAGAATAAAAACAATGCATCGTCATTTATTCAAGTTTGTCTAACATTGATGTCTTAGTATGTCAAGCTTAAAGTCCTTTATTCTTAGACTTTATTATGAAGACTTACAAACATATTTCATGCATATAGTGAAATATAAGCCCTCCTTATTTGGGGATAAACTAGAAATAAAGTACATCTATGTTGAAAAAACAAAACAACAACAACTTCCTTTTGTCTTTTAGATTTTAAGTGCTTGTCTATGCTCTCCCTCTCCTCCCCCGAACCAGGCAGGCATGTTCTTTGTGTCAATAATATTAGACACAAATGCGTGGTGTGTGTGTGTGTGTGTGTGTGTGTGTGTTGCTCAGCATATAGCGCGTGAATTAAATGAGTGAATATTCAAACAGTGTGTTTCCATGTTACAGATGGTCTTTGATAGAGTCAGAGAAGAGCCAACTGAGCAAGGCAGTTCTTGTGATAATAAACCATTATCAGTTCTATTATATATTCCCTTTTTATTCATGGGCAAAATATATCTCAGTGCAACAATGTAATTCTTCTCTGCCATTACCATTGGTCTTTACCCACACCCTCAAAGAGCACTAAGTATCTTTTAATGTTGGAAAGATGTGAGATGTGTAAACCTGATATCCGAATTTTTATAACTCCCTGCTCCTCTCGCCACCACTGCCAAAACCTGTGCAAGTCTTTGTGCTCTTGCTTTTCGAAACGGCAGCTTGTGATGTGATGTGGGATCTGAGGTGTGAGAGATGGGCTGTATTAGTGGATAAGCTCATGTTTTTATATAGAAACAGGTCATGTATTGGTAGGAAATCTTACTTGCTGAAGAATCCAAGCAGAGTTGAAGGGCAGATGACAAAAATCAACACAGAACTCTCTGTTGTTTTCTTTCCCCTTGTCGTTTTAGAAATTTCTCTTATCACTTTGATCATGCTACTTTCTGGAGCTGTTTGGGCAAATCCCCACCTTTAGACAGGCCCACTGACTTCCATCTAATAGGGTCATATTTATGTGGCTGGAAGGGCTGCCGACTGGCTTCATTCCCCAGGAAGTAACTCTTGGCTTGTTCTGGCAGGGACATTATAAGCTCACAGGCTTTATCAAATCTGTGAAACCAAGTGTGATTTACAGCTCGAGCTGGGGCAAAGAAACATACAGCAGTTGGGTTCTAAAATCAGTAGCTTCCTCCCTGAAGAGGTGGAGGGAATTTGAGTCAGAAGCCAACAAATAAGACCAATTTCAGCTTATCTTGAAAATTTCCAGACTTATTCATAAATTTGACAGAAATGTTATCAGAGAGAAACACTTTGAAATGATAAAAAGTAAACACTCGATGTAAGACCCAGAGATGTGGTTCTCTTTCAGATGGCTGGGCTCAGTGCAGAGGGCCACGGTGACAATGGACTATGACGCCACATCATCTCCCTTTTATGTTCCTTTAAATTGCCTGTGGCAGTGTGGGTAGGGTGGGAACCAGCCAGTCGAAAATATACTTTGAATTTTTAAAATTAAGAAATAGAAGAGAGTTGAATGTGAAATAATGAGGATCTTCTTCTTCTTCTTCTTCTTCTTCTCTCTCTCTCTCTCTCTTATTTATTTATTTATTTTTTTGACAAAAATGTTCAGGAGTACATCATGGATAGAGGTTCCATTTTTAGTATTTATCTGAGAAGTAGATGTTTAAAAAAATAGGCAGGATTTCTTTACCCTTTGATACCTGCTCTATTGACAAAATTAAGTCGAGATGGACTCGAGCAGAACTCTCCCTGATCATCCCATTTGATAGTTTGACAGTATTACCAGAAAATTGTTTAAATTATCTTGGGATACAATATTAATATCTCCAGAGAAAATGATAGATTTATCTTAACTTCAGGCATCAAGGAACGTAATTATTTCCCACTGCCCAGAAGGCCCACTAGCTTCTAAAAAACATATTCACCAAAAGTAAACCTTATACAGTAACAATTTATCCTTTCTCATGTTTTTAGTAATAAAAACTTGGTTGGAGCCAAGTTTCTGGTTGGTTAAACTTCTGACTGGCTTGTAAAAGGTAAACAGCTTTGCCATGTGAATTAATTTTCCAACATAAAACAAAGTGCTTTGCTGTGTCTGCTGACCCATTCAGTCTTGCCAAGAGTCAATGTGTGTGCACATGTGTGTGTGTGCACATGTGGACAGGCCACACATGTTCACGCCATTTTGAAATGCCGGATGTTGGAGAAGCCTCTTTCATCACCTTCAAGGATACCTAAGTCACTGAAAATACATCATGGGAGCTGCTGAACAATCTCAACTAATATAAGAATAAGTAATCTGTTTAAAGTAGTCCTAAGTAAAGCACTGAATATATTAAGTGAATAATTATGGTAGTAAGCAATTTCACAGAGTACTGTGGGGGTAATCTTTATCTTTTAAAATAGGGGATCGTGTCTACGGCCATACTACCCTGAACGCGCCTGATCTCATCTATAATAGGGGATCGTTCCTGGTGATAAAGGAGGCAGGGCAAAGGAAAATTGAGCCTTCCACCAGGAATGTGTCGACAATTCAGGCAAAAAGAAGAATTAAGAAGTCTTCTGTATGTGGAGAAACAAAGGGGCCTTGACCTGAGAATCATGGATCCCCATTTTTGGTCCTGAAATGTTCAGCGAAACACTGGAAAAAGGAGAGGTGAACTCTCTGCTTGACCATTTCCCTGACGCATGGGCGTCCTCAGTGCCCAGCAGATACAGACTACTTCTGTGCCAAGAATAAGTGTGTGTGTCAGAAGGGGTGGCCTAGGAGAAGCACCAGATTTTGTCACCACACTTGTTCTGGCAGCTAACACATCTCCCAGAACTGACATTCATCCCATGGTGCACCTTTGAGGCTGAGATGGCAAAGCCTTTTTCTTTCTGACATTTTAATTTTCACTTCTCCCAAGGAATCCTGCCATATTTCTAAGTGGGTACAACACATAGTACTTAATTTATGCATTTAAGTAAGCAGATCTGACAAAACAATAAAAGCTGCATAAGGTTTATGTGAGTAAATTGCCACTTCTTGAACTTTGAAATTTGCATGCACAGTAAGTTGGGAGTTTGCTAATTAACTCTATGCACATGCCCAGAAATAAACTCACAAATATTGTTTCTTGTCACTGAGAATGTGTTTAAAGTATGCCAAACAAAACGCACCTTCAGATGATATATCTAGGTCAAAAAATACTGTGTATCATAATATTTTTAGCTTTGTGGTCTTACCGTTTTTCACTACTTGGCACAGTTGTCTTGAGAACATTTTCAATGGGTGGTTGTCATCTGTGCAGAATAACGAAGTAGAGTACTCGCTTTAATCCATACAATCTTTTTTGAGGGAAAACTTGCAACGGGTATACCCACTGTAGACAAACCATTAGGTGTTTTGCCTGTTGGATATAAATGAGATGCCAGACCTTTAGAATAAGGAGTAGAAAATGTAGACATTAACTACATTTCTGAAAGAAACAGATCACGAATATAGGGACTCAAGGAGGAAATTTATTACCTTGTACATAACAGTGCAAAGGTGAGCTGTTTAGGTGTATGGGGCAGACTTTGCTCATGACAGTCACTCTAGGACCCAGGCTCCTTCCGTCTTGTGGCTCCATCATCATTCAGGGTGGTGTCTGTGTCTGGGTCACTGCCACGTCCACATGCCAGCCAGTGGAAAGGGAAAATAGAGGGAGGCACGGACAAGCAGCTTCATTCCCAAGATGATAATGTGTAAGTTGGCCACGTGTGACCTGTGACCACATGTGACATGTGATCCGGGGCTGGGGTCGGGTGGGGGGGCTTCAGGTAGTGAAGACTATAAAAAATCCTGAGATATGATTCTACCTGTCACTCTGGTTGGCACATCCAACAGAAATGGGTGAATCATGGCGAATATATGGGGAAACTCCTTGAGGTCTTCAGACACCTTCATTTCTATTAATTTAATAAAGAATTTGTAAAATAAAAAAAATTAACCATTTAAGAAACTTAAAATAGGGGCACGTGAGTGGCTTAGTAGGTTAAGCCTCTGTCTTCGGCTCAGGTCATGGTCTCAGGGTCCTGGGATGGAGCCCCGCATTGGGCTCTCTGCTCAGCAGGGAGCCTGCTTCTCCCTCTCTCTGCCTGCCTCTCTGCCTACTTGTGATTTCTCTCTGTCAAACAAATAAATAAATAAAAATCTTAAAAAAAAAAAGAAACTTAAAATAGTTTTCTTTTGATTTAAGAAGCATGTAAATTAATGACATTCATATAGCTTAGATATAGTTTCTCTTTAGTGTGTTTTTATTTTGAAGATAATTAGAAGAAGTCCCCCCAAATTTTCCTCATAACTGATGAATCTGACTTCGCCTAATGACCCTCGGAAAGGATACATTGATTTGTTGAACAGATATCATTTATTGTACATTTATTGTACACTTGCTGTGAACCTCTCATTGGGATAAGCACCAGATACAAAGGAATAATCACAAAGGTCTCAAAGGTCAACGTGGGCAGATTCCTGTCCAGTTGTTTGGAGATTATAAAACTTGGGTGTGAAGTGCTCTCTACTTCAGTACCACTGGATATAGTATCTTACCTGAATCTTCACTCTTAACTGAAAGAGAGACAGTATATGGAGGCTTTCTGATTCCCTAATTAGTTGAATGTTTCATGATCACCCGTTATCTGTCAGGCACAGAGTTAGGGTCTGGGAGATAGTACTAGCCCCCATGAAGTTCATGCTCCCTATCAATGATTCCCAATCACTGACCTCAGAGCTACCATGCATATGTGCCTGCTAAATTTCTCATTCAGCAGTAGTAGCAGCCACTACAACTACAAATGCAGCGATCTTCCAAATGTTTTGTCATTAAAATGGGGTCCCCATACCTTATACTCAGCCATTGGTGTGAAAGGATGCTGATTCAGCTGAAAAGAAGCAGAGATTCTGAATACTAGGAAGTATCCTAGGGTCCAGTTGGTGTTTCTGATTCCATGAGTATCAAGGGACTCCTAGAATCTCTTCTCTCGGAAGCTTCCCATGTGATTTTCATGAGTAGTCAGTTTGGAGAATTACATTTATGCACATAATTGGACTCTGCTTCAACACTTTTTCAGCCTCTTTTAGTGCATGACAGCCAGTAGGTCTCCTGGGTTTTGTTGATGAGAGCTTGAGAACTTGCATCATGGTTTGGGGCTATGATGACCCATTACCAGCTTTCCCTCTTGTGTTTAGCCACCACCGTTGTCTCTTCCTTCTGCCACCACCTTTAGGTTTAGCTTCCCAATGAAGTCCAACATTTAGAGCATTTTTTTCTTTAGACTAAATAATAGAATCCCTGGTTCTCCACCATCAGCCTATCCCCTTGGTTTTGGATTAATTGTGAAAGCACTTTTAAGTTTCTACTCTATGCAAAGCACAGTACATTACAAATGCATTTTTGTGTTCTCTTAAAAAAGTGACTCCAATTAATCTCACTGTGGTTCAACCTATATCTAAAAGAAAAACCATCACGCATCCATCAATCATCTGAAGCCTTCTCCCAGCTGGAGAGATGATCAATTTAAGGACATTCACTTATTTTTCTGTGCACGGAGAATATGAACTTTTCATTGCATTTTAATTCATGTTTCTCCCCCTTTTATTGTCACATTACCTGTCAAATATGAACTTTGTATCCAAAGGTTCTTTTCCCTTATAAAGCAATGTGAATATTTGGTTAGCGATTTTTTTCTTCTAACATTATTTCACCCCCAAAGATACCGTATAAAATGTCATTTTGACTTCTTTTATTTGTTTTATAACAGATAGAGTGTCAAACTGAGAGAAAATAAGAGTCGTCTTCCTGACGCTTCTTTTAGAGACCATTGAAAATATATAGAATCTGTTTGCTTGAATTTAAACCCCCAAATTTTAACATTGTTCTTAAGTTAGAGCTGTCCCCGAGGGCAGGTGACATTTGATCTGAGTAACAGCTGTGGTCCTCAGGTGAGGCTGTCCTTTCTATATGCTTTCAAAGCTAGAAGCTCAGAAAATCCATTAAAGCCAGAGTCAGAGCCGGAATAAAGGTGATGACATAGCCATTTGAGGTGAGAAAGGTGAGCTTCTTCAGAGGGTTTCAAGAAAGTGCCTAATGAAAACAATTTTGGAGCCATGCTTCTGTGGTGCTCCCAGCTGCCTAACTCAGATCTCCCAAGGATGAAACGCAGTGTGACCTGATTAAACCCTCACGACGTTCTCCCCGCTCTCCTCTGTCTCTCAGATAAACACCCCTCTTTTAATGTTGCCCTCATTTCCCAGGTCCGATTGAGTCTGCTAACGTAAGGGCTGCTTTACGATGCCATTGTGAGAGAAGGGTGCTGTGCACCCACGTGCCCGGGGCGTGCTCTCCAGAGCACATCACGGAATGAGGGAAAATCATCTATGCTGTTGCCACGGAATGGGGAGGGACTCAGTGTGCTTGTAGTATTGCTGCAGAAGTTACCTATGAACTTTTATTAGAGATCATTAAGAAATACCCCTTTTTTCCCCTTTGTCCGTGGCTCCCAGCCTCCTGGACCGCTTTCTAGCTGAGCAAGATCTTCGTCCATCCTCAGCAGCCTACCTGCTTGCCAGCCCCGGGGTTTTTGACTCTTCTCCACCCAGCACAGGGCTCTCTCGTGTTTTTTATTCCAGACAACAGGTTTGAGCCATCTTTGGGGCTTATTGTTGGGAGTCCTGTCACTCAGATTCGCCACAGACATGAAGGCTCCTTTGATTGTATTTCAGTTCCTTACTTAACAAGACCTGTTGTTACCTCGTCTGACTGCTAAAAACCCATAGAGGTTCTCGTTAAATGTAATTCTGTTGCAATTACTGTCAAATATTGAATTAAAAGTGGTTAGTTCATTAACAGCTCCCCCCAACAATCGATTAAAAAAGTTTTATTTATTTTTTTTAATATGAAGATGGTTGGCATTTACTTATGAAGTCCTTTCTCCTCTTTGGAATCTAATTATAGTGGGGAGGAATGCTCATTTTTCCCTTGGTCTCTGAGTTCCTGGGGTGTGGAAGGGGGCATGCGGTGGGAACAGACGGGTGTGGCCGGGAACCACGTCTATATAGGCAGAGGATGGGTCTGGCAGAGAACCAGCTGCGGGTGCGTGGTGTAGGGTGCAGGATCGAAGGCAGGGCTGTCTCCAGCCTCGGAGGGGTTCATCAGGCTGTGAGAGGGTGGGATCCCTGATGTGGTGGGCAGAGCTGTGATCTGGGGCACACAGGAATGTGTGACACTTGAAAATACAAGGGAGGGGGACAGTGGTCCTGAGTAGTGGCTAAGCAGAGGGCAAGGCCATAGCCACCGGCCTGGGCTTCAGGTGAACAACAACCAGATTATAGCAGGACCCTGCCTTGGAAGGAGAAGGCACAGGAAGTTAGGCAGGCGACCTTGAAAGTAATCATCAAAAGCTGTAAAAATAGCTCTCTTTCCCCTAATCCGTTTTCACCATAGCATCCAGAATGAATCTTTTAAAAATACAAAGCACATCACACTGATGTGCCACCTAAAGTTTTCAGTGGCTTCCTGAACCAGTGTTAATTTCAGAACGTGCAAAGGCATGATGCGTCTGGGGAACCTGTTCCAACGCGGGTTCTGCTTGGGTGGTCTGGGGTTGGTTCCCGAGTTTCTGTCTTTCCGACGAGTGCCACGTCATGCCAGGACCACACTTGGAGGAGCAAGAACTTGAAGCACAATCAGAATTGTCCCACCTCCCTTCACCCCGTTCTCTCCCTTGGATTTCCTCATTTCAGTCACTTTCCTCTCTTTACCGCCTCATAGGTTTTGTGGTTTCTGGTCTCTGTGCTTGGACTACCTTGTGTCCGGCTCTTCTGGCTTCTCCTTGTCTGGTCACAGCTTAAATATCCCCTCCTCACAGTGCCTCCTCCTGACCACCCTATCCAAAGCAGCACCCTCGTTCCTGATTATTCTCTGTCAGAGTCACTGTTTCTCCCGTCATTGCTAGCCCTTACTCAATCTACAACATTTATTTACTTGTTACTTATCCGTTATTGTATGTGTCCCCAGTTAGGTGTAAACTCCCAGGGAGACAGGACCCATTATTGATATGTTTTCCACCAAATCATTTATTAACTTCAACCTATGTGCTGGACACGACACTAAATGCTTTACATTTATCTCCTTTATTGCCAGGATCAGTTCTGCAAGTTAGGACTTTTTCGTCACTAGTTTACAGACGAAATCATCAACATCCCTTAAAAGTAGCAAACAGAGACTTCAGACATTTGAGCCTCATGGAGATCGGGACAAAGGGTTATATAGCCTGTGCTGTTTCTGACTCTCTGCCTGCCTTTTACCTGTGGGTGGAGATACGTAATTGTAGACCCCTGCCATCTCCATGTGGTCCCCCTGGGTGCGCTGCTTAGAAGGGGGTGGCAGTTCCATTCTTGATCCTTCCTGGCATAGCCAAGCTAGCCTGATGCCAAAGTTAACTGCTAAATACTGCAGCAGAGCCAAAAGAAATTCAATAAGGCAAGTAACTAGGCTTTATCAGCATTACTGACTACCGCCGGCTGCTACGTATTGTGCTCCTGCCCCGGGCCGCCTGCTTGAAAAATAAGATCAGTCAAAATGACTCAGGAGAGATTTCTATTCCCAGGGCCAAGGTGTAGCTTACTTTGGATGGCCTGTGTTCCTCTGAACCACCTCTACCATCAGTAACCAGGGACAGGAATGCTCTGGCAGTTCCTGTTTTCGCCTTTCTGTAAATAGAAATTCCAGTAGGAGAGCGTCTTGACAGTCTTTGGCTCCTGGGGTCCACAGACAGCCATTCTGTGCAAGTGAGAGCATGTGTAGCCCTTGCTTTACTGGGGAGGACATTTCAGGCTTCAGAATTTGCGGTTTCCATCTTTGTTGCCCTGGATGACCTGGAAAGGGGGCAGTACGCATAATTCTGTGTACAAGCAAACATTTCCTTTCTTACGTGGAGAGAGGAAAAGAGTGGGAGATTTGGGGCTCTGATTCTAAAGCCCCTTCAAAGACCGGCTTAGTGGCTGACCCTCCTCGAAGGC
This sequence comes from Mustela erminea, assembly GCF_009829155.1. NCBI lineage: Eukaryota > Metazoa > Chordata > Mammalia > Carnivora > Mustelidae > Mustela > Mustela erminea. The sequence continues at coordinate 51,808,688 of NC_045628.1, read as the reverse complement.
AAGAGTGCACACGGGCCGTCTGTGTGCTTGTTATTTTTGATGGATTGCAGTCTAGCTGCAGGGCAGGAAGCTCAAACCCCCGGGGTCGCATCACTGTAGCTGGCAAAGAAGTGGAGGCTTGGGAGGGTTTGTCGTAGCCGGACCGATGAGCGTTTCCAGTACCGTCTTCAGGATCCCTTACCCTTCCTTCTTCACTCTCACCCCAGAGGTAAAGAATCATGCCAAATTGCACTCCTCTCCCACACCCTTCCACCCATACACTCGCGCTGAATATGAAAATTGGTCTCTAATTGTTGGATACAAGCTTGACTAGCTTTGAATTAACAGCGAAAGCTGTATTCATTAATCTGAACAGGGAAGAGCAGGCAGACTGTCACAACACGGCTCAGTTCAGTAGTCATGCAGAGCAGGTGAGGAACGGGAGGCACTTTGAAAGCGCGGCAGCGATCTCCATCAGCCCCATCAACCGCTGCTGAAGAGGGGAAGGCGGCCAGCCACGGACCCGCCAGGAGATGGATGGCATACCTCAAAGTCCACTGTCCCAGGGGCATCCCAGTGATGATCGATGGTCATCCACAGCAATTAAACTTCAGAGCTTTTAAATGTCATTCTAGAATGGAATGCCATCTCATAAAGGTGTTGTTTAACATTTATCAAACATGGGGACCGGGTGGGGTTGGGGGCCACGGAGGAACTCTTTGGGGAAATGGGAACAAATGTTACGGCTTTTGAAATGAGACAACCATGAGAGTGAAATTTGATATTATTCTAATGTGTTGTCTTCAACACTGGAATAAACTGGACCAGCACCTCTTTGGGACACTGGGAGATGGATTATAATGTTGGGATTTAGTGGGGGTAAGGTGGAAAGAAGGTAGGACAAAGGGTCAGCAGACACAGCTGTCAGCCCTTGCTTTTTCACTTGGGATGGTGCGTCTTGGATACAGACCGGCTCACCTGTGTGACTGGGGAGTCTCCACCTCCAAAGTGTTAGCATCACCCTCAGAGCTTTTCAAACATCATCAGTGATTGGGACTTACCTGATCCTTTCTTTGGTCTGGGGTCAAATGGATTACACATGTAGTTGTGAAATCTCCCCAGGTGATTAATATGTACAGTCAAGCTTGAAAACCACTGGATTAGGTAAACTTGAAGTTTTTCAGCCCCTACATTTCCATGATTTTTCTGTTTTACAGGGATATCCTGAAAGGAGATGGCACTTGCTAATAAAAAAACAAAACAACACAAAAAACCTTCCGTTGGAACAGCTTACAGTGTTAAAAGGACAGTGAGATGGTGGCTGATGTTTTTTCTATTCCCAGTTTGTGTTTATTCATTTGTTTAATCACAGACTGAATAACGCTTGTGAGGGTGCTTGCGCATTGAGCAGTGGGGACAGTGAGGGGGTGTGAGCTGCGTTGTATGGATACCAGCCTCTATCAGAAGCAGTTGGAGCAGAATTCTCGGAATATCGGAAAATTACCGATAAAGTTATTGACCCTCAGTCCTCCTTTCTGGCCTTCTCTTCTGTTTATTTCTCTATTTCTAGCTAGATGGTGGCATGAAATGACTGAGATATTACCGATGCTTTTAAATGTCTTCTCACATTTCCTTGCTCCCTTTTCTCTTCCAGCATTTCAAACAGTTAGCTGGCTATGTAATGCTCTCACCTCAGGGGAAGGCTAGAAGGGGGTAAACGTCATACTCTGGGGGGTATGTTACCCAAAAGGGCTCTTTTAGGAGATTGTTCTAATGGAGGCAGTGCCCCCCAGAGTATGGATTCCTTATGGTGGAATGAAAGGAAGGAAGAATAGAGACCTCGTGTGCCCAGGAGATGGGGACGGCCTTGGCTTCGTTTGTTGGAGGAGCACTGTGGAGGCAGAACCACGTAAGTAGAGGGTATGAGACCTGAGGGCAAAGCCCAGTGAGGGGAGGGCTGTGGGGCCCGTCTGATAGCTGAAGAGGCCACTGGGACAGGGTCGTCTCTGTGGCCTAGCTGATCGCAGAGCACCCAGATGGGTGATGGAGAGCCACTGGGTGCTTGTAAAGATGAGTGACCTGAGACCAGGCAGGCCAGCCCTTTGTCTTGAAACCATGTAGTCTCCAAAGAACAAATGAAACTGGAATGATGTGGCAGAATAGGGTTACTCGAATATAAATTAAGTTGCCTTTAAAAACTTTTGGAGACATCAGCCTTTGTCGTATCTCCTTTTGATAGAAGTAAGGGATACATAGGAACCACGTAGTGTAGTCTGACAAATAAATATAGCCATGCGTGCTTGGCACGACAGTCAAGATTCTGTGGAATATTAAAACGGATTCCCATTTAGAGTAAGGCCTCGCTCTGCTCAGAGCGTTCTGTTGCTTTAAATGAAAGGGAAACTGGTAGAGAAGCAGATCTGTAAGAGATAATTCCATTTGCAAAAGAAGAAGTCTAATCTATTTTCATGCCAGAGTGTAAAGGACTCTTCACTTTATTCATCACTTCATTAATCTCATTTCAAAAGGGAAGGCCAGGGCTGAAAACAGGTTATTCACATTTCAAACAAACTCCTTAGGCATCATGAGTGAGCAAAGCATTCAACTGTTAGACTCTGTGGCTTTTCTACCAGCTGGAGACAAGTACAAGGAAGGTCATGCTATTTAATCTTACATACAGATAGGTGTGTATAGTTGGGTTTGGAGAAGAATTATTTTGAAAAAATGGCAAATTATAGATCTGTGATGCACTGAGGAAAAGGGCAGAGTTTGGAAGAACGTGTGAAGTTCAGTGGTATCTTTTTCTGTCTTTAGTCTACAGAATGACCAAATGAAAAATACCTTGGTAAACCATGAAAAATAGCTAACGTCATATAGACCAAACACCATTCTGCAGGGAAACGGAGGGGTTTGGAGCGAATGGAAATACTTCCACCCCAGGAATTTCCAGGACATCTGGTAAGTCAACAACATTATCGCAAACATTATGGCCAACAATGTGAGTTCTTGCAACAATGTATTCATTTTCCAAATGTTCCAGCTGAGAAAGCCACACAGAACATTCCCACCATCTAGCAGATGGCTAATGGGGAAGCCAATATTTTCTGTGGAAAGCAAAGTTTCTTCTTCTAACATTAGATAATTTCAGTAGAGAGAACAAATAAGCATTTGTTTTTGTATTCTATTCTCTCACACTCATAAAGAGAATGCATTATAGACTATTAATTTTTAAAGTGCATAAGAAAATGAGTTTTTCTTTGAGATTACAAACTAAGACACTTTTCGATCCAGAAATGTCTGGTGGTGGGGACAAGGGTTACTGCTTCCTCATCTAGCATGAGGAAGAGAGTTTAAGGGAGAACCTTAAGCATTATTTATTATTATTGCAGATTAGTGGGCGAAAAACCAAAAAACAAAACAAAACAAAACAAAAAACCAAACCAAAAAAAAAAAAACCCAAAACAAAACAAAAAATCCCTTAAACTATGTCATTGGAAATGAATTTGTGCCTATCTACCCCAGATTTATAAGTGGCTTATAGGATGTGGAGATTATGAATGAGATTTTACTTTCATAGAAAATGAGATGAAATGAGCAAGGTGTGGTTGCCAAGTTTGTTTTAGGAAAGAGGAGCAGGTGGGAAACAAAAGATAAAATGTATTATTGGAATAAGGCTGAGTTACTATATCTAGTTTCACAGACCGTATTTACTGTGCCAGGAAAGTGGGTCCATTTGCCTTAAAATGTTTTACCTTCACTTACTATCAAGCATTCAAGTAAATGTATTTGTAACACCTATAACCAAATGTAACAGGGACTGTAAAGAGTGGGAGCTTGTTATAAATAGACGGTTTTGCTTGTCTTTGTTTTGTTTTCTGAGCTGTTTGGAGGACTAAAATGAATTTCTGCTTTTCCAGTTTTGAGTGTTTTTATGTCCCTCCTGTCTGACTAGAACTTTTCTATTCTTAAATTAATTTTGATCCTGCCATGCAAAAATACTGGCATATCAAATTACATCTATTTTTATAATAGTCTCGTTAACTCTTTCAATAAAGATTAAGGTTACTCTATGCCTGCCACGTGGGAGGGAATATGCTGTGCTCTCTGGAGCTTACATAGAAATAGAAGCTAAATGTGCAAAAACATGCTAGTTCTCAGCACCTGATCAGTCATCTCTGCCTCCTTCCTCTGAAGACATGGGTATCTTAGCTGAAACACTCATTTGGTGGTTGCTAAAAGTCTGGCTTTCTAAAGTGCATGCAGATTGGAGTCTAAGATGTTGTCCAGGGTTGGCTTAAAAGATGAGGCTGTGCTCTTCCTGGTGTCGAGTTTGGTTCAAGAAGCAAGAGAGCCAAAGCCTTGGGAACAGCTCCTTACTCAGTATGGTAAGTGAATAACGGCCCCAACCTTTGTCAAAGGTGCCCATGCCTCATTTCCCACAAGCTGTGGGTGTGGCTTGGCAAAAGGACTTTGCTGACGTGATCAAGTTAAGGATCTTGAGATGCCCGGATGATCCTAGGTCATCTGGGTGAGCTCAGTGCAGTCACAAGGACCCTCGGCAAAGGGAAGCTTAAGGGTCAGAGTCAGCAAAGATGTGACAATGGAAGCAGAGATCGGCATGATGTGCTCTGAAGATGAAGGAAGGGGCCACGAACCAAGGCAGGCAGGCAGTCCACAGAAGCTAGAAAAAGCAATCACACAGATTATTGCTGGGAATCTCCAGAATGGAACACAGCAGCCCTGTTCGATAGTAACCTTGATTTAGCCCAGGGTGACCTGTGTTCTCTTTCTCACAACAGAACTGTGCGATAGTAAGTTTGCATTGTTGTAAATGACTCAATTTGTGATCATTTGTTAAACAGTAGCAATAGGAGACTAAAACGGCAAGAGATTCATAAATAATTGCTGTAAATTATTTTTTGGAAGGAAGGAAGATATAAGCCTAAGTAAAAAGAATGTATGGCACAGCAAGAATTAGTCATCTTCCTGTGCTCTGGTAGAGCCCTACATGCACAGACCAGCATCAGCTTTTACAGATGAGGAAGCAAGGGGCAAGGGAAAAAATGTAAGAATACCTCCTCTCACTTGCTGCTGCCACGGTACTTTGCTGTGATTGATATCTCTTCCAAATAAATTGCTAACCTATGGGAAATAAACATGTAAGGTCTTCTCTTGCAAGATGTAGTCACCCCTGAAATGAGGCAGAGATAATCCTGGAAAAGGCTCTGTTGAGCAGTAATGGGTCCTCACTTCTGATTAACATGACCTGTTTCTATGTCAAAAAAACTATCCTGGAGGACTGGACATGGTGATGACTCAGACCAGATCATCCTGAAGTTCTTTGATTTCTTTGAGCTCAATGGTGTTTGTTTCTTTACCCAAAGTTAAGAAGTTGCTCCCCGATATTGGATAGGTTAGTGGACACATATCAGGGAAAACAGAAACTGGGAAAAATGGAACTACTTAACTTATTAAAGGAATGAATCCTCAGAATACACATAATCCCCTGAGCCTGCATATTTTCCTTGCCTTGTGCATGCATCTGTGTAATAAGCAGGAATAAGAACCGTAGTCCTGGATTGGGGTCCTGTTTGTACCAGGGCTGAATGTTGGTCCCACCTCTGATACACTTCTTTGTTTTATTCTGTTCAGTTAGCCACTGTGTAATGTAGTTCATCATTAGTTTTAAATGTAGTGTTCAATGATTCATTAGTTGCTTATAACACCCAGTGTTATAAGCATGTGCCCTCCTTAATATCCATCACCCTGTTACCCCCTCTCTTGGTGAAACCCTGTTTGTTTCCCAACGTCCATAGTCTCCCATGGTTCATCTCCCTCTCTCTGATTTCTCCCCCTCAGATTTCCCTCCCTTCCCCCATGATCCTCCATGCTATTGCCCGTGTTCTACATATGGGTGAAACCATGTGATAATTGTCTTTCTCTGCTTGACTTACTTCACTTAGCATGATCTCCTCCAGTTCCATCCATGTCCATGCAAATGGTGACTATTCATCCTTTCTGATGGCTGAGTACCAACTCCATTGTATATATGGACCACATCTTTGTCCACTCATCTGTTGAAGGGCATCTCGGCTCCTTACACAGTTTGGCTATTGTGGACATTGCTGCTATGAACATTGGAGTGCATTGCCCCTTCTTTTCGCTACATCTGTATCTTTAGGGTAAGTACTTAGTAGTGCAATTGCTAGGTGGTAGGGTAGCTCTATTTTTAACATCTTGAAGAAACTCCTGCTGTTTTCCAGAGTGGTTTACCAGCTTGCATTCCCACTAACAGTGTAAGAGGGTTCCCCTTTCTCCACATCTTCTCCAACGTTTGTTGTTTCCTTTTTTGTTAATTTTTGCCATTATAACTGGTATAAGGTGGTATCTCATTGTGGTTTGGATTTGTATTTCCCTGATGGCTAGTGATGTTGAGCATTTTTTTTTATCTGTCTGTTAGCCATTAGTATGTCTTCTTTGGAGAAGTCTCTGTTCATGTCTTCTGCTCATTTTTTGACTGCGTTATTTGTTTTTTGAGTGTTGAGTTTGAGAAGTTCTTTATGGATCTTTGGTATCAGGCCTTTATCTATAATGTCATTTGCAAATATCTTATCCCATTCTGTGGGTTGCCTCTTTGTTTTGTTGACTGTTTCCTTTGCTGTGCAGAAGCTTTTTATCTTGATGAAGTCCCAAAAGTTCATTTTTGCTTTTATTTGTCCTGCCTTTGGAGATGTGTCTTGAAAGAATTGCTGTGGCTATGTTCTCCTCTAGGATTTTGATGGATTCTTCACATTGAGGTCTTTCATCCATTTAGATTTTATCTTTTTGGTCCAGTTTCATTTTCTATATGTAGCTGTCCGATTTTTCCAGCAGCACTTTTTGAAGAGAATATATTTTTTCCATTGTATTTTTTCCTGATCTGTCAAAGATTAGTTGACCATAGAGCTGAGGGTCCATTTCTGGAGTCTCTATTCTGTTGCTTTGGTTTGTCTTTTTTTTGTGCTAATACCATGTTGTCTTGGTGATCACAGCTTTGTAATATAGCTTGAAGTCAGGCAATGTGATGCCCTCAGCTTTATTTTTCTTTTTTATCATTTCCTTGGTGATTCAGGGTCTTTTTTGGTTTTATACAATTTTAGGACTATTTGTTCCATCTCCTTGAAAAATGCCAGTGGTATTTTAATAGGGATGGCATTGAAACTTTAGATTGCTCTGGGCATGATGGACATTTTAACAATGTTTATTCTTCTGATCCATGAGCATGGTAGGTTGCTCCATCTTTTTGTGTCTTCCTGTTCCTCAGTTTGTTTCTAGAGTATAGATCTTTACCTCTTTGCTTAGATTTATTCCTAAGTACCTTATGGGTTTTATTGCTATTGTAAATGGAACCGTTTCTTAATTTCTCTTTCTACAGTTACATTGTTAGTGTATAGGAAAGCAACTGATTTCTGTGCATTGATTTTGTATCCTGCCATGTTGATGAGTTCTAGTAGTTTGGGGATAGAGTCTTTTGGGTTTTCCACATAAAGTAGCATGTCATTGGCGAAGAGAGATTCTCTTCCCATTCAAACTCTGATGTACTTTTATTTTATAGAACAAGATGTCTAGAGATTTTTTTTTTTTTTTTTTTTTTCCTGAGCATAAACTTCCTGAGTCCCTAAGCCTGAAATCTCTTCTGAATGGTGCCAGAGGATCTCATCATGTTCCCCTGGATTCTTCTGGTCATCTTAATTATTGCTCTCATCAAATTGTATTATCGTTGTTTATCTGTTTTCTGCCAAACAGACCATGAGCTCCTTGCGATGAGGCATGGGATTTCACCACCTTTCTGTTTCTGGTATCTGGTGTGGTGCCTTGCCTGAGTGAGCACTCCATACATGTTGCTGTTCATTGTTGTAAGGGGAAAAATCACTTTCTCACTCTGAAATCATGCGACTTTGTCATCAGTCTTGACTACAGGCTTGAATCCTAAAGCCATATTGGATTTCCCTCTTTATTTTTCCATTTACTGAAATACTCACTGTCTGGTCCATGCACTCATTCTCCACAGTTGTACAACTCCCTTTGCATTGCTAAGATTTTCACTAAAATTGGATTCTAAGCTCCTCACGCCTGAGTGATTGCAGGCAGAGCATTCCAACTGCTCATAAAATCTGTGACAGAAGAAACTCTTCATATCATCTCCTTGGCTTAGAGTGGTTATTTCTAGGTACAAATCCATGGACCAGTCACAGGATAGCTGAACCATAACTATTCAGGAAATTAATGGCAAAGGAGACATCATCCCTGGAGGTTCTAAATGAACATAGAACATCCTTACTTTTAAGAGCTTTTCAAGTATTATGGGTTGACTTGTGTCCTCCTAAATTCATATAATGGTGTCCTAGTCTCCGGAAGCTCAGAATATGACTGTATTTGGAAACAGGGTTCTTGTAGATGTAATAGTTTGAATTTAGATGAGGCCATACTGTAGTGGGATATGCCCCAATGCAGTTTCCTTGTGTCCTTATAAAAAGAGGAGATTTGCCCTGCATACAGGGAGAACACCACATGACAATAAAGACAGAGACTGGGGTGATGCTTCCATAAGTCAAGGAAAGCCAGAGAGCGCCAGCAACCACCAGAAGCTGGGGAGGCTGTGCACAGATTTTCCTCACAGAGCTCACAGAAGGAACCAGTCCTGCTGATACCTTGATTACGGATGTCTAGGCTTCAGAACTGTGAGATAGTAAATTCACATGAAGTCATCTCGTGTGCGGCTCTTGGTTATAGCAGGTCTAAGAAAATAATATACCATGTAATTCTTCTGTGTGGCCATAGTTTTTTGTTTTTTGTTTTTTTTTTAACTCAACCCATATCACTCCCCTGTATTAAAACTGGTAGTCACTTTAACAGTGATTATAAGGATTAAATGAATTAATACTTGTAAAATGCCCAAAGCAAGACTTGGCACATAGTAAGTAATTACACGCATATTAAACTTTTAGGAAGTCCTTCTAACAGAAAACACCGTTTTTACTGCGTGAGTGTACCATGAGATGATTTTAGATGGCATGAATGTGAAAACAGATTCTTCATAATAATAGTAATAAAATTGGCATATCAATTCTATAATTTCTCAAATTTAGGTTGAGGCCAAGATCAGTAGTTCAGTGTTAATCCATCTTGGGAAGATCCTGCATCTTCGAGATCTATGCATGCTCATGAATCTTCAAATCCTGCGTCACTGGAGCATGTGGGATGTATTATCGTTTGGATAAAGGGGGAGTCCCCATGATGTGGTCACCAGGTGAAGTCTTGCTAACAAATAACATGGCACCCACTTTTGTTTATCAACACACAACACAGGGAAGACACAACCCAATTGAATGCAATTTGACGTACAAAGGCCAACAGAATTAATGTGAACAGATACCAATGATAGGTGGTTTTAACTATCTTCCAGGAAGCCTTTTAAATAGTATGTATTCTTTCATTTCATTCTCATGACAGTCCATGAAGTTGGTAGTAGATTATCCCTGTTCTTACCAAGGAGAGAACTGAGGCTCAGAGGAAGGAGGGAACATGTTGTAGAATACACACGTGGTCAGTGGCAAGGCTGGGATGGAAGCCCAGCCATCCAAACACTGTGTCTACCCTTTTAATTCCATGTTTTACTCCTTTTTAAAAAAATGTGTGTTTGTGACACCTGGGTGGCTCAGTCAGTTAAGCGTCTGCCTTCCTGCTCAAGTCATGATCCCAAGGTTCTGGAATGGAGTCTCAAGTCAGGCTCCCTGCTCAGTGAGGAGTTTGCTTGTCCCTCTGCCTGCCACTCACCCTGCTTGTGCTCTCTTTCTCTCTGTCAAATAAATAAGTAAAATATTTTTAAAAAAGATAACATATGCACATATATATACAATTAAAAGAATATCTGCAAAGCAGGTATTTGTACAAGCACTGGCCCCATCAACAAACAGAACATTGCTAGTATTCTAGAAGCTTCTCTGGCAGCCTTCTGTGACCATGTTGTTTTTGATAATACCTTGGTACCTGGAGGTAATACATTCTGATCGCTGTGATGACCATTTTCTTGCTCTTTTATAATTTACCAAGGCTTCTAACCCTATGCTGCTATTATTCCACTTGTTTTACACTTCTGTAATTTTATCATTAATGCTTAAAATCCTGTACTGCCTTTTTTTTTTTTTGACCTAGCATTCATAGTTTTCCACACAGAAGCTCTCTTCTAATTTCCTATTGTTCTCCTACTTGAAGCTCTCCTGTATCTTGTGATAGATTTATATGCCCCCTAATATATTATATACATTGCTTCTTCCTTTACACTTGTTATAGCAGATTCTTGCCTCCAAGCTTCCTGTCCCCAATACACTCTTTTCTAATGGCCCAGCAGAAGGCCACCCCTTCTGTTGGTTTTATTCCATAAGGATTCCTTTTCCCCTGAACTGCTCTGATCCTTGTATCTATTCCACCCATTTTATACTTTCCTTGCAGTGCTGTGTGATTCTGTGCTTTATTAATATAAAGCCTTAAAGTGTTTGTCACTATTTCTAATGTTTTATTCATCATTAATTTATTCATCCAGTATCTCTCCATTAAGAATACTGTGCTCATGAAGGTTACTTCCTGGAGTGGAAAGACAAAAAAAAAAGTAAACAAGTAAATAAGGTAATTTTGGTAAATAAGAGATCATAGTGAGAAGCCCTGAAGGAAATGAAACAGGGGTGGGGTTAGGGGAGTCAGGGAGATCCTTGGAGCCAAGATGTTTCTATTCATCTGGGTAGTAAGCATCAAGTCAGAGAGCCAACTAACAGGTTCTGAGACAGAAACAAGCTGGGCCTGGGAGGAGATGAGGAATGAGCAGGAGAACAAGAGGAGTTAGAAGTGATCATGGGTGGGCGCCTGGGTGGCTCGGTTGGTTAAATGCCTGCCTTTGACTCAGTTCATTATCCCAGGGTCCTGGGATCAATCCTTGCATCAGGCTCTGCACTCAGCGGGGAGTCTGCCCCTTCTCCCACTTGTACTCTTTCCATCTCTCTCAAAAAATTAATAAAACCTTAAAAAAAAAAGTGATCATGGGTAAATCATGTGGAGTCATTTAGTTTTGAATGGCAAGTAGTAATGGCAACTGGTAACTAGTTTTAAGGTTTTCTAGAAGCAGTAGGATAGCACCACACAGTTTAAAGAATGGAAGGGAGATACTTGTCCCTACTTATGAGCTCTTAACTTCATGTTGTCTTTTGCTTTTTATATACATGTTTTTTTTCCTGTAACTAGAGCATTCAGTCTTTGTAGTTCCTTGGAAATTGTTATCATCGATACTGCTAGTCATGTTACAAAGCCCATGTGGGTGCCCTTTCCGGGCCGTAATTATCCTGACACTTTCAGTTTTTAGCAATGACAAACTTTTCGGAGAGTGCTGAGTATATTCAAAAACCTGTCAACTCCATAAAGTTTCAGCTGGACAACGGAGGTCCATTTGTGTGGTGATTACACCCATCAACAAACATGACCCACCGTCCAGACAACTCAGGAAGTGCCAAAACCATTGTGAGTTGTCCAAGACCGAACACATGCCCTTTTATAGTGAGGGCCCACTTGATCTGGCTGCATTCCCGCCGACCTTTTGCACATTCCTCAAAGCAAGATGTACAGAGCGAGGGAGAGGAGCTGTGCCTTCCAGTAAACCTGGCACACATAACCATTCCCTTTCCACTTAAATTTCCCAGGGACTCCATGCATTTCATCTCCATACGGCTTGTGCCGTGCACTTCTGAGAATTTAAACAAGCAAAGCAACTATCAAGAAGCGAAAATGAACCCTCACCAAATTTATCCACTTACACAGAACTGAGTCATGAGTGCATAAGGTGGCGGGGCCGAGCCGTTAATAATATATAGCTGAGCGCACGTGTCCAGCCCTGGACATTGCACGTGATTGATACTCCGATCGCTCTTTACTGTTTAAAGAGGCGAAAGTGCACTTCAGAATCGCAAAGAAAGGTCTGTAATTCTGTGAAATGAGACAGGCCAGGAGCAAGGCATATGGCTGTTGGCCTCAGGCAGGTTTCTCAGGACTAAGAGAAGAAGCTCCTTTGCTAGGAAGTTGAGATTAGTTATTAGACAGTGGCCCCAAGGCACTGCCACCCCGGAGGGAAGCACTGATGTTCTGATCACACTCCATTACTCCTCTGTGTTGCTAATGAGCCAAATTTCCAAAAGAGATGGCTCCCTTTAAACAGGAGGAATTTTATACTCACCAAAATGACCTGAAACTGTACTTACAAAATGGATCATATTTAAATGGCTCAAGTGTCCAAGTAGCTGGTCACTTGATCCTCCTATCAGAGATGCAATGACTCATTCCTCCAAGGATAGCTTGAAAAACATGGGTCAGAGATGCTTGAAGACAACTGTACTTAAAAGTGTTCCCTGGAGATGTACTTTCCAGAGTAAATAGTAGAGTTTCAGTTGCCAGGCACCTAACTCTTCCATTTTAAAATCAGGAAGTATTTATTGAACTTCTGCCACTTTCTAGGCACTGTGCTAGATGCTAGGGATATGGCGGTGAACAAGACAGAAAGAGGCCCTGCCTTTGTGGGACAGACTTCCTAATGCAGAGACAGAAACATCCAAACATGTACATGTGATAAAGACACGCATAAATAAAATATTGGAAAGTTGGGTTTAAGACCTGTAGAGGAAACGGAAGATAGATAGCTGATGGCAAAAGTGGGCAAATAACAACAACCAAAAAAACCCCAACAATGTCTGGTGTGATTTAGTTAATATGAAAAGGTATCCGTGAGGCAGTGACTTTGTGTTGAGATCTAAAACAAAAGAAGGACTTAGTCTTTAAAATATTGGAATGGGGCAGGTGAGAGTCCTCCAAGCAAAATAACAGTTATTCTGCTATATTCTGAGAACTGAAATGTACCAGCACGTGCAGAAAATGAAGGAGGAGAAAGAAAGAACCATGCATGATGGACAGGGGGTCCGAGCAGGCAGAAAATTTTTAGCCATGGGAAGACACCTGGATTTAACCTAAATGCAGGGCAAAGCCATTGAAATTCTTTAAGTAGGGCGAGGTATGCTCAGACTTGTATTTTGCAAAGCATGAGTATTTTTCTCTCAATTTGCCAATCTACCTGGATTATTGATGTAACTTAAGAATCTTGACAAAACGATACCGTTGTTTTTTTTCTTTTTGTTTATTTGTTTGTTTTTGAGAGGGAAAGAATCTCAAGCAGAATCCTCACTGAACACTCAGCCTGACTTGGGGCTTGATCTCACAGCCCTGAAATCATGACCTGATCTGAAATGAAGTCAGACACTTAATCAACTGAAACACTCAGGCACTCCCCGAACCATACTGTTCTAAGTTCACAAATTTCAAATATGTCTTCCTTCCCTATTATTAATTTTTAAATATTTTTTGAGTGTCTATGATATTCTACATCGTAACTATGGATACACAGGGAAGATAGAAGGAGGGTCATTATTTAGGGTGGAAGACCACAGAAGAAGGGGGATCTTCACCCATGTGATGGATACTTCCCTAGCCTGAAGTTCAGAGAGTAGGAGTGGGAAGAGAAGTGAGTCCTTGAACCTGTGGGTCATGAGAACTGCCCTTGGGGAGGTTGATCCACCCCTCACCTCCTGCCCCACCCTAGGATTGTGTCAGCATATTTTAATACTTCTGTGCTTTGGATGTATGGCTACATAAGTCTGGATAAATAACACAGAAGTTATTATGTATTTTACTTGCTGTGTGTGTGATGAAAGGCAAGGTAGGTTCAGAGTAACAAAGATCAGATGATTACATGAAGGCCAGTCCTCCCTTTGCAGCTTGATCAAGCTATGAGTCTGTAACAAAACAGTGCTGAACTTCACCAGTGAGGTTTAGAAATATTATTGCAGAAGTGTTATCATCATAGGTAGACGTAGATACAGCGAATCGAAACTGTCCACATTAAAAATATTGAATTAGGTAGCATTAAAGAGTAAAACTACTAGCAGATTTTCAGAGGGAACCGAGAAGGAACACTGGTCTTAGGGGGATTTTTGGTGTTATTTCTGATGACTTAAAATCTCTTTCTGTTACGTCAACTAGAAAACAGCTTTCTAAAAAGCTAATGGATGGGTTTCCTGCTATCCTAGAGCAAAACATATGTGGCTAGAGCATAAAGACTTATTTTCACCTTTATTCTTATCTTGGTAAAACAGCCCACTGACTGTATCAGCCCTCGTCTGGCTGAGGTTTAGAGCTGCTGTAGTCTGCATTAAAGGCAGAGAAAGAGAGAGGGGCACCAGATACTCGGACCGCCACAGGCATAAGCCATTATCTTCACCCTGTGAAAAATTGCCTGATTTCCTCTCTTGATAAAACTAGACATGAGTTTAAAAACATCACTTAGAAACATAAACCTCAAATACCTAAGTCCTTACTTCTCTTCCTTTATCACTGGCCAGAGCCTTTGAAAGTTGGGGGCGGTGGGGAGGGAACTACTTGTAATGAAATGCGCTTAAAGAGGGGAAAATGGAAGGTTTCAGTTTTTGACGCATAGCTGATAGAACCATTATCTCTGGAGGGCTTATTCAATCAAGAGCCAGAGATGCTGAAGCAAGCAGAGAGTAGGAGGTGTGAAAAAGCTTTCATTGAGGCATCAAAGCAAACCCTGCCAGCCAGGTCCTCTGTTGGCTCCCCTTGGCTCTGGCCCCCTTAGGGCATTCACCAGCCCTGTTAGGGCACGCACTTCTGTGGGGACCGCAGGGCATTCTCTCTGCTGAGGGGACCATTCTCTGAGTGTCCCCGAAGCTTGGTCTGAATACCTTGGCAGAGCATTGATGCTGTCTGCTCTCTGTCCCCAAGCCACCTTTCCTGCTCTGTTCCCGTATCACTTCCTTTCATCCACCCACTGCTGTGTCATCACAAACTTTCCATTGTTCTGCTCAGCCTCTTGTACTTGTCTCCTCCTGTGCCTTTGTTCCTGAGGTTCTTATTGCACTTTCAGATTTCACCTTTTTTCATTAAATCTCCACAACTCTATTCTGATCATTACTGCCTATTTTCTGTCTCCATCCCCTGGTTTTGCATTTTGCTTCCATGGACTGTTTTAGCATTTTCACCTTCCTCTCTTATTCTAGATGTGTTTCTGTCTTCTCTTCCCTTCAGTCTTTTGAGTTCTTTGAGAACAACGAATCATGACCGTGTCATCACTGCATCTCTTTCCGAAACTTGCACATCCAAAAGATATTGATCTAGCCCATTCTAATTGCATTGTTGTAGGTGCCAGGAAGACAAATAGAACAAAACACGCATGGTCCCCGTTCTCGTGGAAGTTGTTGGGAGAATGACGATAAACAGGAAATACAGACAAACAAAATAATTGCAAATTGTGATTCAAGTTATAAATCAAACTGGATAATGGGATAAAAGAGTCTCTGAGGAAGGGAGATATTTCATTAGTTGAGGGTAAGAACAAGTTCCCTTGTAGTGGTGACCTGAAGGCTGAAAAATTGCCATTCTGGGAAGTGACAGTGGGCAGGCCAAGCGGAACATTCCAGAGAGTAGGATTGGCAAAATCCTGAGGCAGGAAAAGCTTGGCATCTTCTAGGAATGGTCTGAAGATATTTTGTGGTGAGGCGGAAAGAGGTAGGAGATGGGCAGGAGCTTCCTCACTGGAGATTTTTGGGTTCTTTTTTTTTTTTTTTTAAAGATTTTATTTATTTATTTGACAGAGAGAGATCACAAGTAGGCAGAGAGGCAGGCAGAGAGAGAGGAGGAAACAGGCTCCTGCTGAGCAGAGAGCCCGATGCGGGAGTCGATCCCAGGACCCTGAGATCATGACCGGAGCCGAAGGCAGCGGCTTAACCCACTGAGCCACCCAGGCGCCCAGATTTTTGGGTTCTATTGTAATGCAGTGAGAAGCCATTGGAATGTGATATTTTTTGATTCATATTTTTCAAAGCTAATATAGATGTTGAATTCAACTGTCTCTCTTAAGACCAGGGCTTATTTTGCCTAAATTAATATTGGTGGTTTTTGTTTTTTTCACCGGAAGCATTTATAAGAAGTCCGTGTGTAAGATGAGAAGATCATTAAAAAGAATACTAATTCGTATTTTTTTTAAAGATTTTATTTATTTATTTGACAGAGAGAGATCACAAGTAGGCATAGAGGCAGGCAGAGAGAGAGAGAGGAGGAAGCAGGCTCCCTGCTGAGCAGAGAGCCCGATGCGGGACTCGATCCCAGGACCCTGAGATCATGACCCTGAGCCGAAGGCAGCGCTTAACCCACTGAGCCACCCAGGCGCCCACTAATTCGTATTTTTCATGTTCCTTGTCTGGGCCAGGTAGTTTTAATTGTCTCATTTCTACTGATCTATGAAAAAGAGTTTGCTGAACACACTTCTAATATAAATAGGACATTGGGAAATGGGGTGAGTATGATACCCCTTTAATTAAATTCTGAGAGCAGATATTTAAAAACCAGCACAGTAACTTGTCCTTATACTTAAAATTTCTTCCGTTCACTTTCTCTCTGCATCTAGGATTGCCCTTCATAAAGGAGAGAAATGCTCTTACTATTGTCATCAAGAATCTACACATTTGGGAGAGTGATTAATTTAACTTTTAACAGACTTCTTTGTGTAGGTGAATCTTTGCTGGCCTGCCTTCCTGGTGGAATGAGTCAGTGAAGTGGTCTGGGGTTTCTGTAGAGAAGTCACAAAGAGAGGACAAGAAATGTGATGGGAATGGCAACTATTAGACCCAAGAGGTACAGAAGCTGAAGAACAGACTTTATGTTTTGAGAGATTCCATTCTAACGTTCGTATAAAACTTTCCTGGTGATAATTCAACTTGGAATCATGCAGCAAGATTTGATTGGTAGCCACCTATTTGTAGCTGAAAAGACTGGAAATAGTTTCACACAATGAAACCCAGCTATAAGGCAAGCTGACATAAACCAAATGTTCCTGATAGATCCGCCTACTCTTCATGAACAGAATGGGTTCTGCAACAGGGAGAGGCTGGTCCGTCTCTAATTTTATTCTTATTGGTGCTCCTTCTCCCTAGATTGGAGGTAGAGTACATGTTTCAGTGAACTTAAACATATAAGCACTCCGGTATGGCTTTCTAGGTGCCAGGTCTACTGGGAGAAAGTATACGGTTTCATTTAACAGCTTGGATGGGTAGTATACTCGATCATGCAGTTTCTAACTGTTTTGAAAATAGTTTTTGGAATGATAATAGTTGTAAGAGATGAAACTATTATATATATATTAATAGCCTTTAAGTTTTTTTTTTTTTTAAATGAAGTAATCCAGTAAAGTTGACTTTTACTCAGTCCCCACGATCCTCACTTTATTGGCAACATTTCATCTGTGGGTTGTTGTTGAGACATTTTTACTGTTTACCAGATGGGGTAAGATTTTACATAACTTAAAACATCTGCTCTTGTTGCAGTCCAATATGATCATCTATTTATATTTTTGAATTATATTATTCATTTCCTTTTAAATGATCATGAAACTGTTTTCAGAAGGATAAGTTTACATGATATTTGCCACAGACATTTAACTTTTCTTTCTTTTTAAATCTGGTATTAAGATAAGCCATATTGTGAGTTATGAATGTAGTAAAATATTTAGATGTAGCTTCACTTTGGAAATACTTGATTTCATGATTAACTGTTGTAACATCAACTCTGCTTTCCTGCCTGTATATACCTGCATATAGTCATTTCAATATAAACATAAAATAAAGAAAGCTGTGTTAGATTGTGCCAAGGGTCTAACATAAAATAAAAGTTTTCAAGAGATACTGTGGAATAATACTGATGCTGAAAGAATGGGAGAAGAAAAGCTATGCAAAAAAAAAAAAAAAAATGAAATTATATACAGGGACTTTGAACTTGCTAATAATAAAATTACTATTGTACAAGATAAAAATAACCTTATATATAATATTAAAAATTGGATGTAGATATTACTATTGTTCCCCCATTTTTAGACAATGAAACTGAGGCTTAACGACATTTAGCCTCTTACCCAAGGTCACAGAAGTGAAGCTGCAGGGGCTCAGACCACTGTCCCTGTTGAATCCTTGGAAAGCTCAGCTAACAGCACACACATCTGTGATTCTGAGAGATGAGATGACAGCTCCCCTGTTGCTTAGTATTGGAGCACGGTTTATAGGGCCTGTTGCTCTCATGGGCTTACATATCACTTTTGGGCTCACAGTGCTTTTGCTGGTGCTAGTGAGTTGAATTGTGTCCCACTCCCAAAAAATATGACAGGTTCTGACCCCCATTACCCATGCATGTGACCTTATTGGAAACAGAGTCTTTGTGGTTGTAATTCAGTAAGAATTTCCAGATGAAATCACCTGGACTTAGTTGGGCCCCTAAATCCACTAACAGGCATCCGTATAAGAGGGAGAAAAAGAATACACAGAGACAGAGTCCAGGTAAAGATGGAGAAAAGATCCGAGTTACTCAGCTACAAGTCAAGGAAACCAAGAATTGCCGATCACCACCAGAATCCAGGAGGAGAAACAGAGAATGGATTCTCTCCCAGAACTTCCAGAAGGTAACAACCCTGTCAACATCTTGATTTTTTTCCTTCTGTGCTCCAGAACTGCGACAGAATGAATTTCTGTTGCTTTAAGCCACTGAGTTTGTGTGACTTTTATTTTTTTTTTCATGACAGCCCCAGGCAACTAAAATAGCTGGTTCTCTTCTACAATCTACATAAAGATTGCTATTGAAATATCATATTTGGCTACTTTTTTTTTTGGATCTAGAAAGCAAGATCAAAATGGCAAGGTCACTAAGAATGCCAGTAGGAAAAGCAGGAAAGGATGGCAATTCTAGGATATCCACTAACTAACTATGTAGCTCTGGAAGAGTCACTTAACTTCTCAGAGCCTCATCTATAAATTGGTGCAGTAGAGCTGGCAGCCATCTCGAAAGTGGATGATTCCTGCTCTCACCTTGAGGTCTGCTAGCTTGGCACTGCCATTCCCCTGGAGTGGAACATGGCTTGGCAGAACCTAGCGTTTGTGTGCAGATCCTACCTTTGCCGTTGGTTGCTCACCCTCAGCTTCTTTTATATACAATAATGGCGATTATGTTTACTTTAGAGCTTTATCAGTGGGTTAAATGGGAAAATGTAAGTAAAACATATTTTTGGCACATAGTAGGTGCTCAACAATGATTTATCTTCCATCATTAAACTGTAGCTTTTGTTTCAAACACTTCAGGGCCAGTTTATCATCATGTTGACTCAGTCCTGAAGGCCTTTCTGGTTATTGACAAGCAGGTGTCTTAATCTTTTTTAAAAATTTTCATTATTATTATTGTTTTTTTCAGTTTTCATTCTTTACTCTGCCTTCTCTGTATCACCAACAGACAAGGACGTGTATTGAATACTCTTTAGTTTGTTTTGAAAGAATAGGTTGAAAATAAAATTTTTTTTGTTTCAAACTCTGCTCTCATCACACCCCACAAACCCACACCCTGAGAATTTAAAATCTCACCGTGGTTCACTGGAAATGGTGCTCTGACATTGTCTAACAAATACCATGATTGACATTTCTAGCTGATGTTAGGAGGAGGGCTGTTTAAATGAGACAATCTTCAGTATATGACTTAAAAGCACTTAGAGCACCACTTGCCTAAATGGCAGGCCTACCAAAGAATGATACTCTGTAACAAAGCAGGGACTCAGAATGATAACGCATGATATATCCTTAAAAGCCTAGATGAACTGGGCACCTGGGTGGCTCAGTTGGCTAAGTGTTTTGATTTTGGCTCAGGTCATGATCTCAGGGTCCTGGGATCAAGCCCCACATCGGGCTCTGCGCTCAGTGGGGAGTCCTCTTGAAGATTTTTCTCCCTCTGCCCCTCTCCCTCATGCTTGCTTTCTTTCTCTAAAATAAATAAATCTTAAAAAAAAAAAAAAAAAAAGCCTGGGTGAACCATTGGCCTTTTCCTTTTATAAGATACAAATTTCAGAAACCCCTGGAATTTTGAAATAGCAAATATCTGTTAACATTTTTCAGACTAGGATGGATAGTCAAATGTATGGTCCTGAGCAGCATTTATTAAAACTCTAATTTCATTCCTTTCTATTTTTATCACACACTAAAAGCTGCTGTATAACTCCCAGACTCATTTCAACTCCCAAACCCTGCATCCTATCCACCTTTCTCTGGCTCTCCTACCATCCCTTTACAGCGCACACTGACCTGTCCCAGGTCCAGCTACGGAAGCTGCATCCTGTTCCCAAGAAGGGAGAAGGGACAGGTTGGCCTAGAGGAGGATTCACTTTCTTTTTCTTTTCCTTTCTCTTCATTTTTTTAAAATTTAAATTCAATTTAGTTAACATATAGTGTATTAATAGTTACAGCAATGGAATTTAGTGATTCATCAGTTACATGTAACACCCAGTGCTCATCAACAAGTGCCTTCCTTAATGCCCATCACACATTTACGCCTTCTGCCTACCCACCCTCCCTCCAGCAAACCTCAGTTTATTCCCTAGAATTAAGAGTTTCTTAGGGTCTGCCTCCCTCTCTCTTTTTATCTTATTTTATGTTTCCTTCCCTTCCCCTGTGTTCATCTCTTTTATTTCTTAAGTTCCAGATATGAGTGAAATTGTATGGTATTTGTCTTTCTCTGGTCGACTTATTTCTCTTAGCATAATATACTCCAGTTCCATTCACACTGTTGCAAAAGGCAAGACTTCTTTCTTTCTGATAGCTGAGTAATATTCCATTGTATATATATACCACATCTTCTTTATCCATTCATCTGTTGATGGACATCTAGGCTCTTTCCATAGTTTGGCTATTATGGACATTGCTGCTAAAAAACACTGGAGTGTAGGTACCCCTTTGGATCACTACATCTGTATCTTTGGGGTAAATACCTAGTAGTACAATTGCTGGGTCTTAGGGTAGCTCTATTTTTAACTTTTTGAGGAACCTTCATACTGTTTTCCAGAGTGGCTGCACCAGCCCAAATTCCCACCAACAGCATAAGAGGGTTTCCCCTTTCTCCATAGAGGTTTCTCTTTCTTGAGCTGGGGAAAATGCTATGAATTTTATGTAAAAAGTAATTTTTAGACCTGTCACAATAAGTTTATAATTATAAACTTTTCATTTAAAAGTACTTTCAGATATGTTATCACATTTCCTCTTTAAAATATTTTATGACATTCTCATAATCCATTACTATTTTTAGGAGACTAGCTGACTTGGCTGAGTTAAGTGTAGAGGCAAAACTTGAATCTGGGTCTTGTGTCTCTCATCCCTCCTATTTATCTCTCTATCATCTATCTATCTCTCTATTTATTTCACCATCTAACTATCTATATTCCTTTATCCACCCATCTAGTCTCATTGCTTTACTGTCACCATACTCAAATGGGTACATGTAACTCCTAGAGTAGAATGTGAGAGGCAGTGGGCATAAATGGTTGGCATCCTCCCATCCACGTAGTGCTGTGTGGTGCGTGCCGGTCCTCATGGTCAGCCACCACTGAGGCTGCCAGCATGTTCTAAAGGGTCCTAACAACTGAAGGTAAACTATCAGAATGGAGGACCAAAAGGGGAAAGATAGAGGCAATGAGACCATTTAATGGGGTGGATATGCTATAAAATTTTACTATCACTTATTCCTGATTCCACCTTTTCCTGAGTAATGTGTCTGATCAAAATGTAATAAAAATAAAATGCAATAATTGCTTTCCTACTCCATAAGTGGAAATCAAAAGTCAGTGGAGAGGCAGCTTTTCCAAGTTAAAAGCCATTCAGACTATGAATAAATTGTATCAGATTATTGCTATTAATTACCCAATCTATTCAAAGAACTTTTGGGGTAGAAATAGCAGAGGTTTAAGATTAGAAAGCTCTTTTGAAAGGCCAGCGGGATCTGACTCCTATTCTAGGCTCACTGTAATCCTCATCCCAGTTTTCCCACTAAAAAATGATTTTCAACATGTGCTTTTTAAAGCATGAATTAAATAAAATCAATAAAGCTCCTTTTTCTAGTTTAGGGGTCATAAACCTTTTCCAGTAAAGGGCCCGAGAATGAATTTTAGACTTTGTGGTCTGCGTGGTCTCTGTCACAACTCCCATCTTCCTTTGTGGCTCAAAAGCAGCAATGGACAGAAATGACTTATGTGTGGCTGTCCAAGCCACTTTATTTACAAAGACAGTCTGTGGATGGATTTAGCTTGCGGGGTGTGGTTCGTAGACCCCTTACCTAGATCAAACTGAGAAGTCCGGAGGTGGGGTGTGATGCTAGGAAAACCTGTGTTTTTGCTGAATATAAAATGCAAGACAAACATCTCTGCACGTTGCCAGACATAGCTGCATTAGCCTATCCTGATTTATTAATACATGCAAACACTGTCCACTCACCTTCCCTCCTGTGAGTCAAGAATCTCTTTACTTTTCTATAGCAGAGAAACAAAAGGTCCAGTTCCTCTTCAAGGCTAGGCCTGCTCTTCGGGGAATGGAAATGATTGCAATTGGAAAAGCAAATATTCTCCCTTACCAAAGTTTTTAAGATAGAAAGTGGAGAAATAAAAACTTCATTAGTAGCCAGAACTGGGCTTTGGATGCTCATTGGTTTTGAAAGCACCAAATAGGTGAAAAAAATGAATGCATCAATCTTTCAGAATCAATGCATCTCTCTGCAAATAGAGCTAACTTTCTATTTCAACCCCATTCTTCCTTCATCCACCATAAGGACACCAGAAATCATATCGTCCCGGAGTTAAACTACATTACGGTGCCAAGCAAGGATTCTTGGTGTATAGATTCTTAGCAAAATGACAACCGCGATGTGAACTTTAGAAAATGTAACAATGTAACATAGGATCCATCCAGGAGCCTCCTAAATAGATGGGAAGCCAGCAACTGGGAGCTGTCCCTTTCAGCACCTGACCTCCGGAGATGCTTAATAAAATAGCCTACGAGGTATTACTCTCTCATCAGTGCCAAGAGGCATTTGTAGAGAGATAAATAAAGCTATTTTCCAAAACGGGGAATATTCTGGTGTGCCGGTATTGAAATGACAGTTTCTTTATGGGATAGGAGATGGGCAGGAGAACACCAGCCAGGTAGTTGCCCCCGTGCCCACTACCAGTCTAAGGTCTATAATGAGATTCCAAATTAGATCGCTGAACCTCAGAGACGAGGTGCTTCACATCTGTGAGATGTTCAGCGTGACTTCATAATGAGTTCACCGAGCAGAATGAACCACACTTGAAATCAAATACTTTGCATTCAGGATGAAATAAGTGGGGATCAATCATAGTCAGGGAAGTGGCATTTGCTTGGAATGTAATGCTGTACTGAGCTAAAGAAAAAAAAAGGGACAGCAGGACGTGGAGTGTACAGGAGAGCAGTTCATGAGTGACACAAATATGTACTGTTTGTGCTGGGGCAGAGCTGCACATCTTAGCCTCTGGCGATGCTATGTAAAGGAGGTGGGACCATGAGAAGGAGGAAAGGGTCATGCTATCTGCCAACACAAATCATGTGCCCGGAAGCACCCCCAAACACTGCCATCTTAGGGACATTTTCAGAGTGTATGCTTCCCTGAGACTTTTGTCTGGGGACAGCTTTGGGGAGCCAGACACAGCAGAGTGTTTTGCTTTGCATGCCCTGAATCCTAGATGGAGCCAGGCAGAGCCCACGTATGGATGGCATGAGTAAGTTTCAGAATGCCGGGACACACACCCTGCACAGGCAAGGCCACTCACTTGCAAAGACCCTGACATGAGTTTCTGGGAAAAGCTCTGTAGGCTGGCATGGCCAACACCCCAGTGATCCAGGGCCTTTTATCCCAGCCAGCCTACCATGATTAGTATACCTGCCAGAGCCAGGGATCCCCCCAGGTAGGGGTTGGCTGCTGGAAATATTCAGGGGCGCTCCCAGGTGCGACCCACCTCTCCTTTCTCAGAACAGAGATCGTTACCTGTTCACTGTCTAGCGGGGAAATGTCACTGGAGGCCTCATTAACAGCAGACAGTACAGAGAGTCATCGCATAACTTCTGGCCTTTCTGAAGGATTTGAAGCTTATATTACAGGAGGAAGGAAAAGAACAGGTGTCATGACTTGTCTTTTTCTTTTTTTATCCTGCAACTGTCACTCACAGGGTTCCAAACAGAATGAAAAGCACCAACAGGAAGCTCAGTGAGTTGTTTGGCTTGGGAGGTCATGCTGGCTTGTTGCACTCATTGTTTTCACCAGAAAGGACAGTGACCCAGTGTCCCTCTCTCCTACTTACTCTTTCAAGATTCTCTTTGGACTTGACACAGCCTCTTGGCTGCCAAGCTCCATCCAGATCCCAGCAGCCACCTGCTTGGATCAGTCCTGGACATGGTCCCGCTGCTGGCCTTAGGCTGCCTTCTGGAATCCTCCAGAAGTCACAGGGGAGCAAATAAGTGCATTTCATTCTCTCTATTCCTCATTGTGTCTGCTAATGAAAGCTTTTTGCTATGGAGGAGAGAGACTGGCCCATCTGGTGCTCCTTTGCTCCCTAGTAAGATTATCGGAATAGATGGGAGATATTTTGGACAGCAGCCTCTGGCTGTTATGGAGTTCCTTCTCTGGACTCTCCCTGCAATGCCAAGTTGTGATTTTTAGGATGGCAGTGGACTGGAAACGAGTGAGGGATATAATGGAAGGCTTTCAGGGTCAAAGAAAAAGAAGGCAGGGACATGCAGTACATAACAAAGTTAAGCAGTGCTGGTGTGTGGACTGTCTCTTTAGAAAGAGGTGTTTCCATAAGTGACTCTTAATCTCACAAAACAAACTGAGGGTTGCTGGGGGAGGGGGGTTGGGAGAAGGGGGGGGGGTTATGGACATTGGGGGGGGAGTGTGCTTTGGTGAGTGCTGTGGGGTGTGTGGACCTGGCGATTCACAGACCTGTACCCCTGGGAATAAAAATATATGTTTATAAAAATAAAAAATTTAAAAAAAAAAAAAGAAAGAGGTGTTTCCCAGCCTGCTCTACCAATTAACTTACTCTGGAGTGTTTCCCAAGACTGTTAGTCAGGGGAGAGCTTGAAGGGTTAAATGGTGAGAATGATCATTGCTGTTCCTTATACCTACATATTGAGGTAGTATCCGTACAGCACATGCCAACAGCCATTGCTCTCAAGCAGACAAGAAGACTATGGTCTCTCATTAAGACAAGTACAAATTGATCCAGGGTGTTCAAGGTCAAACCATTAGAAGGAGGACTATTGTTCTGTTATTTGTCTGCTTCTCTTTCTTTTAAATTTATTCCTCTCCAATTCACTTATTCCGCTCCCTCCCCCAACGCCTCCCCCCACCATTCTTAGACTCTCTTAGGGAAAATTCCGTGTACTTTTCTGAGTTGAATCTCATTTTGCTATTCTTGTCCATATTCTTGTTCCTAGGGGAAAAGACATGGCTAGAATTCTTGTGTGTATATGACTGATAAAGCCTTTAGAAAAAGAGATAATGAGGCAGAGACCAACAGAGACTCAAAGACTCTCCAGCATAGCTATAACACAACAACTATGTCATCTCAAAAGAAATCTTGTCATTAATATGCTGGGGATGGGAGTCCTTGTCTGAGTGGTCATGCAGACGGGCTGCGTTTACTGAGTACCTGCCGCGCTGCAGACAACTGTCCCGGTCACAGTGGGGAATTATGTAGGAGCAAGGCACTCTAATAAAAATAAGAGGGACAGAACAAAAAGCACTGACAAATACAGAGAGGGGGAAAAATATGGACTCTCAGAAGTACTTGTGTAATCTGGTACATCATTACCTGAGTCCTAAGGGTGTGGCTACAGGGGCAGAGCTGCTAGAGCCGGATGAGGTTGTCTGGGGCGGCCCCCTGGGGTGGGGAGAGTCTGCTCCGAATACCAAGACAAATGTGCATCTGGTAGAGGAGTCATTAAACAGGGAGATTCCCTGGGCGCAGCAGCAAGGAAGCAAAGCTACAGAAAGGCTCTGGACCTCTCAGCTGGTTCTTCCTCCAGTCCCTCCTGGGTTAGTGCCCCTTTCTACCCGTATCCTGTCTTAGCTTGCTGTGGGCCTTCTGGTCTGTGAGAGCCAGGAAGCTTGAAGCTTTAGAAACAAAGATGGGCTTCCTTTAAACGCAGGTGCACTGCCATGTCCTCCATCTTATGAATTGGTAATGGAATGAAGAATTTTCTTTCCTTTCATGAGCAGAAGAGCCAATAAGATCAGATCAGTTCAGTTATGTCAGTATCCTCTCTGGCCCTTTCAACTTTGCGAGGCAGTTGAGATGCCATATGGCAGCTACAAATAATAGCCATAGGCAGTGAAGTCTTTCAAAGCAGCTGTCTTGGATGTTTCCCCATTTATGTGATGTGCTTGCCATCATCTTCCGGACTCTGCATCCTTGCTTTAATCCATGCTTCTGGCCCCTTTGTCTTTGGCAAACCTTTGGACTCTGGTAGGATAATAGTGGCAGCTCCTAGCTCAGTCCACTTCCCTGGTTTCTGTGTTTCCAACATATTCGGCAGGAAGCACCCTCATTGGCTGGAGTGCTCATCATCTCTCTCTCTGCCTTTACATGCTGCCCTCCTTACCTCCCAGCCTGTCCCTCACGACCCTTCCCCTCCTCATACACATCACTGGGGGAAGATTCTGTACAGATATCCCAGCGATTAAAGTCCTTATGCTTACTGAGAGGAAAGAATACTGTTAAAATAATTTCCCAGAAGTGATGAAGTAATTTTTTTCTTTTGAATTTCTATTTTTATTTATTTATTTTTTAATTTATTTTTTATTTTCAGCGTAACAGTATTCATTATTTTTGCACCACATCCAGTGCTCCATGCAATCCGTGCCCTCTATAATACTCACCACCTGGTACCCCGACCTCTTACCTCCCGCCCCTTCAAAACCCTCAGATTGTTTTTCAGAGTCCATATTCTCTCATGTGATGAAGTAATTCTTACCGAGTTAAGATATTGATAGACTAGGAAGAGCTGTCTTCAGGGAATTTGATTCCCTTTTATTTACTCTAATAGTCCTCAACCTGGGCAGGGGCAAAGGGCTGGGGTGGGGTTAATATTGGCTCCACCCCAGGGGATATTTGGCAATGTCTAGAAACATTTTGGTGGTTTTTTGTTGCTGCCTCCTCTAGAAGTTAGGGGTCAGAGATGCTCTTTAGATCCTTCAGTGTATAGGACTTACCAGGCTTAAAATGTCAGGGTGTTCCAGATGAGAAGACCTGAATTGCCCTAACTGTAACAAATTTGTATTATTTACATTTGGTAATTTAGTTTACCTGGGAAGAAAAAGATACATTTTTTTCCCCCTAGCTAGACAAATGATTACAAGTTTCTTTTGAAGAAAATTTTATTCTTGGCTTCTCCCTTTACTCAAAGTTCAAGAAATTTCCAGGGATTGGCAAACTTTCTGTGCCAACTAGTAAATGTTTTAGGCTCTGTGGGGTCAAGAGGCAAAACTGAAGATATTTATACAACAAGGGAAAAAATCTCTGCCATTTACCTTGAGTGGGTTGTCCCAGGTGGTGGGTAGGCTTTGCACCTGTTTGCTAGAGGAAAAGCAGCTTGCTTAAGAGGTGGGGCCTGGTGGTGAGATGACTCTTAGGCTGAGAGTCTATTATTCAGTGCTAACGGCAAAGTCCCTAACAGTGAAGGGGCACGCAGAGCTGGCTCTGGGTAACAGCAAGACTCAGCAGCTGGCTGGGGAGGCAGGTGGAGGTGGAGTGTGGGACACAGGGTAGATGCCTAGTGCTAGCCAGTGCAAGTGCCTATGTAGAGAAACAGAAAGATAGGGCCCACAAGCTATGGTTGATCAAACCCTGACCTGTATCATTCTGGATTTTGAATTTCAACATCTTCATTTTTCTAAGAGGGTTTTAAAAAAAGAAATTATTTATTTATTTACTTGAGAGAGAGAGAGAGAGAGAGAGCATAGAGGGAGAGTGAGAGGAAGAAGCAGGCTCCCCCAGTGAGCAGAGAGCCTCATGAGGAGATTGATCTCAGGACCCTGAATTCAAGACCTGAGCTGAAGGCAGACGCTTAACCTACTGAGCCACCCAGGGGCCACATTTCTGAGAGGATTCTTATGTCTCAACCTGAAGAGAATTTCTAAAGTCTTTAGTAACAGCAGAATTTAACTTAATCATGGAGCAAAATAATATTATAAAGGTCATTTTCCCTAAATGGGGCCGTCATGTTCAGCTCTACCATGTAAAGCTTTGAGTTGCTAGACTTTGGACGGGGAGCACATTGGATCCATTAAGATGTCTACATTGGATCCAGATTACCTGCTGGGGAAAAAAAAAAGAAAAAGAAAAAGAAAAATGGTATGACTAGTAGGCAAGAGCTCCTCTCTATTCTCCAAAACATTGGTTTTATTTTATTGGCATAATAGCTATGAGAATTAATCTAAGTAAGTTAAATCTTCTTATATTTAAATAAAAGAAAGGGAAGTAATTGTTGGAAAACAGTCAAACCTTTCCCACTGCCTTTTCTCTGTTTTTGAAGAAAGAGGTATTTTCGCCATTGTATGCCACTTTGTTCAAATGTATTCCTCTACCTTTATCCTTGGTCAAATTTTTTTCTCTTTGTAAATAAGCTCTTTAACAATCTTGGTCATTATATCCACCGATATTTTCAGGGAGGTACCATTCTAATGTTGAACACTTTAGAAGCATTCTTATTTATTATATTTGCAAACAACACACTAATGCTTGTTCTCTCTGCTATGAAACACTCCAGTGGAGGTCCTAGCAAGTGCAATAAGACAAGAAAAAAAGAAATTATCTATTTGCTAGTTTATTTTCCTCTACTCATCCCTGAACTGGCATGTTTTCAGGCTTATATTTTCAGTGCTTTAATTTCTTACTGCATATGCTCCCCATAGGTGGACTCATTGTCTCCATGGTTTTAGTTACAGTATATAAATTAAGTGTCCAAATCTGTATTGGAAATTCAGACTTTTCTCCTAAATCATAGTCTTAACATCTAATTCTTTATTAGATAGCACCACCTGTATGCTCCAGAAGCATCTGAAAGTTGACATAACCAATATATTCAATACTGAACTCATTATCTTCCCCTGT
Source organism: Mustela erminea (assembly GCF_009829155.1). Taxonomy (NCBI): domain Eukaryota; kingdom Metazoa; phylum Chordata; class Mammalia; order Carnivora; family Mustelidae; genus Mustela; species Mustela erminea. The sequence continues at coordinate 51,779,590 of NC_045628.1, read as the reverse complement.
AAATCCTCTCTTTCTCTATGTGCAGGGTTGGTTCATGCCAAAATGTCAATAGTATCTAGATTGGGAAACCTCTATTTTTCTGTTTCCTATGATGGGAACAGTGCCAGCCTTCACTCATCCCACAATCCTTAATTCTGGGAGTCATTCCAGGCTCATCAACAGACAACTCTGCACCAAGATTCTGTTTCCTCACTATTTTGTCATTTCTGTCTTCACTTTTCCTTTTCTACCACTATTGGCTTAGATGAGGTTTCCATCATATTTCTCCAAAACTATTGTAATACTACATTAATTAGCCTCCCTGTTAATTCTTACACTCTTCCACAATATTGCAGGTACAGGGACCTGTTGAAAATGAAAGTCTGATCATATTATTTCCTGACTTAAACTTTTTCCTGGAAAACCTTTACATGTAAAGTAGAAACTATTTAGCATATACACTAGGTCTTCCAGCTTCTGGTCCTGTACTATTAACAGTCAGTATTCATTTATTCTCTGGATTTATTACAACATTTACTTAACCTTAAGTACTAGGGATATGCATTTATATATATTTAATTTAATCTCAGAACAGCCCTAAAATGAAGGTATTATTTTTATTCTCTCCATTTAAACTTCAGGAAAATGAGGCACAAAATCTTTAAAGAATTTATCCAAGATCACATACCTAGGAAATGACATGGTTGGAATTTGAGCCCAGATGGCTTTGGATTCCAGAGCACAGAATACCCCTGCCCCCGTTTGCACTCCCAGGAGAACACAGGAGCTCAGGAACACCCTTTCCTTCCTTTTCCTTCTTCTGGGTCTTGGTTGCACAGAATCAGCTTTGTGTTTTTTTTATGACACATTCTCAATATTGCCATGCATGGATAGTTCATTATTTTTAATAATGTTATGACACCAAAATGCCACCCAAAACAAAACCTTGACAATAATCTAAACCTAAAAATACAACTCACGCTTTTATTTCCCTTCCCTGTTCACTGATGTTACCATCATTCTGAATCTGCTTTTGTTTTTGTATACACTTACTGCATCATATGTATTCCCCCAAAGTATATATTTTTATTTTAGATGCTTTTTACTTCAAAAAGCCTTCATAATGCACATAATTCTTTGGGACATATTGTCGCAAAGACTGACCTGTATCATTGTGCTTTTACCACTGTATAACAAACCATTTTGTGACTAGACTATCTTTGATTGATCTGCTCTTTAGTTGATGGGCATTGGCTCTTCTCCAGGACTTGGTGGTTCTGAATAGTGCTGCCATGCACGTTCTTAGACACGTTTCCCTGTATGTGTGCACAAGTTTTCTTTGGACACAGTTCACGCTCTTCATCCCTATGCTCTATCACTTTTCCTCCTGGCCATACTTAGAGTCATTCAATTGTTCAACAAATATTTATTGAGCACCAAACTCTGTGTTCTAGGTGCTGAGGAAATAAAGATAGAAAATTCTTCCCCATATAGAGCTGATGGGGAAGACAGAAAAAACACAGAGAAGTAACTAAACACATAAGTAAGGTGTAACATACCTTTTTCCATTTCTCACTTTATGGCTAATGCTACAGAAATTCTAAACTATTGGCACATAAGGTTTGATTCCTCCAAATTTTTGCTCATATTGTTTGATTTGCATGAAATCAGGCCTTGGTATTTTCTATGTAACTTTTATTTCCTTTCATCTTTCAAGATTCAACTCAGATAATACCTCTGTTACGAAGCTTTCAGTGGTACCTCCCTCCTAAGGTAAGGGCCCCTCCTTTATACTCACATAGCTCCTAATTGTATCTTCATCATATCTCTTTTCCACTTTCTCCCTCCTCTAGAGTACAAAATTAAATCTTACTATCTTTCAGTAACTTAGTGACCATTGTGATAGCAGCAGATAAAAGGTATTCAATAGATGATATCGGGAAAAAAGCTGAAATACTTCTCAAAATTCTAAGACAATATCTTCTGAAGGAATTCACACTTGGGATTTTAAGAAAGAGGCTTAGTTCTGTAGATGAGGGTCGTAAGAAGTAGTTCTGATGATTGCATCTCTTCACTCATGAAAAACAAATGTGGTCTGGTTCTACCCTTACTCAAGGGAGCAAGACAACATTATCATTCATTAATTCAAGAGACATGTTGTCAAAAATCTCCTGTTCCTTTTGCGCAAGAGATCAAAAATGGATTTGGAAAAGAAACTCCAATGAAGTAGTTTGGAAAGCAAAGTAATTTGGCAGAAAAAGCCATGCCCTAGAAATGAGAAGAACTTGGTGATATCATAGTTAGAGGGCTTGAGCTTATGGAATGGAAAAGAGAAAAGAAATCAAAATCGTGGAAAATGTGATCTGAAGGTCTGGAGAATAGATATTCTGTAGTCACCGTTCTCGTTCATAGCAATTTTTTCTTACCTAGAAGAAAGTCTTCATTAGATATTTAAACTTCAACCTGGCTTAAAGTTGAGACAAATTGATATTTCTAATTTCTTTGTTATCTGTTCATAAATGAAGATACAGGTTGTATCTCTTGTGTCTGTATTTGTTGTTCTTGTCAATGAAACTTTTGATTGTGAAAGTACTTATAGGCCCTCCCCCCACCTCCTTCCATCCTTAATTCCTCACTGGTAATAGAGGATTATGCCAAAGAAGGCTACACTGATTTGCCAACAAAGTAATCGGGATGAAAGACAGGCTTTTGAGAGTTCTAAAACAAATTGGTGTCCAAGTATCAGGAAGATGAGGTAAAGACAAGAAACATGGAAGAATTCTATAGAAGAAGGGGGCCAGAATGAAAAAGATGGGCTGTAAGAAATTTCTATGGTGTTTATGATCAGAAATTGGGCATGAAACACACACAAGAGCCATGTTTGTCAGTGGAAACAAAATTAATGTTCCAGTAATTCTACTGGCTTATTTACCCAAAGAAAATAAAAATACTTATACAAGAGGTGCATGGATGGTTCAGTGGGTTGGGCCTCTGTCTTTGGCTCAGGTCGTGATCTCAGGGTTCTGGGATTGAGCCCCCAGTCAGGCTCTCTGCTCGGTGGGGAGCCTGCTTCCCCCCTCTCTCTACCTGCCTTTCTGCCTACTTGTGACCCCTCTCTCTCTGTCAAATAAATAAATAAAATTAAAAAAAAATACTCAAAAAGATAATATGCACCCTGTGTTTATTGAAGAATTATTAACAATAGTCAAGATATGGAGGCAACCTAAGTGTCCACTGTTAGATGAATGGGTAAAGAAGGTGTGGTCTATGTGGACATAGTGAACTATTACTCAGTCACTGAAAGAATGAGGTCTTGCCATTTCTGATAACTTGGATGGACCCAGAAGATACTATGCTAAGTGAAATAAGCCACACTGAGAAAGACAAATACCATATGATTTCGCTCATAGGTGGAATCTAAAAAACAAATGAATAAATAAACAAAACCCAGAATCAGACCTATAAATACAAAGAACAGTCTGATGGTTATCAGAGGGAAGGAGGGTAAGGAGACAGCCAAGATGAATGAAGCAGAGTAGGAGATACAGGCTTCCAGTTGTGAAATGAACAATCACAGGATAAAAGGCACAGCCTAGGGAATATAGTCAATGGTATCATGATAGCGTTGTGTGGTGACAGATAGGAGCATCACATAACATAGAGAAAGGTCGAGTCTCTATGTTGTATTCCTAAAACTAATGCAACATTGGATGTCAACTCTGCTCAAATAAAAAATTAAAAAAAATAAGAAACACAGGAAACTAAAGAAACATTTTTAAATGTGTACAAAAAGAAAGAATCTGAGAGTTAAGTGACAAAGAATGCAAGCAGTCCTGGGACTCCTCAGATCTCTGCTTTCATTGGGCCCCATAGGACTGGAGCTGGTTTGTGGACACATTAAAAGAAAAGGTCTTCAGGATGACCAGTGCATGTGAAGACGTGGAATTACATTTAGAATTGGAACAGGCATTTGTGACTACATGTACTTAATAAATTGAGGGTTGCTCCTAATACTGAATAATACTGGGATGTTTCCATGTTGCTTTTTAAGTGTGGGGATATGTGTTTAGAGCTATCATCCTCATACGGATTTCCTTTTCTTTAAAAAAAAATGTATAGTGTTTTTGTTTGTTTTTGATTATTTTAGGAACATATTTTAAGCTATTAAATAGAGGTCACAGGAGATGACCAGAAAAGATCATTTAATTGATGGAATATGTGTTCTTTTCTAAAGAGTACTCATCATACCTATCCAGACGAAAGAAAGCTATCCATCGAACTTTAATGTTTGTATCAGTTAGGATAATTTGGCTGAATGTGACTGACACCTTCAAAGAACAATAGTTTAATCAGTGTAGAGTCGGACTTTTCTCTCTGAGCTATGAAGGCAAGGATAAGCAACCAAGGGATGTTGTGGTGCTCCTATTGGTTCATCAGAGGATCTAGTTTCGCTCTATGGATTTTGCCTCATTAACACAAATATATGTCTCTACTTCATGAGTCAGCTGCTGACAATCCAGCTACTATGTTCTCATTTCAGGGTATATGAAAAAGAAATAGGAGGGGCATTCTCCTGTAAGAACACTCCTGCAATTTTTACCTTTTACTTTTGCTTACTTCTACTTAATAGGATATAGGCTGGGAAGTGCTTCTTTATTCTGGGAAGCCATGTGTCCATCTGAAAATCAAAGACTGGGGGAAAATGTATGGTACTTGCCATCACGTTTCATACAGACTGAATTCTGGGGCTGTCTTACCCAGTGGGGATGCCGCTGACAAGGACCAACCAAATGCTGGGCATAATCAACAGATCTTTAGAAAGTGGGTAGTATCCAGTGAATGATTTAAAAATAGTAGCCAAACAGATGTTAGTTGTCACTATGTTTTAGAAAGGACATTACCAGTTCTTGACATTTGAAACTTTATCACCCTGGGGAAAATTTTTTGATCATTTAAAGGGGGGAGAGAGAGAGATGGGGAGAGAGAGAGAGAGAGAGAGAGAGAGAGGAAAAATATTAAAGAGCAAGACACATTTCTTTATCTAAAATATTGATTTTCCATTTTAAGTTAGAGCCAGCTATCAATATAGGTAAAATTGGTAGTTCACAGAACTGATGAGAATTCACAGAGCTTAACAAATGAATGCATGGCTTGATCTTACTGCAACATATTTAGGGAGAAAAGAGTGTATTGATCAACTTGCTTTAGGACACCATCTATGAATTAGTATTGTTTGAAATAACCTTATTGCCAAAAGTTTATATATGCTGTATTTTGCTCATTAGAAGGGAATTCAGACTTTGCTGGTTTTGAGAAGTGGTCTAATATTAGGTTTGTCATGAGGATATATTTTAATATGTAATATGTGAATTGGTTCTTGTCTTGCCTTAGTTGCTGAATCATAGTTTAATCTTGTATGAAAAAATATCATGTTCCTGCCTCAGTTACACTCTTAGGAACATTGAAAGTATTAGGGATTATTCATTTCTAACCTCAGTGGAAGAGGGCGTTGTTGTAAAGAGTCACCTCATGTTACACCCTTGATTACCAAAGGGTAAAATCCAACCTTCCTAAAGGTAGAATGTTTATGAGAGTATCTTCACCTTTGTTCCTCCTTTGACTTACTTTTAAGGCAGCTTTTATTATTTTGAGTCACAATTCATAAAAAAAAGAAAAACCAAAACCAGCCTGTAGCTACAACAGCGTCTAAAGGCATTCATGCTTTAATTGCTTCACATATAACATTTAGTAATTACTGAGTTGACACACTTCATTTATCTAAATTTATCCAGCTATAATGAAAGCTGCCCACATAATTTTCTATTGTGAATGACAAATACACAGTTATATAATAACTGTTATTTTGGAGTGGGTCCCAAGGAAATCTACATGTATGCTATATATACCTTGAAATTTCTTACCATAAGGAGGCTCCTATATCTATTTGGAGGTATTGAAGATTAGGAAAAAAATATAGCTTGCCTTATTAAGTAAAACTCTGAGGGAAAGAATTCAGCAGAAAATCTATAATAATGTTTCTAAGTAGATGTTGTCTAAAGTTCTTTAACTTTTGTTTAATCAGTTTTGCAGATGTGTAAAATGTTAGATTCAGATATGAAGTTACAGATTCTAAATGCTTAAAAGGGGAGTTCAAGAGAACACAAGAATCCAACATTCTAGAACTCTTTTGCACATGTGTAGAATGTAATTAAAAAGAATCAGTTAACATTTGACTCCATCAGATTTGAATGATGTTAGTAATAATCTTTTATAATACATTTATAGAATTATGATTAGTAAGGTAAGAGCCAAGTGGTATAGACTGAAGGCCCAGGAAGTATGGGAATTGAGAGTTTTTGAGGATAAAAATATGGGGGAAGACATGACCTTCTGTTGGATCATGATGAGTAGATGAATCAGATACAGATTAAAGGAAAAAAAAAAAAACAGAGAATTACATTCCTGGTGGGTGCAGTGGAGGATCAAAAGCTTGAAGGTGGGAATGAGTCAAATGTGTTCTGATGTTCGAGAAAAATAGAGCATTCATCATAGGGGATGATAAGCATTGGGAGTGATTCCTTTGGTTGGAATGTGATTGATCTTGAACTTGATCAAGTAGAATGTGGTTGAAATTCCAAACATTTGATCTACAAAAGACATAATACAAGTGGCGTTTGGGGTGATTAATCTTCAAGTACTGCATGAAATGGAAATAGGAGACATCAGCAGTTAAGACTATGGCAGCTTTCAAATTCACCAGTGCTAAAATTGTCTGGGTCATTTGTTACATTTGTAGCACTTAGAACAGCACGTGGCACATAGCACATGTTGGACTGAATTGAATTTTGACCAGTCTTGAGTCTGTCCTACTCCAGGTGTTACTTGTTCATGGCTTATGAATGATCATTCTCTTAGATCTTGTTTTTTCATATGAGAGGCCAGAGAACTACTAAATCTTTCAAGTTGCAAAAGAAAAATCTGTAATGGTAGAATTGATTCATTCATATGCTGTATGTTTATTAATTCATTTAGTTAGTAAGTATTGAGCAGCTACCGTATGTTAGGACTCTTCTGGTTGGTAGGGGTACAGAAGTGAATGAGACAGATGAGGTCTTTGGCTTCATGGAACTTATACTTTAATGTGGGGGACAAAAACAGAAAATACTGTGACATAGTAAAGTAATATATTTGGTTTTTGTCCTCAGTTCCTACCACAGAGTGTCAAAATTGGAATTTTTGGAGTTTCCTTGGAATTTCCCAAGTGATAGAATCTTTTTACCTTAATGAGATGACAATAGTGGGTCCCTCAGTAATTTCTGGCTGGGGTCACCAGAAAGAACAATTACGTGAGTAGAGGGTTGGAACTTTCAGGCAACCTGACCTTTGGGGAAGGGACAGGGACTAGAGATTGAGTTCAGTCTTACAGCCAAAGATTGAATCAATCAATCATACCTACACAATGAAATCCTATGAAAAGCTCTGGACAACAAAGCTTAGGAGAGCTTCCTGGCAGGTGAACACACTAATGTGCAGGGAGGGTGATGCACCCTGACTCCACAGGGAAAGGGAATGAGCGCTCTGCGCTCCCTCCCAGACCGACCCAATGTGTCGTCTTTATAACAAAACTATAATCATAAGCATCATACATCCCAGACTTCTCTGAGCTATTCTAGCAAGTTATTGAACCTGAGGGGTTTGTTGTGGGAACCCTGAGCTTATAGTAATTCAGTTAGCAGTACGGGTGGCTTGGGGTTCCTCAAAGTGTGGCTGTCATCTGAAGAAGGGTGGCCTTGTGGAGGACTGAAACTTTGACATGTAAGGTCTGCATTAATTCTGGGTAGTTAGTGTTAGAATTGAATTGTGGTGCACCCAGTTGAAACCCAGTGGAAACTCTGTGTGTGTGTGTGTATTTAAAATGTTAAATGCTTGTAAATTTTTAGTGTGTTGCATTTTAAGATAGATGCCAAGTGGTGAGAATGGTGCTTAATGATAGTGGAAAATAACCAGTTTCTCTCTCAAATTGTATCATGCAAAGGGACACCTAGCATGCCTTCTTTTATTACTGGGACTTTGGGGTTGCTTTAAGGAGAGAATAAAACCCAAGTTAGACCTTGAAGGACTGGTGATATTTGGGTAAGCAGACAAGGGAGGTTAAGAAAAGGACTAAAGTAGGGGCACCTGGGTGGCTCAGTGGGTTAAAGCCTCCGCCTTCTGCTCAGGTCGTGATCCCAGGGTCCTGGGATCGAGCCCCACATCGGGCTCTCTGCTCCGCAGGGAGCCTGCTTCCTCCTCTTTCTCTGCCTGCCTCTCTGCCTACCTGTGATCTCTGTCTGTTAAATAAATAAAAATCTTAAAAAAAAAAAAAAAAAAAGGACTAAAGTAGTTTGAAGCCCTGGCAAGGGCTAGAGCCAGCTCTCTGGATGTCTGATTTATAGCTCTTTCCCCTTATAGGCCAAATAGGGGTGAGCATCCCATGGATGTGAAGCCATAAGGGGGATTATCATTTTTGCTGATATTAGGATTACGAATAACGGTTAACATTCATGTTCCTTGCTGATTGCAGTTGGCCAGTGTGTTTTATATGAACCTCATGATTCTTTCAATAACATCCTCAGATAGATTGTTATTTTCTGCATTTACACATGTGAAAAAATTGGTGTGTCAAGAGGTTATGAGATTTGTGAATGGTTTTAAAGGCAAGAAAGAGACAGACTAAGATTCCAATTCATGTCCTTACACAAGAGATCCAGGTTCTCTCCACTAGACTAGAGCTTCCCTTTAAAATTCAGGGTCATAATTTTCCTGTTTGTTGTTTTTCCCACCCTGATTTACTTGAATTACAACAAAACTCCATGCCATTATTGAATAGAATAATTAATGGGTCCTGGAGGAGGATGGAGATAGAGTCTGCATTTCTGCCTCTGGAGCGGTGTCCTGTTTCTCATTGAACATTCCAGTCTATTCCATAAGAGTCTGGAGTAGGAAGCAGCCTGAGACTTGAACATCAAGGGAACAAGAAATGAAACAGTATTTTTTTTTTTAAACAATGGAAGGCATTTTATCAGATATGTGTACTGGAAAGCAATGTCTGTAAACTGTGAACAGGGGTTATTTGAGAACTGGGCATAATTCGGGCCCTTTTGAAAGGATGATTCTTCCAGAAAGTTTTTTTTTTTTTTTTTTTGCCTTCAGTGTCCATCTAAGTAAATAGCCATGCACTGAACCTATGAATTTCCATTAGGCATTTTGAAACAGAGTAGAATTTTGCTCAGTTTTAGGAGCTCAGCAGACTCGTGTTGGTCATTGTCATGAATGACTTCTCTTTGTAACAAGATGGCAGTACCTGTGATGTCCTCAGCCATTTCTATTAGAAGTTACAACAGTGTCCCTTTGAATAATATCACTTATGAAAATGTCTTGATGGTGAACTTTTCTTATCTTTCAAGCTTTTCAGTGCTAAGGTGAGGAACTTGGAAATGGCTTTCTTACACCGAAAATTTGCTTAATGTTAAACATACACAGGAAACCACACTTTCTACTTTTCTGTAGAAATAAACACAGAAGCAAATGAAAAGTGCTAATGTGTTCCCAATTAGCACATTCATTAAGGACCATGTTGAATGCAGTAATGAACTTTTTGCTTCTGATTGAAGATAGAATTCACAATGATAAATTAGTGAGTATATCTGCTGAAAGTTGCCAAATTATAGGGCTGAATGAATACTACAAATAAAATTGCTTACCACCCACATGAAAATGATAAATATGAATCCAAAAAACCTGCAAAATATCCTTCACAAGAACGTAGATCTTTCTTTGAGGAAATGCCAGGTAAAAATTAATTTTGAACACTAATGTGGCTTCATCTTGTTGATTTGTCTGTCCAAGAGTTTGGGTTTGAGGCATTAGCTTTCCTGTGTGCAGACAAGGGTGACTCCTATTAAACATAGAGTGAAATGAGAGAATCTCGTATTTCAGGTTTATCAGGTACTGCTAACACCACAGGAATCACGAAGCTTGAGGCATGTTAACCAGCATGAGTGTGAGCTGGCTAGAGGAAACAATTTCAGTGCAGATCACGGTCAGAATGGAACACCAGAAATGCTAAGTATTGAATTCAACTCTGTTCCTGGTGGTGGGGACAGAGGCCATCTAAGTGTGTGATGAAGATGTGACAATGATGATGATCATTATTAACAACTATTTCTATTTGTTGAGTTCTTCTCCATCAGACAGCATGGTATGTCTGTTACTTGACGAATCTTTATGTGAAAAAATTACTACTATTCTCTTTCTTCAGAGGAGGAAACAGAATACATCAATATGTTTTTTTTTTTTTAATTCAATACTTTCATGATCATTTAGACTCTCTCTATACCTCCCACAAGATCCCCTGTGCCTGGGAGGCCCTGTTTTCTCTCCATTAATCCATATGTCTTTTTATATTGGCTACTCAAGAAGTGTTCACCTTCACGGCTATCTACTCTCCAACTTAAATAGTTTGCCAATGTTACTTTGTTTCAGTGTTTTTTGATAATTTTATAGTTGTGCTTTCCCTTCTCCCACTCAAAGTTCTTCAGAGTTAGAGATGGGTTTCTATTGCTTTTGAATATCCCAAGACTGTCCAGTATAGTTCTCTACTTGGAACTGAAATCCAATAAATGTTGTTGTTCAGTGAGATGAGAATCTATCATGTTTTTAAATACTTCTGAAAAATGAGATTCCTCTGCCTCCCTTTGTAACACATCCCGGGGTCTATCAGCCTTAGCTGTCAGGAAATTTGCCCTTCATTCTTATCTGTATACCTCATGCCATTTCTCCTCTTCAAGGAATCTTTTGAACATTCTTTGTGTGATGACCCTTCATACACTTGAAAAAAGTTTGTTCCATGTCCTGAACTGATCCTCAAGGCGAAATAATGAGCCTTCAAATAATCATCATGGAGTTTTTTTTTTAATATGGATGTCTTCTCTTTAATTACTTTCAAAAGAATTTACATGAGAGAAAATGTAAGAAACTAAACAAAATAAAAACTTATTTTTTGAATTCTCTTGTATTTGTGTTTGTAGAAAAGTCATGACATAACTTCTCTTCTTCAAAATGGTTGTAATGATTACTTCCTGAGAGTATTGACTTGGTCTCAAGGCTTTGTGAGCTTGGATTTTTCTAAAAGTTACATTGATAGATTTTTTTTTTCCAGTAGAAATTTAGGTTTTATTTTTCCTCGAACAAATTTTTGATTACAGAGAAAGAGATTGATAAATCGGAAAGGTGCCAGACTACTTCTAGCTAGAAACGTTAATCTTTTATTCCATTTTAGTTGTTGTTTCCCTAAGAATATAGAATCTTGTGCTATAAAGCTGGGTTTTTCTCATGCGGTAGATAGAAGTATTGGTGCTTATAATGGATATGTTTCAGTATTTTCCCTGAGCAGACCAGTCTCTAATCCCTGTTTTAAAGTCTTTTCCTTTAGTGTCACATTACAAAATTAATCTTTCCATTTGCTTCACTCCACACTATTTAATACCATTTGACTCCGCATAAAACACCATGACATGAGCTTTAAATAAAAGCTGGATAGGGCTAAGTTGTGTGCATATTGTGTTTGGGATTAAGAAACTAAATTCGACAGGTAATGGAGTAGGATTTAACTGCTCTGTGATCCTAAACTGTGAGGTGTCATGTCAATCATCTGTCCAGGAAATATAAGCTATAAAAGAAAAGTGAGATGTATTTCAGATGCCTAATCACACAAGCAAAAGGTTAGCTCCTCAAGGATGGCAGTTTGCAGACTGCTACCTTCATCTCTGGAGGGGACTCCGGGAGTGAAAGCCTTCATGCAAATAGGCTTATTTGTCTGAGGATTAGATAGGTTTCCTAGGACTCATGATAAAGAAGCGTCTGCAACTAATGGCCAGTTCCTCACTTTAAATAGAGGGGAAACGAAACTTGAAAGCAGTGGGGGAATGGTTGTGGGGTGTTTGGAGAATTGATAGGAAAAGCATGGCATATAGATATACAAGACAAATAGATTTTGAAGTATTTCTTGCTAAGATTGTTATCAATAGCACTAAGTACTAATCCTTGACGACCAGCCAGCTTTGAACTTGGTTTTATATTTAATCAAAATAACTATATCCATCAATTCTTTGATAAATTTTATTCTTCTCTGTGCTATAACTTAATATTTTTTCAACCAATGTAACTGTCGTCTTTTTATTTTTTTCTTTAAAGTCTAATTCTTTCTTTAGGGGAGGTGCGACACAATTAATAAACAAAAGATAAAACGTCCTCTACGAATAAAGATCCCCTCTCTATCCGTCTCTCTGGTCCGGGGGATGACACAAAGAGGGCTGGGAAGTGAATTGCTGAAGTGTATGATTATACATTTAGTCCAGCATCTCAGCTTCACGTGCTGTGCGTTTACCGTGGGCTTCCCATTAAGGCTGATTGTCCAATTTAGTGCTTCATTAATGAGCCGTAGACCACTTGTAAATTTCCGACTTACAAAATCAACCACATTTAAAGTTTTATGCTCCTGCAAATGTCTGCACCTGACAAGCTGATAATGAATACTTTGCATTCTTCCACCCACTTAACCCTTCCGTCATGTCAATTTTGGCTATTGTCAGTCGACAGTCCCATTTCTTAAATGTATGTAACGTTAATAGCAATAATAATTATAAGAGCAAACATTTTTGTGGCATTTATTCTGTACTAAGTTTAGGTGTTAGCATCACTTCTTGACGGCTTTTGAAGTTCCAGATGCTGTTGCAAGCATTCTATAGGGACTAACTTGTTTAGTCCACAGAATGCTGTAATGTAGCTCCTCTTCTTATCTGCATTTTGTTGAGAGAGTAATTAAGAAAGGGGAAGGGACTTGCCCAGGACTACAGATCTGCTAAGTATAGGAGCTGGAATTTAAACAGGAGCGGTCTAGCTTTAGCGTTTTACTTCTGAAACTCCATTTTGTGGACTAGGTATGTATTCATCCTCAAGAAGTGGAAAGGGCTTTGCAAAGGAACTGATGCGTTCGCTTACAGAATCCAAAAAATTTGCCCAAGAATCAGCCTTTCCATAAAAGTTTTGCTCTTTGCTTTCTTGATGGAACCCTGAGCAGCTATACTCACAATTATTCTGTTAGCTCGAAGGCACCATTCTGGGTGCTCTGTCTTATATTCAGAAAACTGACAGTTTCCAGAGAAGCCTTGACCAAACTGACAATAAAGCAATTGCAATTTTTGTCCCTAAAAATCATAGTAGTGTCATTTGGGTCACTGTACTTTGAAAGGAATTAGTAAGTGATGAATATGCAAAATAATATTAGTGGTTGTGATCAATCAAGTAAATAAAATGAATAAAAACATATAAAAATATTGGTAAGGTGTTTGAGAACTTGACTTTGATAAGAGAAAGGACAGAACTCTTTCCTGCCTGAAGCTAGAAGAAAAAGTAATTATATCTGGAATGTGCTTTTGCCCAATTCTGCCCGTCAGAATCATGATGTTCTTTCAAAGTCTAAGTCTTCAGAGGATCTTTCCTGACTTCTCTAGTTCTCTACAGTATTATGCGCTGCTTTGACATTTCCTTTAAAACAGTGCCTTTTTCCTTAGCTTTCTCTATATTCCTCTCACGTACTCTTTGGTGAATTCTCTGAGGGTAGAGACAGTATCTTCTCCATGTTTGTGAATGTTTATAGGAAATCAACAAATATACATTGATTGATTGACGGGCAGCCTCAGGTGGTCCCAATGGTTTTCTACCTTTGAATTGGGTCATCAGCACTCTAGGGAACCAATCTGTAAATCAGATGCATTCCATGAGTTATAATGAGTGGATAGATCTTGAAAGTATTAGAGAAAATGAAAATGATAGAGCTATCACATATAGATAGCCTGATTGAAGTTGTTTTACCTCACAAGACAAGTGGAAGGAACAAGTTCTCCACAAATCATCAGAAGTCATGCATTGCAAAATGTAGAATGGGAATATTTTCATAATGAATTAGAGATTCTTTTATCCTTGGAACTGGAAAGCAACTTGCTTAAAATAGAATTAGTTGCACAGCATCTACAAACTCGGAGTTACATTATGAGAAATGAAGGAAAGTGGCTTAATGACAATTGCAAATGAAAATCACATCTCTTAATGGTGTACACTATAATGAAAACTGGAGGTTGAACTTGTATCAGAAATAACTCTAGGGCGCCTGGGTGGCTCAGTGGTTAAGCCGCTGCCTTCGGCTCAGGTCATGATCTCAGGGTCCTGGGATCGAGTCCCGCATCGGGCTCTCTGCTCAGCAGGGAGCCTGCTTCCTCCTCTCTCTCTCTCTGCCTGCCTTTGCCTACTTGTGATCTCTCTCTGTCAAATAAATAAAATAAAATTATAAAAAAAAAAAAAGAAATAACTCTAGAGTTATTCAGAAGTGAGGGAGAGATTATGTAGTATAAATAACTAGAAGGGCAAGTTCTGTTTGAAAGTTCAAATATAATAAAAATTATATATCTGGTTTTACTATCCAAATCCTTTTGTTCTGATTCTTGGCTTAACAGAAACTTTCAGATTACCAATTTGGCTTTCCACAGTCTTTGATCCTGTTAGTGGATATCTGGATTTAAGGCTCAATTGTTTCAGTTCCCCTTTAATTTATATCCTATTGATCAATACCCTTTAGATTAATATCCTGATTTATCAGTAATCCTCCTGTAGGAATGGATAATGGGGTGGGTTAACAAAATCTGTTCATTCTCTAAGATTGACTTATTATTTTAGAGAGAGAGAGAGAGAGAGAGCCTGCGCGTGGTAAGGGAGGGGGAGGGAGAAAGGGAGAGAGAATCTCAAGCAGACTCCCCACAGAGTGTGGAGCCCACTGCAGAGCTCAGTCCTATAACCCCCAAATCATGACACTAGCTGAAACCAAGAGCCTTATGCCCAACCAACTGAGCAACCCAGGTACCCCTAAAATCTGTTCATTTTTAAGTGAGCAGGTAAGTGTTGGGTTTTGTGAACTTGCAAAGTCAAGAATTCATTGGAGTTGTGCCAGAAAAGTTTTCACTGACCCATAAGTGATGCTTGGGGAGTGATATAGTAGGCCAGGCTGATCTATCTATCTCATTTGCTTAGGTCTCATTCTCTTAACTCGCTGATGTTTCTTATTAGGCTCATGTGGGTAGGGGAGCTTGTGACTATATATTACATGGGTATAGTCACAGAGGACTGGGGTAGAACTGGAGTAGATTGTGTCATTGGTCCTAATTATTTGCTGACCTCTTCTGGAAGAGGATTATACCTCTCCTCTATGTTGACATTAATCTTGGCCACATGAATTTTTTGATCAGTAGAAGCTTTCAGAGCCATTGTTTGGTTCGGCTGTGGTTCTTCTCCTGGTGTCATAGAGCAGCATGGGGGAGAGGGTTACCATGCCTCTACCCTGGATCCCAGAACAGAGCCATGGTGTACTTGCTGCTGTATCTGAGTGATTTTGTGAAACCCTGAAATTTGAAAGTTGTTTGTTCTGGAAACTTAATGCAAGCTGACTGATACTAGCACTCTTCCTATAAAGCTAATTTGACATTTATGCTGTCTTACAAATTTTGAAAATTCTTTAAATCTTCAGGATCTGCTCATAATTTTTGAATTGTGATTACCTGCAAAAAATAGTTCATGGAGAGACAAGGAGGAGGTCTTTAGGTCATTCATTTTAGATTTTATGTAGGACAACAGCGTTACTTAAATTGAGATCTTGGTAATTTGTAAGTTACAGCCTTATCAGTACCTAGATCTCTAGAGAGAAAAGACATAGGAGGTGATATCTCCTTTGGTAGAAAGGCAGGAATGCACGGTGACCAGGGTGAGCCCACCAATCCTGTCTGAGAAGAATGAATGCTTTGCTATGGTGGAGAGGAGAGGGGAAGCCCAGAAGCCGAGATGGGTCAGCTTTGTGAACAGCCATAACGATAGCCCTCCCTCCTGGATAAACTCGGCGTACTACCTTAAATTATGCAGAAAATTGAGGACATGCCTTTCAGGAAGAGTGAATGAATCCCTTACCTGGCACTTTTATTGCTAGAACTGTGAGCACTGCTGAGAGGAGCAGTAAGCTCTAACAGATTGAGGCAGAAAATTTTAGAATTATTTTCTTCCCGATCAGTACATGTGGGGAGGGCTGGGAGTCCTTGAATGTCCAGGAAAAGCCACATGCCAGAACATAGTGGATCACACAGGCAGAAGATGGGGACAACCCTGCTCCATGCTAGTGAAGAATGGTGAGATTAGACAGACCGTGCATGGGTGCTGTCTCTGGCAGACCCAAAATCAGCGGGATACCTTACATTCAGCCTAGCTGAGGAGACTCTCACAGAATGGTCTATGTGATCCCATATTTCCTCTGTAATGGAACAATGATCATTAAATTATCTTGTGTTTCATACATTTTGTTTTTGTTGCATTTAGCAAAGACAGATCCTCATTGGGAAATAGATTCCAAATTACGAAACTTTCAAAATTTAATTCATTAATTAATTTTTATTGTGTTATGTTAGTCACCATACAGTAACTTGTTAATAGACAGAGAATGCCAATTTTTTTTTTTCCTCAGGGTTTATGACTAAGGGAACATGCTCCCTTCCTGCACACTGGACACATGCAAACCCACCTTTGATATTGTTTGTCAAGGATATCTGTCACTGAAGGGTTAGACGCTTCATTTCTTGAGTTCTTTGATGAGATAACTGACATTATTCAGACCCCAGACAATGAGAAGCGAGTGTCTCTGGAAATCATACAGATTTAACAGAAGACCCAGACTTTAGGTCATATAAGTAAGTTTACTCGAACATCTTATGTTGCCAAAGTTAATACCTAACCCTTGATCTTGGCTGTGATAGTGGAAGTTGTCTTTCATCTTCAATCAGGAAATGGACCCAAGGTCAGATCTACTGCATGTGCAGGCGTGTGTGTGGGTTAAAGGGGGAGGGGACATTTAATGGTGTTTTCATTCACGCAAATAATCTATTCCTAAGCCAATCTCTTGTCATCATCTTTTCATAGTGTACCATTTTCTTGGGTATAATTGAGGAAACAGAACATACGCACAAATACCCTCCTGAGTTTCTTCTGTGCTTCTTTGCATATTCATTCAGACCATAATAGTTACTCTCCTTTGGGTGGGGTGCTTGCCAGAGACCATCATTACATCTGGCTAGATTGTTTGGGTACTCCGAAGGCACTCTCTGAATATCATTTGGCTTTTACTCCATAACAGCTAATTTGCCACACCCTTCCTTTCTGCCTTTCCGAAAATAATCTCTCACCACAAGAAAACAGAACTTTCCTTCAAAGGGCAGAGCACATACTCAGTGAACAATTATGTCTCTTCAGATAGCCAAAGTCTCTCTCTCAAATATAACATGGACTATGTGTGTAACCTGAGCTCATATATTTGCCCTTTTTTTGAATTCCTTTTAATTACTATTATAAACAATATTTCTTGATTTTAATATTAAAAGAATATCCCATTAAAATAGACTTTAGTTGGTAACAGCCGAGTAGCCAGTGCTTGATAAATGACTTTGCAAAGTTAGAACCAATGTGACAAACCCCTGAAGTTATCATGAGAAGTAGCGGGAGTCCTGGAGAATCATTTGGCTATACCCCACAGTGGTGGCAGTTTTTCTCAATGAATGAGAAGTGAGTTCCAGAAGAAGTGGGAACCTCTAAAGGTCACCCTTGCATTTCTGTATTGCGGTAGACATGGTGAAAGGCACAATCTTGATGCTATTAAAATTTAGATTGGTTATGTGATTTGCACAGAAAACATGTTGTTTTTTGAGTTGAAAGCCTTTGGGGAATAAGCCTGATGCCAGGAAGGACATGTAACTTAGAAACAGAAAAATGTATATTTCCTCCCTAGGGTGGAAGGAGGGGAGAAGAGAATGTTTTTCAAAGTGCCTTTTACATTCACATCCATAGGAGGTGGGAGAAAAAAAAAACCAACCAACCAACCAGCACTCCCAGTTTTTTTTGTCTGGTTCATTAATCATATTAGCAATGTTTAGGGAAAACACAAAACAGAAACAAAACACAGTTCGAGTGTCACAGTGTAGCATTAGGGTTCTGGAATACAACATAAGACAAAAAATACTCTGTAAATAGAAAAAGAAACCTTTGAAATTCTACAACATTCAGTGTCTTAGGTTCTGAATTTATTTTAAAGAACATAAACTTGGAAAAACACAAGGAAGTACAGTAAGACTTAAAAATTTTATAAGTATATTATGTATGTAATAGAATCTTAGCAAAGTGTTAAGAAATTCGAGATATTGACCTGAAAGAAAATACACATTGCTTTTATGCAGAATGTGATAATCTATTATTCTGACCATGGCCTTGGTTATCAGCTTTATGTGGCTCAATACCAAACCTAGATCTCTAATATGTTTTTTCCCCAAGATTCAGGTTCATGTTCCAACTATTACCGCTCTGTAGCTACATAGTTTCCTATTTCTCTCATCTCCAAGCACAACTCATTACTTTTTTGACATCCCTAGTCAATATCCTTTTCTAATTTCCTATTCCGAGAAATGGCCAAGCCATTGTCTGTGTTCTCCAGGAATGGAACCTTGAACTTGTCTTTGACTGATGGCTTGTCTTCAGCTCCATCTCAGGAAATCAGTCACTAAGTCCTTTTAGTTCTACCTGAAAATGTTTCTTCCCTCTTTTTCTCTCTCTGCTCCCACGAGTTCCCTCTTTTGAGTTATTACTGAAGCTTTCCAACTGATTTTCATGGACCCAGTCTTTCTTACTCTTGTCTTTTCTCTCCGCTATTCTCAGTCAAATCTTAATAAAAGGTCATGAAACATCCCCCCTGCTCGAAAGTATTCAGAGATTTTTACCTTGCCATTTAATTGCTTTTTAGGATCTTCAAAAGCCTTAATAACATGGCCCATTGTTTCCATTTAGAGAGTAAATAAATATTAATTGAATGTTGAGCATTACCAAGTCTTCTGAAGACACTGTGGAATACAAAAGCTCTATACAATGTGAGCTCTGTCTTCAAGGAAGTAGTCCTAGTTCAGGAAAAATAGAAACATGCATGGAGGATTTGTATGAAGAAGTCTAAGAAACCAAATGAATAACCCAGGCATTATGATTTGGAAAAGAACTGGTATGCAGAGCTTTTGCCTGATAATATCTTTCCTATCCCAGGTAGATTCTCTTTATTTATTACTTATTTATATATTTAACTACTTTTTTGTTGCATATTGTTATCTGTTTCAGATATGTATGATTTGAATTCCAGTGATAGGTAAGATCTTTGACATTATGGATATTTATTAAATATTGAATTGAACAAATTCTGAATTGAATTAAAGACTACAGTCGCTGAGCCATTATAATAATATTGATAATTATAATAATGCATAATTGTAATATTCATTCATTAGGATTGTTAGGAGTCTTTAGCACAGACTGAAAAACAGTCTAGCAAATCATTGTAATGAATTATAAGTAACATTATAAATAAGCCCATGGCACATTTACAGTTTGTACTTTTCAAGGGTATATTTGCACTTTCCTGAGATTATATATTGAGGAAGTTTGCTAATGGATAAGTGAATATTTGGGGAACATTTAGGAAAGATAATACAACATGGTGATTAAGAGCACAGGCTTTGAAGTCAAAATTACCCAGATCTCATGTTTGTCTTTCTTTGGAGAAGTGTAAACTATAGTTTGTATATCTGTAAAATTGCAAAAACAGTAGTATATATTATTAGTGTATATTTAGAGTGCAATGCATACCAAGCATAATTTGTTGTCATATTTTCTTAGATAATCTATAAAGATGTTTAAAAATAAAAAAAGATAAAGTAGTTGTTAAGAGAAAACTGATTGGAAATAGTTAGGTCATTATATATGCTGGCATCATATCATCCATGACTATTACACATGATAAATAATAATTGAAAGCACAATTAGAACATTCAAATGGAAAGAAGAGGGTCATTAATTTTTAATGATTTTTTAAAGTTATTAAAACACATTATGGGAGGATTATTGCCTTAGTAGGCAGAGCCTTTTTTTCCATGCATTTTAGTTATTTCATACATACTCATTTATACATATTCAGATATATTCATTGATTACCAGTGTTGGTGGAAAGCAAAATTGAGCCCTGTCTGCCTTCAGCGAGCTTGTACTTAAACAAATAACTTTGCTTTTTAATTAAGTTGTGATTAATATGTGAGGAGAAATACGGGGTGCTTTGAGAAAGTATATGGGGTGGACTTCTGTGGTCTGTACTGAGGAGGTCACCAAAGGCTTCACAGAAGAAGTAAAATATATGATGAAAATAAGGGATGAGAAACATTTATGAGGAGATAGAAGAGAGTTCTCCAGAAGGAGAGAAGCATTTATGCAGAGTGTGCCGGTGAGAAAAGCCTTGGAGCTCTGGGGGATGGACAGCTATGCCTGTGACTGGAAGGAAGCAGTGAGGAGAGAGATGAGAAGGGCGGAAGGTGAAGGCAGGGAGGGACAGACAAGGTCTTGCTATCCAAACTAAGGACTGCGGCCGTTGTTCTAAGAGCACCTAGAAGACACTGAAGGATTTTAAGAAGAAGACAGGACTTTCATGTCAGTTCAGAATTTAGCAAATGTATGGATTGCTGCTTTACCTGAGGTAAACCCACAAATCTCACTTTCCTCATGTTTAAAATGGAGCCAAGGAGAGTGAATCATGGAGTTCTCTCAGGGAGAATTTGGGGGTAATTAATGGGAGCTTTTATACACAAAACAAGTTAAAAGAGAGAGCAAGAATAAGACACAGAGAGAGAGGGAGGGAATGAGAATGTGTGAAGCACTGTTCATAAACCCTGGCTCATGGCCTCAGGATTTCAAACCCTTGTGTCATGAATACCTTGCTGTAGGACTGTTGAGGTCAGGGGTGGGAGAGGAATATAAAAAGTTGTGAATCATGGGCAGGAATACAGGGTTTGAATTATTCCAGTCATGGAAATTGAAAAGGGGAAAGTCTTTGTGTTACTGCTACAAAAGAGTTTAGATTTCTGAATTAGGCAATTTTAGCTACAAAGAGAGAACAAAGTATATGAAAAGGAGAAATTATTTCATGACGTGTTTGTCTTTTTTTATGGAAACCAGAATGTCTGCCCAGAGCAACTATGACTGGTCTGCTGAAGGGCCCACTCAGAAAAAGTTCTCTGTACAACATTAATTTTGAGTCTAGATTTTAAATCAGAAACCAACAGGACTATAAGGCAGGACAATAAAAATATATTTACTCTGGGTCTCTGACCTGTGGTAAAGACATTACCTAATTGTTTTGGTCAGATGGCTCTCCCTTGTCCAGTTATAAAAGATCTCCTAAGCAAGACCTGTTTTACTGAAAGAACGTTCAAGATGAACTATCAAGTCAGAAGAAAGAACTAAACCAAAGTTTAGAGTCATTAAGGATACAATCCCTGTTCTGCAGAAGCAGGAAAGACCTCAAGAGGACAACGTCAAAGGTCATGCTGACACGTTGACTTATCCTGAAAAGACTGTAATGGATTTGACTGGAATAATCCGAGATGTATTTATGGAGCACCCATTAGGCAACTGGCACTCTTCCAAACAAACCTTCTGGGTGGTAGAAGACTGGTCGTTTTCTGCCGAGAGAGAAATTGATTTCCTACCTAGGATCAGCTTTATGGGGAGCAAGCTATTTGTTTTATTTATGGCTTGAACTCCGCTCCCTGCTGTAATAATTCAAATTCTGTAAGTACAGACCTCCTTCTTATTTGGATATTGACTGGAAAGGGAGTCAGCTTAGAGTTGGCCCTGTGGCTACTGGCAGGAGGTTTGGATTTATGCTAATGAACGGGGCTGAGGTTTTCAAGGATTTGCTTTCATGACTAAATGCTCTGGACAGTACTTTCCAAGACTCTTGGTCGGGCTTCCGAATAAGAGTGGAAGGCTATATCTCCATGCTGAAGGTAATTTATGAGGATCAAAACTAAATTAAAAAAAAAAAAAACTAATGGGAAAGTTTGGTTTCTTACTATAAAATTCTGTGTCTGAGTCGACTGAAAATAAAGAAGGTATGTCCAGGAAATTCAGAAAGCATATTCATGGCAAGGTGAGACCATGATCTTATCTTAGGAGTCAGAAGTTCTATTCTCACCTCAACTGAATTGGCAACTTTGCAGATATTCTAATGATTAGCAATTGAATTAGATAGTCCAAGGAACTGGGTTTCAGGAAGCACAATCTCAAGGAGTTTTGATATTTTTCTAAAGTAAGAAACTTACTTGAGCCTTCACCTTAATCATTCTTGGAGATTACATGTTCTCTTTACTGACAGCAGGAAGCCAAAGACCTTTGTACAAATCAATTCTCAATGGGGACAGGCACACTGCTGAACTACAATAAGGTTATGGACAAATCCACTTGGAAATAAATCATAGAAGAATTTGGGAGAAACTACAGAACCAGATATGATTGGCATGTCACATGAACCACAAAGTCCTTCAGAAATGTAAATATTAGTATCTTTGTGGTAAAAAAAAAAAAACAAACAAGTATTTCTTTTTTAAGACTTAAAGGTGCTTGTGGAATTTTTTGAATGAGTTTGGAATTATATAAACAAGGGCAGACCTTTATCAGTGTGGTCATTAATTGCTACTAAATCCTCTTATTTTTTTCTTGCTTAGAAAACCTTCACCTTAATTTTAATATCCCTTCCCTAGGAGTTATATAACTATAATATATACCTTTAAATTTATTGACACATTTAAAAATGCAATCTACATGCATTTTATAACATCATAAATTAGGTTGGCTATTAATACATTTAACTAATTTTCATTTTTCTCATGGGTTCTTATGAAGAAGGCTGTTATTTTTTTCTTCTAGCTCTGTTCTTTATAAATTTACACTCAATTCACAAAAGGGCCAGGCCAAAACTATCTTATTCTTTTTTGTAACTCTAAATATCATTCTTAAATATGAAATGAATTACTCCATCCATTTTATCGACTGGTAGGTTACTTAATTTTGTCACTGACTTTGGGTTGTCCAATAAACTTCGACAGTTTGTTGAAGACAACAGAAGGCCTTCTCTGTCTGAAAGTTGAACTCAGAGTCCTGTATGCTTGCCTAAAGATTTATTTAAAAACTTTTTAAAAGCGGGGGGTGGGGTTATGGACATTGGGGAGGGTATGTGCTTTGGTGAGTGCTGTGAAGTGTGTAAACCTGGCGATTCACAGACCTGTACCCCTGGGGATAAAAATATACGTTTATAAAAAATTAAAAATTAAAAAAAAAAACTTTTTAAAAGCTGACAGGTCCACAGAAAACAATGGTGGCAGTTTACCCATTAAACGATTATTGAGTGTCTGCTCACAGAAAGGCTGGAGAAAGAGTCATCACAAATGCTTATTTTTAAGTAATGATTTTGAATTTCTGTGTTAAAAGTAGTGAGTGAAAAGATTGCAAATAAACATCTCTGGCCTTGGGATTTTACCAAATTGATAGGAATTGACACAGATACCCACAGATATACTTGCTTTTGAGAAGGTAGAGACATGGTGGAAATCTTTTAAAGTTATAGGTAAATTATGGCAGATACTCTAAGTTTTCATAATTTATGGTTAGTGTGGTATAAAAGTGGTCAGCAAACATTTTCTTAAAAGTTCTAGGTAATAAATATTTTAGGCTTTGCTGGTCATGTGGTGTCTGTCACATATGTCTGCCCATAGAGTGAATGAGCTTGGCTGTGTTCCAGTGAAAGTATTTACAAAAGCAGGCATTGAGAGAGATGTGGCCTATGGACAGTAGGGTGCTGACCCTTTTGATATAATATGTTCTACTTAGAACTGAAAAAAATGAGACTTTGCTTTTGAATATTTTCTGCTGGGTTGGGTTTACCAAACATGCAGACTAACCATTAGTAAGTGGCTGGAGTGATTCTTTCACCACAACTTCAGTTTTACTTGTAAATGGTATTACGTCTTACCTGTTTAAAATGGGATAATAAGTCTGCAGGACACAGAACAATCTAGGGACATAGAAGTGTGTCAAAGGAAGAAAATGCTTGTTTAAGTTGCTCAGCAAAATTTTGCTCAAATGTGTTATTTCTCTGCAAAATTTGTTTTTCATATTTTTATTATAGCATTTACCATAATATCTTACAAGATCTAATTTGTCTGTCTTCTTTAGAATATGGGCTCCTCAAAGGTAAGTTCTACATATGCTTATCTTCATATTGATAGAATCTTGTACAGTGTTTTTCTTACTCACACGTTTTATTTATTTTTCTTTTTTTAAATAATTTTTTAACTTTTTTATAAACATATAATGTATTTTTAGCCCCAGGGGTATAGGTCTGTGAATTGCCCAGTTTACACACTTCACAGCACTCACCATAGCACATACCCTCCCCAATGTCCATAACCCCACCACCCTCTCCCTACCCCGCCACCCCCGCCACCGTCAACCATCAGTTACTTACTACCTTTTAAATGAAGGATCACATGACTCATAGCCCACACTGACAGGACTATGATTTTTTCCAAGCACTAGAAGATAAGGGGCATTTTGTCTCTCTCTCTTCCTTCTCTGAGTTCTAAAATAGTGACTGCAATTATTGGCTGGAATTCATCCAGTATGAGTAAATGTCTTTAACAGGAATGGAAAAGATGATCTAACTAGGGACCTCATAAAAGGTTGACCGACAATGACTCTTCTCACACAGGAATGACAAACGGATGTGGCACGTTAAATGTTGAATTCAAACAAGAATGTATATGGCAAAGTGCAACAAACATACAGCATATTTTGGTTACTGACCCTTCTTTCCCAGGTGTCGTGAACACAGTTACTGTTTTGCTGTGATCCTGTCGGATCATCTGAGGCCCTTTCCTAAACTGTTGTATACTTCACATAATAGGTCACACAGGTAGGCAACTGTCAGCTTGCAGAGAGCTGGAAATGCCTGGGACCATCCTCTTGGTGTGGCCCCTAGCACATGACTGGCTGTTACTGGAACGTGAAATGCCACTGTCTTGTCCTGAGATGAGACAGACTCTAAGGCATAATTTATACCCCAGAGTTCCCCTAAGGGATCATCAGACCGAGGCTGGGACTTTGCCTAAAATCACAGCCTTGCTTGGCTTGCTGCCCTTCACTCTCCCCAACTCCTTTATGGTTTCTCCAAGATACCTTGTCCTCATAAATCACTTGCACACAAACACTCCTCTCAGAGACTGTTCTGGGAAACTCTAAGACATGAGTGACTATTCAGCTAAGAAATTGCTACCTTAGTCTTCTTTCTTTCTTTTCCTCCTTCCTTCCCTCCCTTTCTTTTCCCTCTTCCTGTCGGCTCACACTGACTCTCCACCCTTCCCTAACATTTTCGGGGCCACACACCGTACATGAGTGAGGCCATTTCGGGTTGAAAGGGTCTTTCAACACCTTAGCAGCAGGAAGGGTTTCGCTGCAGCTGGTTTTTTGGCAGGAAGAGTGTAGCTTTTGTGTGGAGTTCAACCTGAAAAGTGCTTCCCTGCTGGGTAGAAGCTGTGGATTGTATAACGCTCCCTGTTTCACAGATCTGCCCTGGCTGAGCAGTGTCTCTGGTTTTTAAATTTTTTTCCTCTAAGTATACGTTTCTGTTAAAGTATCACACACAACCCCCTCCCCCCAGCAACCCTGCAAAAATAATGAATACTGTTATGCTGGAAATAAAAAAAAAAAAAAAAAAAAAGAAAAGTATCACACACATATAGACAAGTACACAAATCATAACAAATGCAGCTCAGTGAATGTTACAAAGTAAACAGACCTGTGGAAATACCACCAGATCAAGAAGTAGGACATGACACACAATCTAGAAGTCAGCATCCTACCGTCCCTGGCTCCTGCGTGCCCTTAAAGGTAACTGCTCTTCTCACTGCCATCAATCGTGGGTCATGAGGAATGACTCTTAACCACAGAGAGATCTGGGCTTTGTCCTCGGCTGCTGGAAGGTGATCTCCGGGCCCTGCGTGTCTGGCCTGAAAACTGTGTCTTTGTTTGCCTGGGAGGTTTGGCCACCAGAACGTCCAATCCTGTGATTCATGATGGGGGCTTTGAGATGTGCCATATCCCATCTGATCACTGGAGGAACTGGGGACCAAAGGTAGTAATCCAGACCTACCGCAGGGGCTGAGACTAAAGGTCAACCATACAGGCAATAGGCAGTTGCATCCTTTTAACAACTTTGGACATCACAGTCTCCAGGGAGCTTCCTTAGTTAGCAATGGCCCATATGTATTGTGACACATTTATTCTAGAAAAGGAGAGAGTCCCTGTGGATAAGGAAACTTCACGTTTGGAACCCTCCCAGATTCCTCTCTGCTTCTCTTCCTATGCTTGTTTTAATTTCTATCCCTTCACTGTAATAAAGCTGTAATCATAAGGCTGGTACATTCTGGATTCTGTGAGTCTTTCTAGCAAATTATGCAACTGTACATAGTTGGTTGGAAACCTCTGAATTTGTAGGCGGCTGGTCTAAAGTGAGGGTAGCCCAGGGGATCCTGAACTTGTGGCTGATGCTTGAAGTGAGGGCAGTCTTGTGGTGACTGTGTCCTTCACTGCGCAGTTGGCCTAGCTCATTACAACCATAGATAGATTTGGATTGGCTTTTGAGCGTTAGGCAAATGGTATCATATAGCATGTACACGTGTAAAAACACAACATTCTGAGTCTGTGTTAGGTGTAGCAGTAATTTGTTGTGTATTCTATATAGTAATTCCATTCCATGAGTATACTTCCTTAAATTTTTTTTTTTTTAATTTGAGTATACATGACACACAATGTTACATTATCTTCAGGTGTACAACATAGTGATTCAGTTTCTCTGTGTGTTATGCTATGCTCACCCCAAATGTAGCTACCACCTGTTACCATACAACGCTGTTACAAGGTCGATGGCTATGTTCCCCTTAATGTGCCTTTTATTCCCGTCACTTACTAATTGCATAACTGGAAGCCTGTATCTCCCACTCATCTTCACCCATTTTGCCGGTCTCCATATGCCCCCTCCCCTCTGGCAACCATCAGTTTCACTCACCTGAAGGGTGCATGAAAGACAGAGGAACACTGCCATTTGTTCAAGAGTAACAATTCAAAGAAAATGTGTACAGGGAAGATAATTAAATGGTCTGTTGCCTGGGAAAGGTGGTGTGGCAATACATATAACCCCCACAGGTAGACATTTCCTTGAAGTGTTCCATGGAGAATTGAATGGCCAGTAAGCACAATCTCAGCGGTGTCCTGTGACTGAAAAAAATGTGAGGATGCTAGTTAGAGATAGTGAAACTCATAAGAAATTGACAGTGAAGCCATCTGGTACTGATTTTTTGTTTTTGTTTTTGAGAGAGAAAGAGCACGAGTGCAGGGGGAGGCAGAAGGAGAGGGAGAGAATCTTAAGTAGGTTGCATGTCCAGCATGGAGCCTGATGTGGTACTCAATCTCATTACCCTAAGATCATGAGCCAAAGTCAAGAGTCAGGTGCTTAACTGATTAAACTACCCGGGTGCTCTTCAAATTGTTTAATAGATACAGGATTATATATATTTTTCTATATTCTATTATCTGCATTGAAATTTTTTTAGCCACTCAGACTTGTCTTTTGACATCCTTTTTTTTAATTATTAATTAATTGTTGGAACTAGTGAACAAATTTTTAGAAGGTCTAGATGCTATTTTTTCTCTACAGAGTATTTAATTTCCACTAAAACTAAATGATACCAGGTCACCTTGTTCTAATTAGAGGTCAGAATAATTTGAGGCAGGGTTTCAGCCTTTGTGACCACTTACTTGTCTATTTCCGATTTACCTTTTCCCTGGGATTAGACCGCATTGCTTCTAACTGAAAACCTGGGGTAGTTTAATTATTAATGGTGGTTCTGATCTCCAGTTTTCATCTCCCTACCATCATGAGAGTACTGAAAAGGCTCTAAGTTAGCTTTTTAGCCTGTTAGCTGATCCTCACTGCTTGGTTTATTGGCCCCTGGCCATGGCAGATTGGGAATTTGCTACTGGCTCGAGGGAACAAGAATGATGTCTTGACTTCCCTGAGGTAGTCTGTTCTCTCAGGGCTTGGCTTTTCCATTCCTAGTTGTTTCAGGAACCCTGAACTTCAGTTATCTGTCTTCCCAGCCCCACAGAAAGACTGAAACTCTGGGTCACTGCCCTCTGCTTAGCAACACCATCTTTGCTACTGAGGAATCTGCAAGGAGGAGGGAAAGTAGCTGAGAACTTGTGTTTGCTTCAGTGCAGTTTCCTTCCTCTGGAATCTCAGCGTATTTTGTCTTGTCTGCCTATCTTTTCACTGATGCCCTCAAAACTGTTTAGTTTTTGTCTCATATTTATTAAGCTTTTTTAGTTGTTCTCTGCAGAAGAATTAATTGGCTACAGTCTACTCTGTCATTGTTAGAAGTGGCAGTTCTATCCTTTTAGGGTTTCCTGTTTAACTATTTCATCTATTTTGAAATGCAAACTAGTATTTCCATTTCAAACACAAGTTACTCTCCTTAACATAGTGCTTAGCTTTTTTGCTCTCTTTTCTTCAAACCACACTGTCTTCATTTGAGAATCTTGGATATCTCAGTTCTCCAAAATAGAGGAGAAATATCTCCATTTTATTAACTGCAGTGACACTTCTCTGCTTTAATGGCCCAATGGGGTGTGTGTGTGTGTGTACACGTGCGTGTGTGTGTGTCTTTTTTTATGTTTTTTGTTAGGATGGAAGTTTTTTTTAGGGTACGGTGTAAACTATGTAATTGACCTAAGAGCAAGTGTAATTTTTCACTGAAACTTTTCTTGAGTCCTAACTAGATACCTTAAATATCCTTGTGTTTGGCCTTGTAACTTATATATACATGTTGAACCAGTGTTTATTCTTTTCAGCTCCTGGTTTATCTCTGTTTGAAACACTGTCTGTAATTCAGAGTTTACATTAAAATTCTACTCTATAGACATAGGTTTTGCTTTATATGTTGTTTTCAGGATTATTATTATGCCCTTAATTAGATAATACAAGTATAAGGGGAAACATTTAAAGATGTAAAATAAAGTGAAAGGTAGCTCTTTCTTTCGTTACTGTTCTGCCAATCTCTGTTTCTCATCCTGGAAACAGTCACTCTTACTTGTGTTTAAGGTATCCTTCCAGAGAGTACAACATTCATACCATTTACAGAAATAATAAATACAAATTTTAGTTTGCATACACATTGTTCATTTCCTTGCTTTTCTTTTATACTTAGCAGTATATCTTGGAGAAGGTTCTGTATCAGTACATGGATATGTTGCCTTGTTCATTTTAATTGCTGCATGATGTTTCATGATGTGTGTATGTGTGTGTGTGTGTGTACTGGATTTATGTAATAGCTTTTTATTGAGTTTTAAATTCTTCCTAATTTATTGTTATAAGATGCTGCAGTAAATATTCTTGAATGTGCATTTTTGTGAACACATTAAAGAATACCTGTAAAATTAATTCCTATAGGTTAAACTGTTGGGTTAAATATTATATGTGTTTATTTATCTATTTTTATGGAGTCGTTAGTTTCTTCCAATTGAAATTTCTGGATAAATTCTTTTTTTTTTTAAATTTTAAAGATTTTTATTTATTTATTTGACAGAGAGATCACAAGTAGGCAGAGAGGCATGCAGAGAGAGAGAGGGAAGCAGTCTCCCCGCTGAGCAGAGAGCCCGACGCGGGACTTGATCCCAGGACCCCGGGATCATGACCCAAGCCGAAGGCAGAGGTTTTAACCCACTGAGCCACCCAGGCACCCCTGGACAAATTCTGAACGTGCTAAATCTTATATCAAAGTTTATTTCATAAGGCTTGTGATTGGGAACTCTGTTTTACTGAGGTTTATTTAAAAAATTTAGCAAAGACAGGTAACCTACTATTTTCTTGTTTAACCTTAAATTACTATAGGAGAAAGGGTTGCAGAAAAATGGAACTAACTATATTGCATTTATTTTGTTGTTCTCTTCTTAAAGAAAATGACCTTTCATTTTTATAAATTCAAAGCTGAATTTAATTATTTGGACTGATCATGTCAACCCGGTTATCTTTTAATTTATACTCTAGCACCCAGTAGTCTCCAGACCTAGTTCCACATATCTGAGACTATTCAATTTTGATCCAAATAAAACTTTTTTAAAGGATGAATTGGAAAAAATAATTACTTAGTGATTGGAAACATAGATGAAGAGAAAATGGTCCAGTATATTCTGTATACCTCACCAAAAACTGGGGATAATTTATTTCCAGGTCTGTGGTGGGCAGAAATCCAATCAAGAAATGTATTCTTGGGTGCCTGGGTGGCTCAGTGGGTTAAGCCTCTGCCTTCGGCTCAGGTCATGGTCTCAGGATCCTGGGATCGAGTCCCACCTTGGGCTCTCTGCTTGGCAGGGAGCCTGCTTTCTCCTCTCTCTCTCTCTGCCTGCCTCTCTGCCTACTTGTGATCTCTCTATCAAATAAATAAATAAAATCTTAAAAACAAATTAAAAAAAAAATCTTAAAGAAATGTATTCTTGTTTAGAACGCTATGGTAGACTTTTAGCTTTTTTCAGTTGTACAAAAGCTCTCAGACAAATATGATGGACTCTCTTTTCTTGTGGGGCTAAAATGCTATAGCCCTCTAGCAACTAAAGCGTCCCCTCAGGGAAAAGGGCGGGAAAGGAGATGACATTTAGTGTTGGGATGACAGAGAATTCCTATCTCTTCACTTGAATAATAATGACAGAGACCACATGCCCGAGTGCTCTGGGTCCTGCAGTGACTTTCCTGATTATTCTCATTAGTTTTTTTCTGAATTTTCCTTCACTTGACACACAACACAACAGCTGTTCTGTGGTGATTAGTTGCCATGCTCTCTGCCCATTGACTTGCATGTACGATAATGAAGAAGAGGAAAGCCGGCTCCTGCCCTCAGAAAGCTACCTTCTAAAGGAAGTCGGAGAGTTAAAGAAAGACAATCCAAGATGGTAAGAGGTATGACTGAAGAATTCAGGTGTGCTCTAGGAACAGATGAGCGCTTCTGGTGTTAAGTGGAAGATTCCCCGCAGGAACAGAGGGGAATCTAATCAATAAAATGAGGAGCTGGATAAAGAAAGTATTTAGGGAATTCCAATACTATCCCTCCCTGCCTTCACTGCACACAAAGGCCTGCCGACCTTGGGATGCCTAAGGATCGGCTGTATTGTATTTCTACTCACCGTATCAGTGAGCCCAACATACCAATTACCAGATGTCCTGGACTGACTGAAAAATGGTCACCATTCACCACTCTTCTCAGTATGGATGCTCTTTGTCACAGGACTCTGATGTTCGTCCCATCAAGAGATGGAAGATTTCCCTCCACTTCCTGAGTTGGGCCTAACCTGCTTTGGCAACATTCTGTCGAGGGAGAGAAGATGTGCCAGTTCCAAACCCTCGTTTCTGTTCTCTTGGAGCTCTGCCCACACCCTGAGATCACGCCTGGGCTAGCCTCCTGGAGAGTGAGAGGCCATGTGGAGCAGAGCCAGGTTGGCCCAATTGTCCCAGCCAAGGCCCTAGGCCTGTGAGTGAGCCCAGCTGAGAGCTGCAGGCCCCCAAAGCTTGGCCCATGGGAAATAATAAGTGGTTATTGTGTTAAGACGCTAAATTTTAAAATGACTCTGCAGCTACAGATGCCATCAGAAGGTAGTTACGAAGATAAATAAACTAATATGCATAATAGTTCCTCCAGTGAGTGGCACATAATAAATGATAAAAATTTTTATTTTGATGATCAAGTTAAAGTCAACATTAATTTTCTTATCTTGGCTTGAATGTGCACAAAAACCCTGGGAAATATATTCCACTGGATAGCTCAGTGTTTTCCATCTGAATACTGCTGACCACGGTTTTCTGAAGAGATTTTTATTATTCAGGTAGTAGTGGTTAAAAATGAAAATAGTATAATTGTGATCCTTAGCTTGAGGTCCACAATGAGGGCCCTGGAGTGGAATGAGTCACTTGGCTCCTGGCTGGAATGGGTAACTCCTTTTTTGTGTAATGTCCTTGTTGACTGGAGTTTGCTGCCATTACCAACATTTATGCCTATCCCCAAAAGGCAGGCTTGACATTGCCAGGGAGGCTGGTTGTGACCATGATGATAAACTACCCATTAGTCTGAAAACCCTCAGAAACCCACAGCTCCCTCTTTACTGATTAGCCAAGCCATGCATGGGCCTGCTCACTTCAATGATTCCCCTGGATTTTTCCATGTAAACCTTCCTTATATATCACACCTTCATGTGGTTGACCATCCTGAAGTATTAGAGAATGGGAGGAGAGGCCAGTTCCTCTAAGTCTGGAGTACAAACGGGAGACTGGGCTTGTGTCCCAGGGGAAGCCCTAGCAATTGATTTTTTGTAGCTTCTTTAAGCTCCTTCAGTTAATTTATATATAACATCTATTGCTATCTTCAGTTCTTTGCTTGGTTTTCTGAACAGTTCAGGTGACTTTTTCTTTGAGTCTAACTACCTTTCACATTGCCCGTATAGGTAACTCTCCTTTTTTTTTGTTTTGTTTTGTGGTTGTTGTTGTTGTTGTTGTTTTTTGTATCAGCAAAAAATGGTGAAGCTTTACTATTCCAAGTTTTATGCAGGATAAATCTTTCAAGTTTTCCTAGAAACTGAAATAGTCATTAGAGTTCTCCTGGAAAATTTATTGTCTTTGGTCGGTATAATTGTCCCATGATAAATCACTAATTAGTCGAGCATTTATTGAGTGCTCACTACATGATACAGGCGTGATGTCTTAGTTTGGATTCTCCCAGACCCTGAGATAAAGATTTACAGGCAAATCGTTTACTCTAGAAGTACAAAGTGGGTGGCACTTAATCCTCTGGGAAAAGAGTAAAACTCAGACCTCAGAATTATATTAAGAGTGAAGAAGCTGGAGCACTTATGCTCAACTCCAGAGTCATTATCTAAGGACTACTGTGCAAGGCAGGGTAATGTCAATTTTGCAGGGACAAAGTGACTTTCTGAGATGTTGAAAAAAAGTCCCGAGGCATAAAATGCAGGTGCTGTAAATTGGAAATCCTTTAGGGAACGCTGGTAGCTCTGAGGGATGTGGGTGAAGTGCCAGCAGCATCTGCTTTAGATAATAAGCACTCTTCATTTATTAGCTCATTTGATCCCTATAGTTCTACGAGGAAGCCATTGTTATCTCTGTTCAAAGAGAAAAACTGAGGCTCAGATTAGTTGTGTAATTTGCCCAAGGTTATATACTAACAAGGTGCGGAGTCAGGATTTTGACCCAGGATGGGGGATCGCAACCAATTGAGAAAGTGATGATTTCCCAGATGTCATACGGCTGCTGTTTAACACACCCAGGGCTGTGACTGGTCCATAGACATATCTGGTCATTCTCGTTCCCCATACATCTCATCTCACACCTCTCTGTGTCCTGAGAGTCTTATCCCCTGAGTTGGTTCTTCTCTTAAGGCATTTGATGTTACTGCTTTGTTGAGAAATTCTAGAAGTCACCAAGGGGAAATCTGGAAAGATTCCTTTTTGATCTGTCAAATACCCACTAGCAGCCCCAGTATTTGTTTTGGGGACATCCCTTCTGACTAATGACATTTCATTATCTTTATTGATAATTTTATTCCCTTGAAATGGCTTTGTTTGCTCTTTCCACATGTTGTTCCCTTGCTTCTGAATTACTCTTCTTTCTCCTTGTCACCTAGCTCATTGCTATGCCTTCTGATCTCAAGTGTCATTTCCCAGAAAACCTCCCTTGACCTTCCTGACTACATTAAACTGAAGTACCATCAATTAGCAGTAAAACCAATAACCTCCGTTTTCTGAAATGCTCCCACTAAGGCTCGAGGCTACACAGCTTGCTACTCTCTAGAATGTCCCTGCACTCCTGTGCTGGCCATTTGTGAAGTTTTACTTCACCAGGAGGCTCTTTGGAGCCTATTTATGTCACTTGCACTTCTGCCACAAATGCACATTTTAATTTATCTTTATGCAAACCATTGAAGTTGGAGCACAGCGACAACAAAGTAGAGTGCTGTTTCCTTCAACATTGAGCTGAGTGCTCTGAAAAGAGTCAGTGGAGTCCAAGTGGCTCAATTTGATAAAAATGTTGAGTTAGTTGAGATGATTGCGAAAGATGGAGATACCACCGTAAGTGCTGAGATGGTTTCTGACCGTCGCGAGTCTGTAAGAAAAAGAAAATGGAATGATGGTACAATGCATTTTGGTGTAGCCTAAGCAAAAAATCATGAGGCAGAATTCCATTTAGGAGGTGCATAGTTCACTTTCTTGATGGACAAAACAAGAAAAGAAAAACCCAGCAGGAAATTTTGAAGAGTAGTTAGGGTGACGCTTGTTACCAGTGTCTTGTCCGGCTTCTGGCCTGCCTCGAGTCATGAGTTTATTCTTCCTGCTGTTGTGTGTGCTGGGTGTTGTGTCTGCTGGGTAAATGCTGGCATTGTCTAAGTGTCAGTTGTTCCACGGTGCCAGGGAGGAAGCAGCCAGGAAGGGAAGCAGATTTGGAAAGCCTGGAGATGAATCCAAAGAGAGAAATAGATCTAGCATCATTTGCGAATGTTCTCCAACATCTGGGCTGAAACTGCTCAAGGGAGGAAGCTGGCTTAAGCCCAGGCCTGCAAAAGCTCGCTTTTCCTTTAATTGAAGAGCCAAGCTCAGAACCCAGAAGCTGACAGAAGATGGGCTTGATCAGGTTCACCTGAAAGAGCAAATGGTTCCTGCTGGGCTGGATGGGTTCTCCGCAAAGGCTGTGGCCATGACAGTGTTTAGTTGGAAGATAAAGTAAAACACGCAACCCTTGATTTAAACAAAAAAAGAAAAAAAGCAGGGGAGAAGGCCAGTGATGCATCAAATGAGACAGCTCTCTACAAGCACGAGAGAAAAACTTAAAAAAATAAAGAGTTTAAAAGTAAATTTACCAAATGCCTGTGGGTCAGAAGCTCATTTCTAAGCTCAAATTGCCGACTGGAGAAGTTTCACTTTTTGAAGACCTTCTTATTTCCAGATTCTTGATGGGGAACAGATCCTATCTGTTCTTCCCGCTAAGAGCATTTAAGTGCTCAGTGGAAGCAGAACGTTCTGGCACGAACATCACAAAGTGTAACCTCTGGAGTATGGCAAACAGGCTGCACTTGGGACTGACATTTTTGCATAGTGTTTATTATGGAACATCAACCATTTTAACAACTGCCAACAGTGTGGTCTCTGAGGAGAGTACAGATTGCGGGCAGAACAATGACGCTTTGATGGTCTTGCCTGGCTTGTCGTGCGGTAAAGAGGTTAAACCCTGCATATCCATAAGTATGAGCTAGTCAGCTCACTCTGGTGGTCTGGTATGTTCTGGGAGAGGGTGAAGGGTGGGGACAGATAGAGTAAGTAGCCTTCTTTGAAAAATTACTTTTGTATCCAGTTGTTACTAAAAAAAATGTCTTGATGACTTTCTTTTTTTTTTTTATTTTTTTTATTTTTTATAAACATATATTTTTATCCTTGATGACTTTCTTAATGAAATTAGCATCTTAGTCTGTTTGGACTGCTATAACAAATTATTTACCATAGACTGGGTTACTTAGTAACAGTAGATTTGATTTCTCACAGGTCTGGAGGAAGGAAGTCCAAGAGCAGGTGCTGGCAAGGTCGGGTCCTGGCGACAACCCTCTTCCTCTTGCCCAGGCTGTAGCCTACTGACTTCTGGTTGTATCCTCAGGTAGGGGAAGAAGAGAGAGCGGGAGCTATTCCTGTCTTTTCTGATTAGGGCACTAATCCCATCTGTGAGGGCTCTACCCTCATGACCTAATTATCTTCCAAATGCCCCACCTCCTAATTTCATTCTAGTGGGGGTTAAGATTTCAACATACGGAGTTCGGAGCGAGGAACACAAAAATTCAAGCCGTACACTCAGGATTTGGGTAGCAAATAATTAAGAAAACCTCGATGAACTGTTTGAAAGAAAACTCATCCAATTACATTTTTATTCTTTAAGCTCTTTTACATTTTCCTCTGTCTTTCATCCGGTCACTTTTGCCTCAACAGTACATTCCTCTGCTACATGGGAAGGCACTTTTTGAGGGCAGGAGCATGTTTTATTTATCCATGGATAGACAGCACCCACCAAGGCAGCCACCACTTACTGGGCCCTCAAGGTGGGTGGGGAAAGGAAAAGGTCAGAAAAAAAACAATAGTAATAATAAAGTAATCCTGAAGAGAAAAAGCTCAGCCAACCAAGGAGTTACATGCAAAATCTATGTTTGTAAATCAGTTGTGTGGAAATCACACTATGCTGAATCCTTTGTCAATTTATATGCCCTGAGAATATCTTCTCCAAGTGTGTGCCTTCTCCTGTAACATGATAGCCCACAGAGACTCTGCACTAAGGTAGTCTGGTTCTGTGGTTGACCCTCATACATCCGTAACCATCACATAACTCGAGGACTGAGGACAGAGACCTAATTTCTGTTATCTGCTATCAGGAACCATGCAGTTCAGCAGGCAGGAAGAGAAAGGTTATTTTTGCTCCATCTTTTTAACATCTGGTCTGACCCAAGGCAAGATTTTTGAGGGGATGAAGTGTCTTTGGCGCGATCTCCTTTGCTTCTTGCACGTAGTTTGTCTGACTTCCCATTTCTTTCATCTCTCTGTAGACTCACTCCGCTCTTTTCATATTCCAAAATTACTAACCCCCAATTTTCCACCTTCTGACCCCATTCCCATCCATGAATTGCTAGCAGAAACGTGAATAAATCAAGATGTGTTTGCACGTTTAGATTCTTAGATTAGTCTCTGATAGTTAAAATTTTAAGCCATGAGATCAAGTGGGTGGAAGTTGTATGTGTATGTGTTTTGGGTAGAGGGATTTAAGAAGCAATCCAGCCAGCCCCTCCTAGAATAGTGTCCAAAAATTAATTTTTAAGGCATCTCTGTTTTTTTTTAATATTCCATTTTCATTAATAATTTAATTTAACAAACATTTAAGCACTCAAATCATGTTTGTTTCAGAATACCTTCTCTCTTCAAATTCTGAAATGGCAGAATCTCTGAACACTCCATGGTTTTCCACAGTGGTCTGAGGGTGGGATAGCTGGAATGGGGGGCATTTTTATAGGAATGATTTCTATGATTTCTGTGTCCAGTGTTTAGAAGGTGGAAACTATTTACAAACATCTTGTTGGAAGAAAACTGTCCGCCTCTAAACCCATACCTAAAGTAACTAGATTTTTCAAGAGCAGCAGGGGTACACCAGGGACAAGGCAGATGCAGTTACTGGGAAATATACAGGGGATAGATGTCTGTGAATGAGGACTTGGGGCTTCATCCTAGGAAAGGCTTTTTTTTTTCCTACTTCCAGAACTTGTCTTCAAGCCAAACCAGTGAGAAGCGGAAATGCATGCTGTACCTGTTCTCAGTGTATGCTCTGTGGGCTCCTGGACTGGTTTCCCTGGTTCCATGAAGTCATCATTATTTTTGTAGTAATACTGGGTGGGAATTCAGTATTATAGTAGTACTTAGTGGTATATGTGTTGACGTTTGCACTGATGGTGCAAGAGCAATGGTAGGTGACATTGACAGTGTCTTAGCATAAATCCTGGTGGTGGCACTAGAAGGTAATAAGCACAGACTTGCAGTTAAAAAAAATTATCTGTTTTACTTAAGAATGCCCTTGAAGAAGCAGTTAAAAAATGATTAAATTGATTAACCGTTGACCCTTGGACATGTGTCTTTTTTATATTCTGTGTGACAAAATGGCAAGTTGGTATTAGGTACTTCTGCGTAGTGAAATAGAGTTGTGTCTCAAGAAAAAGTACTTGCACCATTGTTTGAGTTGCAAGATGAATTGTAGTTTCATTTTTTTTAATTGAATGCCATTTTTACTTGAAAGTACTGTTGTCAGACAAATGATGGTTATTCAGACTTATATTTGGCTTACATTTTCTCAAAAGTGAACACATATGCCTGTCACTTCAAGGGAAACAATTGACAGCTTTTGTTGCCAGTGGTAAACATGGAGCTTTCTAACGAAAATGAGAATTTGCAACATGTGTATCCACCATGGTATTTTTCCAGTACTCAAGGTTTTCCACTTAGATGGTGGCTATATTAATGGATGTGCTCTTTTGATACTTTATAATGAATAATGTCACGATTATCCAGATAACGAATACAGGATGTTTCAAAGTCATGCATTGGTAAAAGTTCTATTTAAACTGCAAGAGAGAATGATGAATTTTAAGATAACAATATAAAAAAGTTCATCGATATGATTTCCTATACTACATTACAACTAACCTTTAAGAAATATCACTTGGGACACCTGGGTGGCTCAGTCTGTTAAGAGTCTGCCTTCCACTCTGGTTATGATCCCAGGGTCCTGGGATTGATCAAATCCTGCATTAGGATCCCTGCTTAGTGGGGAGCCTCCTTCTTCCTCTCCTCCCGACTTATGCTCTCTCTCGCTATCTCTGGGTCTCTCTCTCTCTCTCAAATAAATAGATAAAATCTTTAAAAAAATTACTTGAGGTTTATTTTCATTGAGAAAGACAAGTGAATGGACAATAAGGAAAGGATGAAAGGGTTTGAATTCTAAATTTTATTTTATATATAGATAGATCTATATATATTTATATTTTCTCCTTAAAGTCTACTTAATCTGATGTTAATAATGATGCACAGACATTATTTATTTTCTTCTTTTCTTTTATTTTCAACTATTTACTTATTTGGTTAAACTTGCAAACCTGATTTTAATCTATTTATATTTTTAAATTTTTGATGTATTTTATCATTTTATATTGCTTCTGGTTCACTTAGCTTTTCATTTCTCTTCCTTTCCTTGACTGGCAGAAGTTTTCTTGATGCTTTCATTGTTGTATTGGAATATATAGATTCACTTTTTATTACTTAGTGGTTATTGTTACATTTCTAACATATATGTTCACATTTTTTAAACAATGGCAAAAGGCACTCAGCATCTCTTTCCCCTTGCAGAAATAAGACAAAGAACTTAGGATTTCAAAATTTTGTCATCACAGAATTCTATTTCCAATATTTCTCAGCCAACCTCATGTGATAATAATAGCTTTTTAAAGTAACACTTCTTAGTTAATAGATTTGCCAACATTTTCAGACTAAGTTATTCAGCCTTCATTGCTTCGTTCATCCCAATCTTCCCTTCTATATTCATTTTTCTTCCTCACTGTATGCTCTGAGATGTCCTATTCCCTGTCCTCATGCTCTCACCTTGTTTCTGGGCCCCCCTGTAGGTCATCTTTTTGCTGTTAGTGTTGTTTGTTTCTCATTTTGTCTTGTATTTCTTTTTGCAGAAGTAGACATGAGGGCATACATATTTTTTTGTCTTTCTAGCACAAAACATATGGACTCTTTATACCTCCTGTGCTTTTCTCACTTTTTAACAACACATCCTGTAAGTCACTTCATATCAGATTTATCAAATTTTTAAAAATAGCTGTATAGTATTTTACTTTGTGGGTGAACTTTAGTTTATTCAATTAGTCTCCTGTGGGTGGGTGGTGAGTTTGTTTCTAGGACATACTTGGATGTGGCAAAAGACTACCATGAATAAACTTGCATGTATATTGTTGAATTATTAAGAAGTATCCTAAGGATAAATTTCTAGTAGTGGGATTGCTGGGTCACATGATAAATACATTCTTTTTTTTTTTTTTTTTAATTAACAGAAGGTTGTATTGGTATTCTGTGAATCTTGGGATTCATGTTCTTAATTTTTTCCTAAAAAGTCTCTGCCATTATTTCTTCAAATACTGCTTCTGCTTGTTCTTCAATTTATAGTTTGTTGGCATTTCCTTACACTACAACAGCTTGTCTTTCACATCTTTCAGTTTATTATCATTTTGTACTGCATTTTACGTAAATTTAGTAGGAGTATCTTCCAACTTAATTTTTTGTCAGTTATGTTGATCCTGTCATATACTACGTATGTGGTGTGTGTGTGTGTGTGTGTGTGTATGAATTTTTTTCATTGGTTGTACTTTTCATTTTCTGAATTTCTAATCAATGTGTATTTCACACCTACTAATATTTGATTCATATCTCTCTTCCTTCATAGTCTCTTGTTCTTTTCCTCCATATTTCATCTGTTTTAGGTTCTTAAAATATATATTTTAAAGTTATTTACAAGTCTCTCTACTATTTTCACTTCCTGAGACATAAATTCTTCCCTTTGATGAGAATTTTTACTCTCTCCCATAAAGTTGGTTTCTTCCATTTCTTTGAAATATCTGTAGTAGCTACTCTTGAGGAGTTGTTTTATTAGTTTTTGCTTTCTTTCTTACTCTCACCCATTCTTGTCTGACAGTCCTGATGGGTCACTCAAGTCCTTTGGGTTACTAGTACCACCTGTGTCTTATGCTGCAATTTGGGAGGTTTTATCATATGAAGATATTATAGAACCCATATCTGAACCAGCATTCATGACTCAATCTTTCTAAGATTCTCTTCATCTATAGAATGTGAGTGTTGACAGCGTACATCTCATGGGATTGTGAAGATCCTTTGTTAAGATATGTGAGGAACTCAGAACAAAGCCTGCCCTTAGGGAGCACCAGACAAGCCTTCATTATTTCATTATTATCATCTTCATCATCATCATTAACAGTCACAGGTAAACTGCTGGCAAAGAACAGATATTTCACAAATGGGTTGTGGTTATTATGACAATTCCTTGGACTTCTGGTGTCTTTAATTTCTAGGTCATGTTACTGTGCCTTTTAAAATTCCTGTTCCCTGTACCCTCTCCATTCCTGTATGGATTATTCCTGTTGGACAGATTATGTAATTTCAGGAGACTCATACCATGACTTCCTCTTCTGTAAGTGAATCCCTAGCTTCAGGAATAGGACCGTATTTTTGACTGCCTTGTCCTAAAGTCCCCTTGCCCCCCTGGACAACATAAGTCAAGATCCATGATCAGTGGGTGAAAGAAGCAAATGCATGATGGTTGTCGGATATGGATTTTTTGGGTTGGCTTTATATATCTTAAAAGTAATTGCTTCCAGTGCGTATAATATAATTTGAACTAAAAATAAATTATGTCAAGGCAAATAGTAGAAGTCAGAAGATTAAAAGTCCAGAACCAAATACTTGGCCCTACTAATAATGTTAGGCTGAGAAAACACTCTGATGAAGTACTATATATCAGAGAACAAAGAGTGTACTAGTGAACATATTAAGCCTTGAAGTTCGTCTTCAGGGTTCATATTAAATTCTTCTGCCTCCCTATGTCTCTGTTTTCTCATGAGTAAAATAAAAATGATAATAATATGGTTATTCTGAGTTAAAAAGCATTTGGGAAAGTAGCCAATGTAAGCTAAAAAAATAGATGTTGACACTTAGCATGAATTTTTGGCCAAAGGAGGACCTTGAGGAAAAAAATAGAGCCAGAAAAGGAAGTCCAGGGGTAAGTATTAGTTCAGTTGTGAATAAAGATCACAAAGACTCAAGATGAGTGTATAAGATGAGCTGGCTAAATAGTTACAGCTCTTTTGGTAAATGAGATGGGCTACCCTAGTCATAGGGAGATTGGGTGGAGAGGGGCATTCAGTGGTGCTGCTCACATGTGGGTGGTTTCTGGAGTTTTCCTCTTCATCCCCACTTTGTTTCCTTTCCTGGGTCTGTCTCTCAAAACCTAAGGCCAGACTTGCGTGCTAAGGCAGTGTTTCTTCCTCCTAAGCCATACACATGATCAGGGCCCAGGGGTTCCAGATGATGTGAGGAAGAAAGGAGCTACAGAAATTAGTGGCCAGTAGGGAGATTGCAGAAGATATATGTGGAGAAGTCCCTGCCCTGCTCTTTTGAGGATGAATCACATAATTTCTTCCCTTAGTCTCTGTCCTTGGAGACAAACTCTTCTTTAAATTTTTGGCATGGGGACCTGTGTCATCTATTTATAAATACCTGCTTTCTATGCAGCTGAACCTTTCTATAGAGTGTATCTGCTGGAGTGTAACTTTTAATATGTAATTTGTGTATCTCCAACGGTAAGTTAAATTATTTTAGGGTTCTGTATTTTTAGCAGTTCCAAAGTGTTCAGCATCAGAATTGAGTTTGGCTTGTTCGGTCGTCAGTTTGCTTTCCAACTGGAAGGTATTAAGGGAGGAGATTATGTATTAATCTTTATGACAACATTTATGTGAAGAAGTATCATGAAAAATGCTTGAAAGGAGTTAAGCTTAAATAATTCCCTAATTTGTAGACTGATTTTAAGGTTTCCAGTTCCAAGATGCTAGAAACATCAAGTACTCTCTATGATACAGGTCCAAAATCCTCATTCAAATAAAAGTATACAGCTGTAGTCTAGGGCCAAAGGTAACTACTTTCAGATTACCCTCTCTAACAGTTGACCAAGCTTTTCAGACTTTCATGTAATTGATCATACTATTAAAATTAAGTATCCCTCCTCTAAGTACTCTGAATCCCAGATTTTGTTTCTGGAATTAAATAACCAAAAAGACACCCAAATGGATTTGAAAGTGCCTCTCATTGCCACCAAAGGTTCACACTGAAAAATGGGAGTTAAATGTTTCTTATTCAGGAGGGAGAACCAAAACAATTTCTTTGGGCAGATTTTGCTTTAGCTCATCATCTGGGGAACCTGATGTCTTTGCCAAAGAAATATGCAAATATATGTTTGATTAAATAAGATGAAAACTTTATTGCTGAGATATGGCTTTTCTTCCCATTTCTAACTTCATTCATTTCATGCTCACTGAACCAAGCCTTAGTAAGACCTCCATGACTTTCAGTAGGGCAGTAAGCCTCTGCTTCTCCACATACCCTCCTAGTGCTGGGGGTTCCCAGTGCGTTTGAGGTACTATCCATGGGTGGACCTTCTGTCATCCTCGACTATGTGCATGAGGGTGGGCTTGAGGGAGGGGGTGGCAGGGTTTGGGCACGGATATGTGCAGAGAGAGACTCTTCATGACAAACAAGAAAAATCCATCCTGTCAAAACTGCGTGTGCTGCTGCTTTATCACCATGATTACACTGAGGTTTTCCTTTAGAAAACCCTGGATTTTAAATTGAAAGTCAAATATAATTTGCCACAAGAAGCATGAAATGAGTGACTAGAAACCTGCTAGCAAGGCCCGGCATAGCAAATCGGTGTCTCTGGGATAATAAGCCTCAGAAGGTGGTGGGTCCCTGGGCCTCCGTTGGGTGGTAGAAGTAAACTTGGGTCCCAGGGTTGGTGCCAAGGCCGCATGTTCTGGATTGGTTCAGATAGGATGC
The DNA here is from genome assembly GCF_009829155.1 of Mustela erminea. Taxonomy (NCBI): domain Eukaryota; kingdom Metazoa; phylum Chordata; class Mammalia; order Carnivora; family Mustelidae; genus Mustela; species Mustela erminea. The sequence continues at coordinate 51,736,264 of NC_045628.1, read as the reverse complement.
CAGCTAAAACCAGGCAGACGCCATTGAATTCCATTGCTGTTAGGTTAACAGCAGCATTGTTTTAATTCCTATGTAAAATCAGATGGATTTTGCATGAAGAAAGAGAAAGTCCACATTGAGAAACCGTGCTTTAGGGACATGGACTACTATTTACTGAGTGCTTACCTGGTTCTGGAACTGTGGTATCTACTTTACAGGTATTTTCTTACTTCCTACTTAGGAGAGATTTTACCATCCACATTGTGGAAATGAGGAAACTGAAACAGACACCAAGTGACTTACAGAAGGTCACATGTTTAGAGAAAAGGAAGGAAACTTACTTTCAACGCATCTCTGCTATGCTGTTCTGCCTCTGCACCCGGCACACGCATAGATGGTGTTTGGAAGTTGGTATTAGGATCCTATTTTTTCAAGTGAAGTAACTGAGGCACAGAGAAGATAAATAGACTAACCCAATGTGACCACGTCCAGTCAATGGCAGAATTAGGCTGTGGCTCCAACTCTCCCTGATGTGGAAGCCTATAGTCATTCGCCTCTTATTTCATGTTTCAGGAGGTGATTTGATAGACTGAGGATGGACCGATTTTCAGAGACAGTTCTACATCTTCAAGGCTGTCCTGGAAGTCTCTATTTTCTCTCATGTAATGACTTTCTGTTAGATCATTTTTTGGTCTTTTAGGACCCTTCACCTGTTGCGTCAGGCTTTTATAGTATGCTTGGTTGGACCCTAATGCATAGAGCAGTGAGATATATCACAAACTCTATTAAATTTTTCCTCCGGTCACCGTGGGAGGCAGGCAGAAGCACTGTTCTGCCGGTTTTGCTCACTTACTGACCACTTCCAGTCCCTTCTGGCAACCCACAGATTTGGATGGCATGAATGCACACTGCTCCCCTACTTGATATTCAAAGAGGATTTGTAGTCACATGACTAATGCTGAAGTGATGGTGTGTGTAGTTGCCTAGGTCCCTTGTAAGTCATTTGAAAGACTTGGTTTCGTGTCAGTAAGGATGAGCACATTCTGTGCGCTGTGTGCCTTGCAGGAGGCCATCTGGGAGCACTGCACATAAACACAAATCCTCTCTAATTTTGGTCGCATCTTAGTGGGATTTGTCCTAGTACTGAGAGCTACAGGTTTATGCTTCACTTGTGGTTGCTGATAATTCAGCAGGGTTTTTCCTAGGAGTCTCGAAAATGCATATATCTAATGACAGATGCAAAGCTCTAATAATAAAAATAATGAAGCAGGTGGGCGTCATCGTTGGCTGTCCTGTCACTCTGTTGCCACCGAACTGGGCTTCGGCGACTAAGGACTCAGCACTTCCCCTATCAACCCCTGGAAAGATGACATGGGGAGTGGAAAACCCCCATACATTAGATTCAGAGCTCCTGGAGTTTAACTGGGACTTACACACTTCCTAAATTGGTTGAACTTGAGTAACATAATAACTCCCCTGAAATGCTATTTCCTCGTGTGTAAAAAAGATATCCTTATCCCTTTCTCAAAGGTTAAGAATGAACATGACACATCAAATGTGGAAACAGCAGCAAAAGACTTAACATATATTAAAGGCTTGATGAAAGCTTCTCTTGTTAGAAGCAAGCTTCCCTTGTTAACGGTATGACCTTAGGCAAGTTACTTAACCTTCCCGAGTTTCAGATTCCTCTTCTGTAATGTGAAAATAATGCCTATTTTATCGGGTAGTCCTCAGGATTAAATGGCTCGGCATAGGAAAAGCACCTGGTGTCCTGGCACGCCTTCATGACAGCTTTTATTGTTACAAAGCCTCTCTGGGTTCGCTTGGAAGGGGCTCAGGTATGACTAGGGTAACCATGCCCTCCTGGTTGCCCTGGGCAGAACCAGGTTATACCTGGTTCTGTCAAAATTATTAATAGCACGTTCTTTTTTTAGAAAGAAATTTACTTATTTGAGAGCAAGAGGGGGGGTGTACAGGCGAGCATGAGCAGGGGTGAAGGGGGGTTGCAGAGGGAGAAGCAGGCTCCCTGCTCAGAGCTTGATCCCAGGACCCTGAGATCCTGACCCAAGCTGAAGGCAGACACTTAGCCGACTGAACCACCCGGGAGCCCCTTAATAGCACATTCTTTGCTTTCAAAAGTTCCAAATAAGTCTTATGGTCAGTCTAAATATAATTAATATCTGGAGAGGAAGTTGAATTGTTAAGAAGGGGAGAGCATAAGAGTAGCCCCTTACCCATAGTGATGCTTGTCTAAGTCTTTCAGTGGAGTAGCTTATTATTAATAGTTGGCTATTGTTAGGTTGTTGCTTTTATTATTAAGCAGATAAGCATCTGCAAGTCAGAAACTAAATACACAGAAAACACCTGGATAGAGTTTTTGGCAAAGAAATTTGTCTCTCTTTTTGGTTCGTTTCTTACCCATTAGCATCCATTTTTCAAGAGCCCAGGGCTTTCAAGCTGCCCTCTGCCTACCCTGAGTCACCACCTACTGTTAGCTGAAAGGGGAGACCCATCAAGGCTCCTGACCGTCTGCACAGCTTACCTCACATGCTGGTGAGCCTAGGAAGGTTGGACCTCTCCTCACCTACTCCTGGCTCCTGGCCTCTTCTGATTGTTGCTTCTGGAATCCTCCCGCTTTTCCAGATGACCTGTGAATGGTGATAGCTATGGTAACTGATTTATTCCTCAAGCTCTCAGCAAACTCTGCTGGCTCACTCTGGGCCTATAGGTACGGGGCTGTAAGAATCTTTGCTTGAGTTGGCGGGGAGGGGGTGAGTGTAGGGAGAAGTATGTTTCATGGTCTTCCTTGGGCACTCTTCATGGTTTCCTCTTGTTTACTTATACCTCACCCAACCCAGTGTCTTCCTCATCTCTGGGGGAACAAATGAGAAGCAAATGAGAAACAAAATGGTGGCTTTTCTGTCTTGGGAACCACCAAACTTCGATGTGTACCTGGCAGACAAATTCTAGGAGAGCTAGAAGCATCCAGAGGAACGGGCATCTTGCTTCCTTCTCCTCAATCCCTGACTCCCATTCCTTGTCAATTCCCTTTAAACTTCTTCCTCTGAAGAGAAAAAGGAACTCGATTATCATGGGGACAACTTTCATTTCCAGTGATTATGGTCTCATACCTGGCGTGTAGCCTTTGAGCCAGTCCTACGGAATGTAGGTCATCCCTCTCAGAGTCACTGTGTGCAGCTGATAGGGTAAGACAAAGGTAACCTATTATTTCATGTGATTGCCTTGAGTAAATATTCTCAGATAACTCTCTTACACAGGTACCAGAACTTTCCTTTAATTTCCTGCAGCGCACAAGAGACTGTAGTCTCTTTAAAAAGTATATTATAAAATATATTTTAAGAATATAAAACTTTCTTCTCTTTTTTGTACCTGTGATAGATGCTAATTGAACTTATTGTGGGAAGCATTTCACAATATGTGTAAGTCAAATCATACAGGGAGAAAAATAAAAATATATAAAACAATATTATAAGTATGTTATAAATCAGAGGTCAACAAACATTTTTCTGCAAAGGTTCAGATAATGAATATTTTAGATTTTGCAGGCCATATATACCCCTTTTGCCTGGTTTCCTCCTTCTCTCCCACTCCCTTCCTCCTGCCTCTTAATGAAGCTTTAAATATGTAAAAACCATTTTTAGCTCATGGGCCATACATAAGCATCATGCTGGGCAGGTTTGACACATGGGCTATAGTTGGCCGATCCTTGGTATAAAGGATAATAACATAGACGTCAGAGTACCCACCAGCCAGTTTAAGATACAGAAAAATAGCAATAATATTGACATTCACTCTGTGTGTGTCCCTATTGTGTCCCTTTTCTTTCCTCCAAGTTAATCACTAGTTTATCATTCCTTTGCTTGTCTTGACAGTTTTACCTCTTAAATGTGTATCGGTTAACAGTACAGTTTGTTACTGCTATTGTTGTTGTTGTTTTAAAATGTATGTCCTGACATTGTAGGAATATACCACAATTTATTCATTCATTTTCTGGCTGATGGACATTTAGATTGCTTCCAGCCTTTACGGTTACAGAAACCACTGTTTTGCATTTTCTTATAAATATTCTCAGGCTATAACTTTCATCGAGGCTCTTTTGGTTTGACAAAAACAGAAGGGAAGAATGACATAGAGAACATATAAAATTGATATTTGATGTGGCCCTTCTCAGAACTCTCAGATTCAAACCTCAATTTACACATTTCCTTTATGGGGCAGCCTTGATAGATGTAGTAACATTTCTGTACCTACCTTCTGGAATATTTCCAGGTTGATTTTCATAATTCTGAGTCCAGTAGAAATCCATGCTGACCTGCCACAGGTCCAGAGAAGGGTAATCCCCTCACTTTTCAGCTTGCAAAGGAGCTTTCCAGTCCTCATTATCTGTCCCTCGATATACCTCGTCCTCACGTAGTGGAGCATAGGTCTATCTCCTACCTTCTAAGGACATAACCTGATCTTTGAGTCCTTTGGCTATAAGAGTACAATTAAGTGATCTCCCAGAAAATAACTGTCCAATTTTAGAAGATCCTGATATATTTGGCCTTAGATAACATGAGATAATGTAAGCCGTATGGTATCATAACTGGGTCTGGATTCAGTTGAGAATAATCTTCTTCCTTCTTACAGTTTCTCCTGGAAAAAAAAAATGAAAAAATCACAGAGATGCAACAGTCCCTTTTTCTGTATATTCCCATTCCTGTTCTATATTGTTTTTAATTGTTAGATTTTATTTTATTTTTAAAGATTTTATTTATTTACTTGAGGGAGAGAATGAGAAAGAGAGTATGAGAAGGGGGAGAGTCAAAAAGAGAAGTAGTCTCTCTGCTGAGCAGGGACCTGGATTCAAGATTTGGTCCTGGGACTCTGGAATCATGACCAGAGGTGAAGGCAGAAGCTTGACCAACTGAGACATTCAGGTGCCCTCTAGTCATTAGATTTTGTATAATTTGTTTTAATATTAGGTAAGACGAGTTCTTTCTCTTTCAACATCTCTTTTAAACTGTGGTATCATATATATTTTTGAGATGAACTTTAGAATGTTATTTTGTTTTTAAAACCCATTATTACTTGTATTTCATTGAATTTATACATTTATTATAATCCTGTAATTTACTCTTTCTGCCCTTTACATTTTTTTCTCACCTAATGGATCTGTCTTTTGTTTCTTGACAATTGAATTGTCCATGCTGGGAGTTGTTTTCTATACCTCAAATTATAGTCTGAGACTGAAGATTGCGCTCTTAAGAAGGTCTTAGGGTAAATGATCAGTGCTGCTGCCCAGCATGGATGGACTCTGACTCCTCTGTTTGCCCGGAGTCAGAGGGGTCAGATTCTGGCAGTCCATTTCTCTCCAGTGGCTGTTTGTTTCCTTTTTTCTCAGATGACTGGATAAGGACCATTTTTGGCCTGGATGACCTTGGCTCCTAACTCTCAGCATGCACAGAGTAAAGGCATATTGGGTTGACTTTTTGTTGTTGTAATTCCAATATGAAACTCTGCCTAAGATAGATTTGATTTTTTTCCTTAGAAGCCAAGACATATATCATGTTATTTTTGTTAGATCCAAATTAATACCACTCCATCTCCTCGCGTGTCACTTCGTTGCCATGACTTCTTCTGCCTAAGAAGCTAGGGAAGGCAGTGTGAAGATTTGAGATCCAAACCCTGGAATGTCATAGTTTCAGACTTAGGAAAATCCTTTTCTCTAAATGCTAGAGAGTAGAGTTCTTCCTCTTTCATGCATTTTTTATCACTAAGATAACTATTGTCGTGATGGATGGAAATTCTATTCTATATCAAAATAATACTAGTCATACAACATACGTGAATGAAATAAATACTCATTTTTTGTTGACTTTCCAAATGTCAGGGTTGTGTTTTTTTTTTTTTTTTTTTTTTTTGTATTAACATTTAAACATGTCTTTTGGATTTGTTCTCACCTAATATTGGCAGTAATTCAAACACCCAGTCTACCTCAGCAACCACAGAATAGGCCAGTGCTTGATATTATAGAAACTACATATGAAATCTCTTCCAGTGCAAAGGCTTATTAACATTTAAAAAGAACTAGATCCATTTATACTTTGACTATAGCATCAACGCCTGCTGAGCAGAACTCACTGTCTGTCATTCCCAACCTTTTCCCCTTTTTTGCATTTACTGAAGTCCTTAAATATCAGCAGCTCACTGAAATTTCTCACATAAATGCACCAAATGAAATCCCATCTTTAGCTCCAGCCCTCCCAGACCCATTTCCCCAGTGTTCATGTAATATCGAGGGGCTAATTTTCAGTAAACTGTTAAAAGGAGAGGTGACAGTCCATTTAACAGTCAGCTAGTTGCTAATTAGTATTCAACTAAAATGCATCAAAATTTTATCATTCCCAATTGAACACTCTGAGAGATAAGCATTCTATGAATTTAACTCTGCTGTAGGTTGAGCCCTCATTGGGTTCTTGCACAGCAAGATGAGCCATGTTGCAGTGCTTTCCAACATTGATTCTTAGCCCGGAGCTAAAAAAGCCTATCTAAGCATCTGGGTTGGGTGGTTTTATTTATTTATTTGTCTGTTTACTGTTTATTTATTTATTTATTTTTGGTCTTTGATTCCCTGTGACATAGGGTACAAACTTACGATACTGTAGGCAGTGGGTTATCACACTCTAACACAAGAATTTAAAAAAGGACTGTTTTGTGTTTTTTGAAACCCCCATATTAAAAAATCCCACACATATTTGGCAGGTAGAGGAAGGTACAAACATCAAAGAGACAGTTGCTCTACGGAGTGGATTGTGGAAGTGGCAATTTGAAATGAAGAGAAGCCAAACTTGACTTGGACTTCCCAACGGTGGTTATGCTCCTATTCATTTGTTTTGGTGCATTCCACCTGGGGACTGGACCTACCATTGGAACTAGGCACAACACTATTTCTGCAGAAATACAAAAAGCTAGATCAGACCTAGAAGCCATTTTATTCTTAAGACTTGAATTAGCATTTTACTCAGAGCTCAATTCAAACAAAAATAAAGAACAGGGGTCCATCTTTAAGCACTTACTATTAAATACTTTTCCAATGGAGCTATATATTTATAGCTCAGTTTAACGGCCTTGAGGCAGAGGTGGGGCTGTGCCTGGGAGCCTGGAAATGCATCACATATTCTGCCTCTGAATCCCATGCTCCTTCCACCTGTGCGCATTGAACTCTCCCAATTCTTAGTTTGAAGAAACCCCCCAAAGTACAGCAGTAGTGTCTTGGAAGAAAATAGTGTTGTCCTCATTTTTTGAAAAAGAAAGAGAGAAATAGGTCAAAGTGAATCTTCTAAAATCATGAAATTGTAACCATTCAAAGGTTTTTGAGAAAGGTATGGGAAAGGTACAGAGCTAGCTTTAATGAGGCTAAAGTGACCGTGCAAATCTCATTTGCCAGAAATACCGTATCTGATCTGAGAAAGGTGCATCACCGTCTGGAGCTATGGTTCTTTCATGCCACAGCTGCTGTGGCGACATGGTGAGTGAGCCAGAGAAGGCGGCGTTTTTTTCCGAGAGTTAACAAAATCAATGTATATCTTAGAAGAGTTGGATTGAGTTTCCCCGGTGTCTCAGGCATTGCTAGAATAGGCACCTAGGGAAGGAAAATACAGATAATAAAAGACGCAAAGTCTTTGGAGACAGAGAAAAGAAGCAAACTTTGTACCTTGGTCAGTTGCCTACTTCCTAATTTTGCTTCTAGGTAGCTTTGGAAAGGAGGAGGAAAAAAAAAAAAGATCTCAGAAACAGTTGGATTTAGATATATGAGCACACAAGTTCCCCTACCTTGATCCTACTCTTTTCCCTCAGAGAAGTTTTCTCTAGGTCTGAGAATTAGGAGACCTGTATTCTACAGCTCTCTGTGGTGATTGAATTATTCTTTTACTTCTCTGTGGTTTTGCTTTTCACTTATGTAATAAATGGCTTCAACTGTATTCTCTATCAGTTATAAACCTTTGTAATTCTGTGATTCTGATTTCCTATTAGAATGTTCTACTCCACAGAAGATAAGGTAGGCTTCTTCCACAGAATATAGAATGTAGTTGGTACTCAAGGAAAAACAGAATGAATGGGTGGATGAATGAATAAATGAATGACATTTTTTGGTGGGATTGAGTCATCTTTTGTGAGTTTCCTTTTTGCAGGTCAAGCACAGGGCATTAGATAAGACAGATGAGGGATAATTATTGATTGAATGATTCCCGATTCCAAACTTCTTGTTTTCAGTTTTTAGAAATGCCCAAAGATAGTGATGACTAATGGATTTGTCCTTGAACATGACCTTGACGGTGTAGGCTCCTACTCAATCCTGTTACAAGTTGCATGAAAATTTCTGTGCAGCTAGTTCAGCCTGGGAACCATGAAAGTGAAAGGGGCTGTCAAGAAGAGTGACAAAGACAGCATGGCAGAGTGAAGAGAGCTCAAGCTCAATGCCACCAACATTGGTGGCAGACCGTGTACAGAGTACATAATCTGGCTGCATTCACATTATTCAATCTAAATTTTCATTGTTTCTACCATTGTTTCGTTGTTTCTACCAGCAAACCCAAGTCGGCTCTACTCTGGGGTTTCAAATTGGCTATGTTGAGAGGCTTAATCCATTACACTGGTTCTCTTTTTCTGTTGCTGAACTGGAACTTTTCACACCCTGCAGAGTCCTCCTCAGTTCTTTCTGGAAGTTTCAGGGAATGTCTCGTGCTTTTGAACAATTCTGTCAGTTGGCATATGACATCTGTTGTTGTCTGTCCTTTCTCTTGTAGAACGGTTTCTTTGGGTTATCACCTGGTCTGTTCACAATATCTGCTACTTCCTGTCCTAGTTTGCTAAGGCTGCCGTAACAAAGGACCACAAACTAAGTGGCTTGACCAACAGAAATTTATTATCTCATGATTCTGGAGGCTGCATGTCTGAGATTAAGGTCTTGGTTGGGCCATCCTTTCTCTGAAAGCGGTAGGGAAGAATCTGTTTAAAACTTCTTTCTTAGTTTCTGATACTTCCTTGGCTTGTGGCAGCATAACTCCAGTCTTTACATAATGTTCTCCCTGTGTGCCTGTCATTTCCTTTTTTAAATAAAGACACAGCCATAATGGATTAGGGTCCACCCTAATGACCTTATATTAATGGAAGCTTCAGCAAAGATCTCTATTTTCAGACAAGCTAATACTCTCAGGTACTTGAGGTTGGAACTTCTACATCTTTTGGGGGGATACCATTCACTGTGTAAAACTTTACTTCTTTTTAAGATTTGTTTATTTTAGAGAGAATGTGAGCAGTGGGTAGGAGCAGAGGGAAGGGGAGAGAGAGAAGAGGACTCCCTGCTGAGCATGGAACCAGACAAGGAGCTCGATCTCATCACCATGAGATCATGACCTGAGCCAAAATCAAGAGTCAGATGCCTAACTGAGCCATCCAGGTGCCCCCATAACACTTTCCTTCATTGCTGCTGAGTGAAGAGGTACACCCATGACTGTTGCCCCACCAACTCAGTCCTTGGGCATTGCTCTCAGAGTCACAGCTGCACTCTACTCCATTGCTGCTGGCTTCTAGAAGTCTTGAAGTACCAAAGCTGCACCATGTCCTCTGAAGCCCAAAACATGGAATGATTTTTCTCTTTTTGCATTATTCTTTGTTAATGGCCCATACAAGAAGTGAAATTCTGTTTTATTCTCTTCCCTCTTTTTCTTTAAAACCCAAATCCACTCTGTAGGATTGGTTGAAAGACAAAATTTGAACAACAGACTGCCAGAGTAGCGGTACAGTTACCTTCATTTCTACCATTGTAGCTTTGTAATTATCTAGTCTCTTTCCTTTCATGGCTTCTTTGCTGGGATCTCTCTCATGCAGCGGGTTCCTGTAAAGCCCACTTCACTTCTCCAGCTAGCTTGTCTGAATTGTAGTGGTTTATATTGTCTTTGCCTAAATTGAGGTTCCTGCTACATGTAAAACTGAGATTAGTAAGAGTGTGTAAATGATATCTCATTAAGAGAATATAAAAAAAAATTGTATGATTATTTCAAAACATAGGAAAAGTGTTTGGTAAAAGTCATGCATTTTATGAAAAAAAGCCAGCTGGGAAGAGATTAAATTCTTAATCTAAAAAGTAGACCTAAAAATATCCAGCAGTAAACCTTGTACTTAATGGTAAAACGTTTAAAAAATTTCCTTTGAATTAAAAAATCTCCTGGAAATAAGATAAGGGTGGCATTACCAACGGTTCTGTTTGACATTGTGCCAGGCTTCCTAGCCAATGCAGTAAAGCAAGAAAAAGATAAATGAAATAATGATTGCAAAGAGAAAAAATGGTAATGCTATTATTCACAGGTGATACGCTTATATTTTCAGAGGAACTAAGACTCTATTGAAAGTTTACAAGTTTGCTGAATATAAGCCAATATTTTAAAATGTATTATATCAGCAATATGAGATCAGGTGATAAAAATACCTTTTAGAATTGTATTAGAAATAACAAATGAGTAAGAATCTGTTTAACAAAGGATGTCCAAGATCTCAATGAAGGAAACAAGGCCAACAAAGAAGATCTAAGTAACCGGGGGAAGGGGAGTCAAGACACTCTTGAAGCAGAACAAAGTGGAGGAAGATTTGTATTTCCAAGTATCAGTACTTGATTTAAAGATATAGCAACTGAGACCGTGTGTTTTTTTGGCACAGGACAGATAAATAGGTCACTGGAATACAGGAAAAAAAAAATACCTCTCATATTTGACAAAGGAGAAGATAGTGGGGAAAGTGGCCTTAATAATTAGTGGTCTGGGCCAATTGGATATTCGCACTGAAAAAAAATGAAACCTGATCCTTATTTCTCACTATACAGAAAAATAATTTCGGGTAGAGTGTAGACTTCAATGGCAAAACAATAAAGTTTTAGAAGATAGTATAGGAAAATACCTTCATTATCTCAGGGATAGGGTAATGGTTTTTAAACAGAGTAACCATATGGGAAAAGATTGATAAGTCTGACTACTTCAGGTCTTTGGAGGAAACCATAAAGGGAGTTAAAAGGCAACTTAAAGAGAGAAAGAACTTATTCGTAATCATATTTATGATGCAGTGTCATAGATATTAATAAGGAATTATAAAAATGGGCAAGATGCTCAAATAGGCATTTCAGAAATTGGATATCCTAATACCTAGCACACATATTAAAAGATGTCAACCTCATTAGTAATCAGGAAAATGAAAGTATGACATACCCCATCTGCTTGCATGGCTTAAATGAAAAAGACTGAGAATACCAAGTGCGTTAAGGGTGTAAAGCACCAGGAACTGTCTAGCACTGTTGATGGGGATTGGTATATCATTTGAAGAACAGGTTTTTCCTATTCGCTAGGTTGAAGATGTAACTTATGATCACCCCTGATTCTACCACTAGGGATATAACATACAAAAATTCATACCCATGTGCCTCAAAAAACATGCATAAGAATGGTCATAGCAAATTATTCATAGTAGTTCTAATCCAAAGCCCGTCAGTAATAGAATGGATAAATACATTGTGATATAGTCCTAGAACGTAATATGTGTGATATGATAGCAGCGAAACCAACAGACTGTAGTCACGGACAAAAACATGATCGTCATAAGCATAACTTCGTATTGAATGGAAGAAGCCAGATACAGAAGGTTCTGTGCTGCATTATTACATTTATATGTAGTTTAGAAACAAGCACAAGAGACTATAGTGTTTTGAAATGCGTGCTTATGTGGGAAACCTACAAAGTGAAACTGGCATTGCCCAAGGTGGAGCCCAACTTTAAGTGGGGAGTGGGCATTCAGAGGCGGGAGTATGCAGTGGCCTCCGGAGGTCTTGACAGTCTTTTTATTTTATGGCCTGGGCCGAGTTTAGAGAAATTTTCTTTGTCTCTACCTTTCTTTAATAATGTGGAATTCCACAGTAAAAGTGTCTTCTTTCTTTCCTGTTTTAAAGGAATGTATGTAAAATTCCAGGTCCCCAGTAGGTGCCGCATCCACCAGTATCTACTTAATAAGCATTCTACCTCCCTCTTCCCCTGAGGAGCTCTGCACACCCAGTCTTAAAAAGCAATGAATAGTGTCGGTGTGCATGCACAACATAGACACCATTCCCGCAAGACAAGTTACGCGGAGCATCCGTGGATTGCAAAGGCTCAAGAGGTTCCCCGGCTGCCTCGTCTGATTGCCTTTTCTGCCTGCACCAGAGTTGTCGCGCCTGGGCCTGGGCCTTTACAGAGCCAGAGAGCACATGCTTCATAATTACTGAAACACATGTGCTAAGTCACTGTTTGCTAAGCTGCGATGAGAATTCTCAGTGTTCAGTCGTCCTCAGAATTTCTCATCTCTTCCCTGGGGTGAGCTGCTTTGGTTTAACAGCTGCACATGGGGATTGCATTTAAATCATTTAAGGTCTGAAGTTCAGTATCCCCTAAAAGCAGCCACCATTCGCCATTCTCTCTGCATTCCTCTGCAGGCACACCTGGATTTTTTTTTCCCCCTTTTTTTTTCTTTTTAACTTCAAAGTGAGGAATATCCTCCCAAGGGGAAAGAAGGCTTTGGAAACGCATTAACTCTTCAGATGCACAGGGGTACTGCATGGCCTCTTCTGCTTGCTTCTTCCCAGATGGTGAGGCATTCTTTGGCAGTGGCTCTTTTTAGGTCATTAGCCATCCAGTTCACATCTGAGCGTCCAGAGTGGTGACACACGCAGTGGGGCGTGTGGGTAGTGGAAGGTCAAGAGCAGCGGAAGAGAGTCCAGGAAAGTCAGGGCCTATTTTACTTTTAGGCAATGTTGCCCTTATGATAGACCTGAAACCTCCGATTGCTCAGTTGTTGGTACAGGTGGCTCAGCTTATCATGAAACCATTAGAGTTATGCCTTAGGATAGTAATTTCCTCAGAATCTCATCACACTGACGCACTTACACTGCACCACACACGAGGGCCCCCAGAGCCTTTCGTGAAAACACATTTTTGCTGCGAGATGAGAGAAAGCAGCCGCCACTGGTCTTCGTGGCTGAAACTGAAGGGAAATATTTTGGATGCCACAAACAAATTTCACCACTTAAGGATCACACTCCAGCCCTGCTGCTGCTAATTTTTTTTACTTCCCGTTACCCCAGCTGTGCTGGCAGTAAGCGAGGTGATTGTCAGTTTGCTCAGAATTGAACCGGGAATTGGGGACGATGGAAGGGGTCTTGGAACAACAGAGACAATCGGACTGAGTCGGATTTAGACTTTTAGACGAACAAGTCCTCATTTTCAGAACATACTGTGTTGAGGGGAATGGCTTTTCCATGCAAGCTGTTTTGATAAGCATTTAATAAGCATTCTACCTCCCTCTGGTCGAGCGTCCACTGTGGGCCTGATACTCACTGCTGCTGTATCGGGACTTCTGGAAGGAGGGCTGGTCTGAGGCATGGCGCTGCCTCAGTTATCACTGTGCATGGAGCACGTAGGACAGGAGGGACTGTGCAGTACTAAGCACCACAGGCCCGTGGGAGTTTGGACGGAGATTGTTGGAAAGCAGAGAAGATGTTGGACTCTTCTCTGAAGTGGATCCACAGGCCTTGCTCCTAGCATAGGCAGAGGGCTCATTCCTCTCAGGATCTTGAGAATAATTTGCCAGTCACTGAAACCCCCCTGCCTTTCTCGTTTGTTTGTTTGTTTTCCACAGAGCCATCTGCAGCTGGTGAAAAATGACCCACTGAAACAGGTGAACATTTCTCACCGCTTTTTCCTCTGACGCCACACAGCTGTGACAGACGGTGTCCCAGCAGGGTCCGTGCTGCTCATCTGCCAAGGGGGAGTGCAGTCATGATGGTCCTGACTTAGGTCTGGGGCTCAGCTTCTGTTTGTTCTAACCACCTCTTACCCCCTCAGTATCTACACCCGGTTGGAACTTGGCAATGGAAGTTATCGACTGAAGGACTGGAGAATCTTTTACTTGCTAATGTTAAGAATCTAAATGGGGCTTGAAGGATTGTCCTTCTAAGACAACCTTTAAGGAGAGGGAATCTAAAGACCAAAAATTTAAGGTCAAGGAGGAGTTAAGACTAGGGCTCCAGGTCCTGTATTTTACTGGTTACCTATGGAATTTGTGGAGGAAACGTCATCTGCTTTGGGGAGAGTTTCCACTTAGTGCTTAGTCCTATTTAATACTCATGGTGGTTACTAGTGTAGACATTTGATCTGTTGTGTTAAAAATCTTCTTAGGCTTTTTTAGATACAGATGCTGTTTTACTCTGTGTTTCCAACCAAACTACCTTATCCAAGGGAAGTACAAGAGGCTGCACAGAGTAATGGAAAAGGCTTTGGGTTTTAGAGCCTGACATACTTAAAGTAGAATTCTGATTTCTTATTTACCAGTTAGGTGTAGGATCTTTACCTATCTTTCAAAGAGCAAAAGTTTTTAATTTTTCTGAAGTTCCATTTATCATTATTTTATAGTTTTTGTTTTCTGTGTCATGTGTAAGAAATCTTTGTATAGCCCAAGATCACAAAGATTTTCTTTTATGTTTTCTTCTAGAAGTTAATAGTCTTCCCTCTTATGTTTAGGTCTGTTATCCTTTTGGAGTTAACATTCATATATAACGATTGAAGTTTATGTTTTTTCCCCTACAGCAACCTAGTTGTTCCAGAGTCATTTATAGAACAGACTATCTTTTACTCATTTGATTATCTTGGCACCTTTGTTGCAAGTCACTTGACCATAGTTGTGTGGGTTTATTTTTGGACTTTCTACTTGTGCCAGTGCCCCACTCTCATGATTATGATAGCTTTGTTGTGAGTCTTGAAAGGAGGTAGTGTAAGTTCTTCAAACTTATTCTTGATTTCATGACTATTTTTGCCTATTCTAGGTGATTTTTCCTGGTCATATAATTTTAAAAATTAGCTTGTCAGTGTCTTCAGTGAAGTCTTTTAGGATATTACTGAAATTAAATCAGACATGTGGATCCGGTTTGTGGAGCATTACCATCTTGCTGTTATGTGCCTTCTGAATCAGGATGATGGTATATTTAAGTTTACTTAGGTCTTCTTTCATTTTCATCTGCACTGTTTTGTAGTTTTCAGTGTTCAGTTCTTATACGTTTAGTTCCATTTATTCCTAAATATTTTTATACTGTTGAAAGAGTTAATTTCTTAGTGTTTAATTTCTAATTTCTCATTTCTAGTACATAAAACTTGAATTGATGTTGGAATATTAACCACCTTATGTCCTAAGACTCAATTCACTTGTTAGTTCTAGTAGGGTTGTTGTTTTTTTTTTTTTTTTGGTAGATTCTTTAGGGTTTTCTATGAACACAACTGTGTCTTCTATACATACAGTTCACTTTGTTCCTTCCAATATTTATGTTTTCATTACTTTTTCCTGTCTTATTGAACTGACTAGGCTTTCCCTTGCAATACTGAAGAGAAGTAGGAGAACAGATATGCTTGCTTTGTTCCTGATCTTTGCTAAAAATGATTGAGCCTTTTGTAATTGAGAGTGAGGTTAGTTGTAGTTTTTCGTAGATGTCTTCAGTATAGAAACATGCCTCCTATTCCTAGTTTTTGAAGTTTTTATCATAACTCTTCTCAACTGCATTTTCTACATCTATTGAAAAGATCATATAGTTTCTCTGTTTTATGTTATTTATGTGGTGAGCTACATTGATCGTCATTTTACCAACCATTCTTACCACTTGACCATGCTGTGTTACATATTTTTTAGTATCATTGGATTATATTTGTTAAATTTTGTTAGAACTTTTGCACTCATGCTCATAATGGAAGTTGATTTATGGTTCTCTATTCTTGCGATGTTTTTGTTTGGTTTTGGTATCTGAGTGATTTTGAACATATCAAAAGATTTGGAAGTATTCCTTTCTGTACTGTTTCTGCATAGAATTGGTATTAGTTTTTCTTAATGTGTGATATAATTCATGAGTAGAGCTATTTGGGCCTGAAGTTTTCTTTGTGGGAAGGTATTTAAATTACAAGTTCAGTTCTTTAATTGATAAAGGGTATTCAAGTTTTCTATTTTCTTCTTGGGTCGAATTTTGTACTTTCGGTATTATAAGGAGTTTATTCAATTCATTTAGGTTATTAAATGTATTAACATATTAAGTTCATAAAATTCCATTGTTATCCTTTCTTTTTAAAATGTATTTTTTTTTAAGATTTTATTTATTTATTTGAGAGAAAAATTACAAATAGGCAGAGAGGCAGGCGGGGGAGGGGGGAAGCAGGCTCCCTGCTGAGCAGAGATCCCTGATGCCAGGCTCAATCCCAGGACCCTGACTGAGATCATGACCTGAGCTGAAGGCAGAGGCTAAACCAACTCTGAGCCACCCAGGCACCCCCATTATTATCCTTTCAATGTATACAGGATCTGTAGTGATATACCATCTTTCAATGTTGATATTTTGTTGTGTTTCTCTCTCTTTTTTTTTTTCATGATTAGTGCATATAAATGCTTATTCCTTTTACATATGTTTGAAGTAACTGGTTTTTGGTGACATAAATTTTTGTATATTATTTTCCTGTTTTCCTTTTTATTGTGTTATTACTTTATCTTTATTATTTTCTCCCTTTTACTTAATTTAGTTTCATTTTTCTCTTTGTCTTTTTTTTAAGATGAAAACTCAGATAATTTTTAGATTTTTATTTCTAACTTAGGCACACAGGTATAAATGTCCCTCTGAACACTACTTAACCGCATCTCATAAATTTTGATATCTTGTACTTTTATATTTCTCTGCAATTTTTAAGATGGTTGTCCAGGGTATTACTATGTATATCATTAACTTCATATATCACTACAAATGATACTATCACTTTCTATGAAATATTTAATATTTTTCTACCTTATAGATATATATTCTTTCCCTCATGTTTTAGGATACTCTTATGTAGGAAGCAGAATTATAGCCCCTAAAAATGCCCATTCTCTGTGCATATGTCAACTAATACGACAAAAGATACTTTATAGATGTGTTTGAGAAGAGGACCTTATCTTTGATTATAAGAGTAGGCCATAGCTAATCACATGAGTCCTTAAAAAAGGAGAACCTTTTTCTTCTGGGTCATAGAAATGAGATGGAAGACGGAGGAGAAAAGATATAAAAAGTGACTTGACCTGCCATTTCCTGGGAGATGGAGAAAGAGGTTCATGAGACAAAGGATGAGGGTGGCCTCTAAAAGCTAAGAACAACACATAGCTGATAGCCAACAAGGAAATGGGGTCTCAATCCTGAAAATGTAAGGAACTAAATTCTACCAACACCCTAAATGGTCAAGGAGGCATAAACTCCCCTAAAGCCTCCAGAAAAAAATAAATCCTGACACCCTGATTTTACCTCCATTAAATTCATCATGGATTTATGACCTATAGAATTGTAAAATAATAAGCTTTTATTATTTAATCCACTAAAAGTTGGTAATTTGTTATGAAATTAACACATTAAAGAACTTCCTTCAGCAGTTATTTTAAGCACATTTATGTTGACAACAAATTCTTTTAGTTTTATTTGTAAATATGTCTTTATTTTTCTTTCGTTTTTGAAGAATATTTTCACTGATTGGAGAATTTTTGGCTGACATATTGCTTCAGCTCTTTTAATATGTTGTTCCAATTTCTTTTGGCCTCCATGGTGTTCATGATAAGTCAGCTGTTAAATTAGATTGTTGTTTCCCTTTATGTGATATCATTATTTCTTGCTGATGATTTGCCCTTTGCCTTTAGTTTTCAACATTTGACATAGGCTCTGACATGGGCTTCTCCATTTTTGTTCTGCTTGGTGATCTTTTTTCTTTTTTTAAAGATTTTATTTATTTATTAGGCAGAGAGAGAGAGTGAGAGAGAGAGAGAGCATGCGTGAGAGTTCACAAGCAGGCGCAGGGGTGGAGGGAAAGGGAGAAGCTGAGCAGGGAGCCTGATGTGGGGCTTGATCCCAGGACCCTGAGATCATGACTGGAGTCAATGGCAGATGCTTAACAGACTGAGCCACCCAGGTGCCCTTGCTTGGTCGTCTTTACATATTTTGTATGAGGTGTGATTTATCTTTTTCAAATTTGGGAAATTTTTAGCTATTATTTTTTCAAATATTTTTGTCTTTTCTGGGATTCCAGGTAAACATAAGTTTGACAATTTGATGTTATCTAGGAAGTCCGTAAGGGTAATTCCTATTGATGTCCATTTATTCTCTCTCGTTCATTTACTCTCTCTTCTGTCATATTCGTTTGATTGTTAAGTCCATCTTGTGATTTTTTAAAAAAATTTCATACATTGTATTTTTTAGTTCTCAACTTCTCATTTGACTCTTCTTTATGTTTTCTATTTCTTTACTGGGACATTATATTTTTTCCATTTATTGCAAGCTTATTTTGTTTGGTTTTATTTTGGATAATAATACATGATAGTAATCTGTCATATTAGTAATTAATTTATTGTTTCATAATTCCAGCATCTTATTCATTTAAGACTCAAACTAGATTGATTTTGTTTTCTGTTGAGAATGTCCTACATTGTCTTGACTCTTCAAATATCAGGTAATTTTGGATCATATCCTAGACAATACGAATGTCAAGTTTTGGATATTCTGGGTTACATTATTTTTTTCTCCAATCAGTGTTGTTTCTTTTATTTTGGGGGGCATTAAAAAAAATCTAGATATGAAATGAAAACCCTACTTCTGAACTGGTAACTCTGATTTCACTTCATATTTTTCTTCTTTGACTGAGCTGCATTAATATCTGTTAATAAATATTTATGGTCCAGGCCTCAGTCAGACATGTGGAGTAATAAAAATGAAGGATCCTCTCTTTTCCTTTGGGTTTTCACCATTGTTTTCAACAGCCGTGTTTCACCTGGCTTCAGTTTTCCTGCTGCATGGGCTCAACTCCTTTGTTGGAGATTAACTGGCCATATAGTTGTGGGTTTATTTCTGGGCTGTCTATTCTGTTCTGTTGATCTATGTGGGTTTTTTTTTTAAATTTTTTATTTTTTATAAACATATATGTTTATCCCCAGGGGTACAGATCTGTGAATCACGAGGTTTACACACTTCACAGCACTCACCAAAGCACATACCCTCCCCAATGTCCATAATCCCACTCCCTTCTCCCAAACCCCCTCCCTCAGTTTGTTTTTGCTTTTATACCAGTAGTAACATACTGTTTTGATTACTACAGCTTTGTATTATATCTTGAAATCTGGGATTGTGATACTTCCAGTTTTGTTCTTCCTTTTCCAAGACTGCTTTGGCTATTTGGGGTCTCTTGTGGTTCCATACAAACTTTAGGATTGTTTTTTCTAGTTCTGTGAAAAATGCTTTTGGTATTTTGATAGAGATTGCATTAAATATGTAGATTACTTTGGGTAGTATGGAAATATTAACAATATTTGTTCTTCTAATCTGTGGGTGTGGAATATATTTTTAATAGTTTGTGTCATCTTCTGTTACTTTCATCAGTGTTTTATGGTTTTCAGAGTATAGGTCTTTCACCTCCTTTGTTATTCCCAGGTATTTTATTATTTTCAGTGCAATTATAAATGGGATGGCTTTTTTTTTAAGATTTTATTTATTTATCTGAGAGAGAGACAGTGAGAGAGAGTTTGAGAGAGGAGAAGGTCAGAGGGAGAAGCAGACTCGCCGTGGAGATGGGAGCCCAACGAGGGACTTGTTCTGGACTCCGGAATCATGACCCGTGCCAAAGGCAGTTGCTTAAACAACTGGGCCACCCAGGCGCCCTGGGATTGATTTCTTAATTTCTCTTTGCTACTTCATTATTCTTTGTCTTTTTTTTTTTTTTTTTTTTTACAGTCTTTGTTTTAAAGTCTAGTTTGTCTGTTATAAGTATTGCTACCTCAGTTTTTTTTTTCCACCTTCTTATGCATGATAGATACTTTTCCATCCCTTCACTTTCAGTTTGCATGTGTCTTTAGGTCTCAAATCAGTCTTTCATAGAGACATATAGATGGGTCTTGCTTTTCCATCCATGCTGTCACCCTGTGTCTTTTGATTGGAGCGTTTAGTCCATTTACATTCAAATAATTATTGATAGATGTTATTTATTGCCATTTTACTTGTTTTATGATTGTTTATGCAGTTCTTCTGTGCCTTCCTTCTCTTGTTCTCTTCTTGCATGTTTTATTGGCTCACTTTAGTGATATATTTGGATTCCTTTCTCTTGATTTTTTTGTATTTCTGTTACTGGTTTTTGATTTGTGGTTACCATTCGGTTTGTATGTAACATCTTCTGCATATAACAGTCTATATTAAGTTGATGTTTGCTAAAGTTTAAACCTTACATTCTTTACTCCTCTCTTTCCTACATTTTAGATATATGGTATAAAGGATTACATTCTTTTATTTTGTGACTCCCTTAACTAATTTTTACACACATACTTATTTTTACTGCATTTGTGCTTTCTATTTTTCTTCATTTGGCTTATGACTTTTCCAATCAATTCAAAGAGTTCCCTTTAACATTCTTGTAGGGCTGATTAAATGGTGATGGAGTCCTCTAATTTCTGTTTGTCTGGAAAACCCTTTATCTCTCCTTCTATTCTGAATGATAGACTTGATGTATAGAGTATTGGCTGCAGGTGTTTTCCCTTCAGCACTTTGCATATATAATGGGCACTCTCTTCAAGCCTATAACGTTTCTCCTGAAAAATCCACTAATAGCATTATGAAGTTTCCCTTGTATGTAAATTTTCTTTTCTCTTGCTGCTTTAAAAATTCTGTCTTTATCATTACTTTTTGCCATTTTAATTACTGTGTTTCTTGGTGTGGACCTTGTAGGGTTGATTTTGTTGGGAGCTCTCTGTGCCTTCTGGATCTGGATTTCTCTTTCCTTCCCCAGATTTAGGAAGTTTGTAGCTTTTTTCTTTAAATAAATTTATTTCTTTAAATAAATTTTCGACCCCGTTTTCTCTCCCTTCTCCTTTTGGGATCCCTATAAAGTGAATATTTGCTTGATGGTGTTGCTGAGTTCCCCACATCCATTTTCATTTTTATTATTATTTTTCTTTCCTCTGTTCAGCTTAATCACCTTCCATACTCTCTGCCTTCTAGGCTGGTGATCCTTTCTTCTGCTTTCTCTAGTCTATTATTAATTCCATCTAGTTTATTTTTTATCTTGACCATTGAGTTCTTCATCTCCATTTAGTTCTTTTTAATGTTTTTTAATCTCATTGTTAAGGTTTCACTGAGGTCTTTCTTTAAGTCTAGTGAGTATCTTTGTGACCATTACTTTATCTTCTCCATTGGTCATTTTCCTTATGTCTGTTTCATTTAGGTCTCTTGCTGTGACTTTGTCTTGTGCTTTCATATGGGATGTAGTCTTCTGTCTCCACATTTTTAACTATCTGGGTCTGTTTCTGTATGTTAAAAAAGTCAGCTATGTCTCCTGCTCTTGAAAGTAGTGGCCTTCTGAAGATGTAGTGCCCTGTAGTCCAATGTCCTCTGTTCAGCAGAATCTTAGATTTCAGGGGTGCCTCCTGTGTGTGTCTTGTGTGACCTACTGTTGTGGCTGAGCCACGTTTGCTTTTAGTTGGTCATCTGCAATGGCTCTCTTTGTCTGTCATGGGCAAGATTTGGTCCCTATGTTGTTAGTGGGCCATCTGGGCCTTGGGATGAGTTGAATCAGATAAGGCATTTTCCTTAAAGTGCCCTGCAGTTAGGTGTAGTAGCACCTAACTGCAGGGCACTTTATCTGTGTTGTCCTGTGAGGAGCTTTGGTTGTGGATGGGGCCTGTAGTCAGACCCGATGTCTGCCCCCAGTGTACTTGTTGGGCCACAGACTGGTGTGTGTGGCGTTATCTTCCCCTTTCCATGGGGCAGGAGTTGCTTTGGTGTGTGTTGGCCTTTATCAGGGCTGCTTGCACATTGTCAGTCTTGAAGTGCCACTTTGGATGGGTTCTCGCCAAGAGCATATTGGAGAGGGCAGGTCCGCAGGAGACTGTCAGGGCAGGACATGAAGTGTTGGCAAGGTTTGTATTGGTCTGTTGTGGGAGAGGACCTGCAGTCACAGGGGCTCGGGCTGATGAGATTGAATGGGGTGGATCTGCAGAAGCACATAGGGTGGTATGCCTGGTGTTAGCTAGGTTTGCATGGATCTACTGTGCAAGGTCTATTGGGTCCAAGACCTGGCTGGAGAGACATGTCCGTAGAAGAACATGAGGATAGGTTGTGCCGTGAGGAGTTAAGTAGCAAGTGTTGAAACTATCCACTGGTTCCTGCAGGTGTCTATGGGTCTAGGCTGGGGTGTGGGGGAGGGGAATGGTGCCTGCCAGCTCTTTTGTTCCTGCAGAAGTCTCCCAATGATCCCTGCCCTTCTCTCCCCTTTCGACATTTATGGTGTCCCTCCATCCTGTGGACTGTCCCATGGGTCTGATTATCTCCTGATTGTGTCTCTATCCTTCATACCCTCTTCAATATGGCCTCCTGTCAGCATATTGTTGTGAAGTCTGTTCTGCCAGTCTTCAGGTTATTTTCTGAATTATTTACACTGATTTGGGTGTTATCTAGTTGTATCCTTAGGAGAAGGTGAGCTCATGGTCCTCCTACTCCACCATCTTCCCTGCATGTTCTGAAAAGTCACTCTTGGCATCCTCACTGATAAGACTGATTTATCTTGTTGCTAAATTCTGTAGAAAGAACTGATCTTGCCAGGCTCTGTGGCTTCTGGGTCCCTCTTATGTAGCTCACAGGTGTTCAAGACACAGGTGTGATCTTCCATTTAAGTAGCTCTGGACTAAATCCCAGTTATTAAGGTCTATCCTACTCTACTTTGAGTGGAGGAATAATTACATCCATTTTTGGAGCAATTTAGGGAGCCCAACTGAAGTCATGGTCCTCAATCAGTTTTATCTATATATTAAGCACTACAGTAGGGATTGGACCTTATGTCAATTTTTTCATTGGTTCTAAATTCAAGTGGAAGATAAGGTGGCAATAATTGGTGTTCCCAAATATAAATGAATAAATAATAATATCTTATTTTCTACATGAATTAACTGAAACTTGCAGAGAGTTAGATTTTTTTTTGCCCATGTTTGCACTATTAGTAAATGACACAACTTCAATTTGAATCTAGTTGACTGTTTTTTAAAACTTTTCAGTACTTCATACTACAGTGTCTCAACAGAGTGAGAATGGTGAAACTTCACTCTTTGCAAATGAGTTTTGGGTAAACTAATTAGCTGTCACCTAGCAGACAAGTCAGTTTGGGTGTTCTGTCATTCAATGGGCTGAGTATAGGAATCAAAGGAAATAATCTGAACTCTTCGTGGCATCTAAAAAAACCTTATGAGTTTGGCTGTGAATTACACACAACAAGGCACCTCTGTGTAATGTCTGTAGGGTCTTTCCAGTCCATACATCCACCTTCCGGTCAGTTCTTTCATTTGAATGTCAAGAGGGTCATCTGAATTCAAAAAAGAGCGCATGGAAATGGTGGATCTGCTTTTTGCCACTGGTGGTTAACGCTGGATGTTGATAGTTGAAAAGTATTTCTCTTAGAATTAAACTTTAGTCTCCTAGAATTAAATTTCAGAATAATTTATTAGAGTATGTTATGGGTATCATACAATTCATTAGAATATCTTTAATGAAGAGTGTAATTAAAGTGGAAAGAACGTGCATGCTATAGGCAAATAGCTCAGGTTGTACCTGGATGGCGACAGTTAAGATATTTGACTTCTCTGACCTTTAGCTTCTTCATTCAGAAAATGGGGGGCAATGCTGCCCATGTTAATACTTAAAAGGTTTTGCTATAGTTTAGGTATTGGATATACATGTGACAAAACAGCTATTTTGTTGTGGAAATTTCGAGCTCAATTTTTATACTTGCCTGCTTTTAAGCCATCTCTGCTGTGTTGAAATTTTTAAGTGACTGTCTCTTCAGGGGTGAATCCGTAATGGTACACTCAGGAGTGAATTGCAAACCCAGAAGACAAGCTGCTTGGTTATACGAGATGACAGTGTTTTCCAGAAGCCACTGGGGAATTGTCATGGTGGGAAGGCAGCTTGATGGAAGGGTTAAGGGTAGGGCAGCTAGAGCCAAGTTTGAAGCTGCCTTGGCAAGTTACTGTCTCTTTGACCTTGCACAAGTGTCTGTTCTCTCTCTGCCTCAGATTCCTTGTCTATAAAATGAGGATAATACTATCACCCTCCTTATTAGGTTGTTGCAAGGATTAAATAAATTAGTAGATGTAAAGCAGATATATTAGCACTTGGCACATAGTAGGCACTATATAATTGTTAGAGATAATGACGATGAGGAAGAGGAGATGATGGAATATTTCTATTGTTTGGTTATAAGTTTTTTGTTTTTGTTTTTTTAAGATTTTATTTGTTTATTTGACAGAAACCACCAGCAGGCAGAGGAGGAGGGAGCGGGGAGCCTGATGTGGGCCTTGATCCCAGGACCCTGGGATCATGACCTGAGTGAAGGCAGACTCTTAACTGACTGAACCTCCCAGGTGCCCTTAGGGTTTTTTCCTTTCATATATGCTTCAAACGTTCAGCTAGTTTTCTCGTCAAAAGAGTAGATCATGTGAGAGGCAAGTAAAATAAGAGAAACCTGTGTGTGACTTTTTAGAGACATCCTTGACTTTTGGCGGGTGGGATCTGAAAGTGAACGAAGAATGGAGCTGTACTGGCCGTGAGGAGAGGCCTGTCCAACTCACGCGAAAGTGTGGCCACAAACAGCTGGTTCAGAAATCAGATTGCTCATGGAGCTGGCGTATTTGTGACAGCTTTAATATTAGTTGAGAAACTCTACTAGCAGAGGGATGAAGGGTCTTTGTTTTATAGCTCTCTCTACCCCAAAGAGAAGAGCTGGAAAATGAGGCAAAAAGGCTTAAAGGCTTCCCTTCATTTCCGAGGGGTTCAGTTTCTTACTCAGCTGTAAGGTCTTGGGTCTTGAGCAATGCGTGGCCTTGAGACCCAAAAGGAAACCAAAGTCAGCCCTGCTTGTGGAATTAGGCAGCTCAAAGCAGGGGGTGACTCTGCACAGCTAACAACCCTCTCTGAGTAGGTGCTCCCAGGAGCCTTACAGAACCACAAATCCTCTCCGTGAATTGGAGGCAAGTCAGAAACCTACATAGGAATTAATGAACCAAGGCAAACTTCACAGTGGCAGGCTAAGTCAGAGGCCAGGGCAGAGGAACTGGCAGCGGAATTCAGAGAGAGAATAAAAAATTTATGGTAATCATTGGTGAATAGAAATGGAAGCGGAGAGTGTTAGACGTTACCGAACCTAATTCAACCACAATCCATGGTTGCTATAATTGTGAAGGCTTACATCGACTCAAGTCTTCGTCTGAAGACAGGTGCTTATATCACTGTAAAGTCATTTTCTCTTAAACTTGAAAGCAAATGTGAAAAATCTATGTATAGTTGTTTATGTTATTTATTAAAGATTTTCTTTTTCTTCTTATTGGGCAAGAGCTAAATTTAATAGCTGGAGGGAAAAAGTTCTAAAAATCTACAAGTTAGGTTTCATGGAGAGAGAATTTGACAACTTGAAAGGACCATGTCAGGAAGCCTCCCCCCAATTTGGGGCAAATTATTCAGGATATCCTTAGGATAAGAAGAGAATAAACAGTGTGGGAGAAGCAGTGCCTGTTGAAGAAAATAATAATCTTCCTTAGATCTACTGTCTAACCTTTGTTCCTCTGGAGCTTCATCAGAATACCAAGGAGGAAAAGTTGTATGTGTTTTCTCTGTGAGTGTTTTGGGCAGAATGGGTGGGGACAGCTCACTCTGCAGCCTTGCATGTGAGTCCCCTGTATGCCCACTGGTTCGGGTTGGTTCTCCCATCGCTGTGTGTGTGTGTGTGTGTGTGTGTCAGGGTGAAGAGAGTTATATTCCAATGTGGGGGTGCCAATAGACAGGGTCTGTGGCTGACCCTTGACTCCACCAACCCTTCCCTTAGCGTTGCCAGGTGGTTCTATGTGAAGTACAAGGCAGAAAAGCTCCAGCTCTCATTTCCGAAGGGTAGTGCATAATGGAGCCTAGAGTGAGCGAGAATGCAGGCACGTAAATCACTGTATTGTTTTCTTAAAGATTTTGTTTATTTATTTGATAGAGACAGCAAGGGAGGGAATGCAAGAAGCGGGAGTGACGCAAGAAGGGGGAGTGAGAGGGGGAGAAGCAGGCTTCCCGCCAAGCAGGGAGCCCTATGCAGGGCTCAATCCCAGGACCCTGGCTGGCATCATGACCTGAGGCAAAGGCAGACGCTTAATGACTGAGCCACCCAGGTACCCCCATAAATCACTTTATAACAGGGTCTCTTATTTCCATGTCCAACTCAAGCATAGAGAGTTAGCAGCTACATAGCAACAGACACCACAGAAGGAAAGGTTTTTTTCAATATCGAATGCTGGGACAACTAATCAAATATTTAGGGCAAGAAGTAAATGATCTAAGTAATATGTAAACCAAAAATTACTTTCATGTAAATTAAGTAATCACTATTAATTGAGTGTCATGCTGTGTTTTCAGTATATTATTTAATATTCACAACAGCTTTTCAAGATAGGTATCATAACCACTTAAGAAATAGGGACATCTTAGAAAGGGTCACTCAGTGGATAGGGGCAGGGCTAGGATTCCACACAGACCATCCCAGTGAAGAGTGACTGTATTACACACAACAATGGCCTTCCCTTAATGAGGCACACAGAACAGTGGGGTATGAAGCTGTCAGATGTTTATCCACTTGTGACTGGAAAGGATTTTTGTAAGCATAGACACTGAAGAAACATGAAAGGAAAGATGGACACCAGAAAACCAAACATTAAAAAATAAAATCTAGAATCTTCTGTAATTCCAAATGTAAAGCAAATTTGGCAACCTGGGAAAAATATTTGGATTATGCAAAGACAGACAAAACATTATAGCTCTAATATGTTCAACACTTTTTTTAAAAATCCACAATGAAAATATCTCAGAAAAAATGGACAAGAGTCAATAAAGGACAGTTCAGAAAAGAAATGCAAATGGGCAGTATATGTGAGAACATGATCAAACCCAGTGAGTTACAATTTCTCCCCTTTGGATTGGTAATTTGAGAAAGGTGCAGTTAAACAGGTATTTTCATATGCTATTTATAGGTTGGTAATTTTTTTTTAGTTAGTTTATTTATTTATTTGAGAGAGAGTGAGTGAAAGAAAGCGTTAGGATGGGGAGCAGCAGAGGCAGAGGGAGAAGCAGACTCCCAACCAAGCAGGCAGCCTGATGCAAGGCTAGATCCTAGGAGTCCGGGATCCTGACCTGAGCCAAAGTCAGAAACTTAACCAACTGAGCCACCCAGGCACTCTAGGTTGGTAAATATTTTTAAAAGCCTTTCTGGAAAGCCACTTAGATATTGGGGGAAAGCATGAAAAAGTTAAAATGGTTTAAATTTTGGATTCCACTTCTGGGAATTGTCTGTTTTCCTCCATGGAAATAGAATCATGTATGAAGTAGAGTATCAGATAACTAAATTTTAGTGCACATCCAGTTTTTTATATTTGTGATGCCATTGGACAAATTATTTAATCATTCTAACAGTTTTTCACCTGTAAAATGGAAATGATGGTAAGTTTCTGCGGCACAACGCATTTTAAAGACTTACCTAGTACACGGCAATTATACACTCTAGTAATATTTTTTTGTTTATAGTATTGATGTTATTTTAATCATAGTTTCATTTACCAGTAAAAATAGTGGAGACAAACATTTTGAAAGACAAATAATATGAGAGTAAATCTTCATAATAAATTCTAAAATGAGGCACCTGGGTGGCTTAGTTGGTAAGCATCCAGCTCTTGACTTTGGCTCAGGTCATGATCTCAAGTCCTGAGATCGAACCCTGACTGGGCTCCATGCTGGATGTAGAGCCTCCTTAAGATTCCCCCTCTGCTCAGCCCCCTCCCCCATACTCTCTCTCTCTCTCATAAAGCAAATATGTATTTGTTTATAATTTATACTGTACTGGAGGGAAATATACCAGACTGGTAACATTGATAAATATTGGATGCTTGCATTTCTTTATCCTCTTCTCAATTTTCTAGCTTTTCTTAAATCAAAATCTTCCTTTGCCTAAGTATTTTTAGGAGGGGAGCAAGGTGACAAGTCAGTCATACCTAGAGCATTCTGGAGCAGAGTTGATGGGATAGGGTGTGCAGCGGAGTGGGGATTCTCTCAGAGGTGTGGGGTGAAGTTAATTCCACCAGGGCTTGGATGGCAGAAGCACACTGTGTGAAATTTGAATCTCTGGAGATCGATTCAATCTTAATGGAAGAGAAGCCAGAACTTTAGTGCATTTATTTTCCATGAAGGGCTGAAGGAGGCCAAAGGGAAAGGAAAGCAAAATCTCCAAACTCAGGATATCAAGATAGATTGTGAGTAGTCAAGAAAACAGCTTTCTGTTCTTACTGTGTACTCTGTATTCTTAGCTGTGGTGGCGGTTAGATAGTCACAGCATGAGTCCTAGTCTTTCATTCTTAACACATATTGGCATGTTGTGACTTATAAATGTAAAGCATCTAGGGAGCAAAACAAGAATCACACACACACACAAACACACACACATGCAAATACACACACACACACTAGGATGCGGAATGTGAGGGACAGAGGGAAAGAATTGTTTGTATGAGGAGGGTGAGGTGTTTCGTCCACTGGGCCAAAAGCTATAGTTAAGTGTGAATGGAAGATTCCAGTTTGGATCGTTTCAGTTACAGATACTATGGAAATAATATAGTTTGAAATAAGTTAATGTGTTTTTCTTTTTTATACTCCCTTGGGTGGGGCTGTCCTCTGATTTCCCTGGGTATATCTATTGCCTTAGGAAGGATATAGGCAGGACAGTTAGGGCAAAAACACAAAGAGAAACAGCTTGCCTAGCCAAAGGTTGACTAAAAATGAAGATTTTTGGGGTCCACTGTGAGACAATAATAGGCTAGGGCTTTCCTGAAAGAGGAAGGTTTTGCAGAATTACAAAAATCTTCCCTTTCCATGTCCAGAGCCCAACCGAGGAGACTCGGAGCACCAGAGCGTAGGATTCCTACAGCATAGGAAGGGTTGAAGATGTGACCTGAGGAAGGGGGTTCCAGGACCAGTGGGATAAAACAGCAGAGGGATAGGGATGTTGAGGTAGATTTGCCCGCATTAGACCCGGAGCCTCGGGCCTGCATAAAGTTTGCAAGAGACCTGGGAGTTCCCACGGGCCTGGCGTTGGGGGTGGAGTCAGTGGTTTAGGACTGGTGTTAAGAGCATGTGACCAATAGACAGACTTCGTGTCCGGAGGAGGGAGGAGCCTACGGAGCTCAGGGCATCGCCCCCTGAGGTACACCTGTGAGGCTGTGAGTTTCTCCGACACACCTGGCAAGGGGCCCACGAAGGCCAGGTGAGATGAAGTGGTACCTGGGCTGACCGCCAGGCAGGGGACATTCCAGCTCCACGCTTCCGTGGCCAGCAGTGCCGGCCTCCCAGGAGCAAAAGTAGACCGACCCCATGATAGGTGGGGACTAGCGCAGCCTAAGCCAGAGACTCCTCACCTTGGGGAGTCACAGTGTCTCCCTGTACCGGTGTAGAGGGAAAGACGGGAGGAAGAGAAAATTCCCCGAGGGGTGACGAACCAGCTCTTAACAGGGATTTTGAATTTCAAATTGGCAGATGATTTACCCATTGGATTAGTGGTTCTCAACCTTGGCTGCACATTGGAATCACCTGGGAAGCTTTTAAAACTCCTTTCGGCCAAGCCCAATTAAATTAGAATCTCTGGAGGTGGGATCCCGGCATTAGTATTTTAAAGAAATCTTCATATGATTAAAACGTGCAGCTGGATTCTAGAACTGTAGCAATGAGGAAAAGGAAACTCGGAGGAGACTTTTTAAATTGGAAGTTATCTTTAATTGGCAAGTTTCATTTACTTTAGTTCCCGCCCTTTCCCCCTCCCCCACCCCCAATTACTGAAAATCTTGGGTGATCTGAAGCAGCCTGAGATTATTTAGAGAAAAGAAAAAAAAATCTGTATTGGAATTAAAAGTATTTTCAGCCCTGCTCCACATCATAAAAAATAAGAGCTAACACATCGGGTGCTTCTATTTGCCAGGTGTTAGGTTAAGTGCTCTATACATATTAATTCTTTAATACTCATGACAACCTAGGAAGTAGGCACTACTGATACTCCTACTTTTAGATAAGAAGGCAGTCATGGAGAGGTTAAGTAACTTTTCCAGTTGCTCCATTAGTTAAGTGTTGGAGCAGGTATTTTGCACCCAAACAGGTTGTCCGCAAAGCCCGTTCCTCACCCCGCCAGCTGCTGTCTGGCATTGCTCAAACAGCGTGGCCTGTCTTCCTAGGCTCTTTCTGCTTGCCGGAAATAGCTTCTGCCCTCAGTTTACAAAACTGACTTAAATTTTTTGCAACTGTTGCTGTGAAAACTGCAGCATGTACTTCTAATAACCTGCACTTCTAATAATTTTTTAAAAAGATTTGTTTATTAGTGAGAGAGCGTGTGCATGTGCATGCCTGCAGGCGTGGGGCAGAGAGGGAGGCAGAAGGGGAGAAGCAGACTTCCTGCTGAACCTGGAGCCCCATGCAGGCTTGATCCCAGAACCCCGAGATCAGGATCCTGGCCAAAACCAGGAGTCGAATGTTCAATTGATGAACCACCCAGGTGCCCTCTCTCATAATTTGTATATGCTTATGCCAGTATTTATTAAAAATTGGTCAGGGTTCTAGAAAGAACTGTCACATATCCCGTCCTGGTCATCATTTTAATTTTTCCTGGATATTTTCCTTCTTTTAGAATATCCCTCACTACCTTTATAGGATACTCACCTCAAATGCCGCTGTGTTCTAGAAGCCTTTGCTGGTCCTGCAAAGTGCAGTTCTCCTTGCTCTGTTGACTGACTCTGCTCCTCATCTCTTTCAGACACAGCCCATATTATATAACTACCTCTTGTACTCAATGTCTCTCCCCATTCTACTATTAAGTTCTTGTGGTAAGCTAATCCTAGTTTACCTTCTGTTGGTCAAGAACCATTTTATTTATCTTTGTATCTTTAGAATTATTAACACGTCTTCTTCATGTTCAAAATCATATTTTAATAAAACATCATGAAAATAGTCATGATTGAGTCTAATATATAGAAGGAAATCATTCCCCCTTAAAACAATAACTACTATAAATATAGAATAAAATGAGTTTCAAATGAGGTATATTGAATGGAAGCCCCTAACTAAATAAGAAAAGCATAAGTGAATAAGCAAAAATGCATGTTTTTACTTTTCCTTTCTGGAATAACTTGAGATATCTTCAGTTACTTAAAATTGTGCATCTTTTTTTTTTTTAAAGATTTTATTTATTTATTTGACAGACAGAGATCACAAGCAGGCAGAGAGGCAGACGGAGAGAGAGGAGGAAGCAGGCTCCGTGCTGAGCAGAGAGCCCGATAATGGGGCTCGATCCCAGGACCCTGAGATCATGACCTGAACTGAAGGCAGAGGCTTAACCCACTAAGCCACCCAGGCACCCCAAAAATTGTGCATCTTTTAATAACATGCTTACAACTATTTGTCTTACATTTCCTTATGGGGAAGTTTTGGTTGAGGCTTTTTGTCCTCCCATATTCTCATGACAGGTTCTCCTTTGAGATTTCACAGGCAGTACTGCAGAACATTACTAGACAAAAACATATTTAAAAAGATTTAGTGGTGGGGCGCCTGGGTGCCTCAGTGAGTTAAAGCCTCTGCCTTCGGCTCAGGTCATGATTTTAGGGTCCTGGGGTTGAGCCCCGCATCGGGCTTTCTGCTCTTCAGGGAGCCTGCTTCCCCTTCTCTCCCCCTCTGCCTGCCTCTCTGCCTACTTGTGATCTGTCTGTCAAATAAATAAATAAAATATTTTTAAAAAAAAGATTTATTGGTAACCAAAGATACTTTGTTTTTCAAAATTTAAAGGGTTGTGTCTTTAACTGAACTGACATTGTAATTGCTATGGCATATAGATTGTTGGACTTGTGTCTGTGAAAATTTTGAGTTTTTCCTAGGGCACAAATATTATTATGATTTCTAAATAGCCTTTTTCCCAAGTTGTGGGATCCAGGTCTTCCTTTTTTGATTTTATATTTTCTGGATAGATGCACCATAAAGATGTAACAAGAAGATACATCTTTTCCTTTTCTCTTACTTTGTGGCCATTGAAATTAGTGCTAAAAATGTATTAGGTTTAATGATAATTCCTCTGGCTTATGTTTTTTTCAGTGGATAAATTGGCTGGGAAATAATACATTTCAAATGTAGTATCTATATGAACTGACAGGTATTTGGTAAAAAAGCCAGGCCAATAGCCTGAAGGTCAAATTTTTCCTTATAACTTATGGTACAAACCAAGAGTAAGTTATTTAAAATTCTATAAACCACTGTATCACTTTAAATATTTTTAATCTTCCTCTGAATTCTTTTTGTACTATTGATGTGCCTTTCAGAGATAACTATGCTAAAAAAGAAAAAAAAGTTTGAGAAGTATTTGCCAACTCTCTGAGGAGAGCAAGGGCTCAATGATATATTTTGAATTCTAGTTCAATTACTTTATGATAAGGGATTTTCTTTATTCACAAATGAGTGCTGCTGGTGGAAGGTACAGTTCAACTGTTTATATACTAACATGCAGCAATTATGATGAAACAAAACTCATTCTACAACTCTGTTGTAACTATGGCAACCAGAATTAAATGAATTCTATTAGAAATACAAAAAGCTACCCCAGTAGGACAGAGTAAATATTATCTCTTATTGATTTATGAAGGTTCCAGATGATGAAAAGTGGTTAATATATTTCTGTCATGAAACACATTTGTTAGGGGTTCTTTTTATTGATAGAGCCATTGTCTATTTAAATAATGTCAGCCAGATATCATTAATTTTTACATCTTTTTCCCATCACTTTTGCCTTCATTACAGGAAGCTATCAGCCTTTCCATTGTCATCTGTATTTTATTAGGGTAACAAGGTAGATGCTTGACTTAAGGACCATTTCTGATTATGTTTGTCTAAAATCTGGCTCGACCAAAGATTGTTCATATAAGTGGGTTACACATTTATTTTGAGGGAGAATTAGTTGATTTGGATATTTTATTTCACTTGCATTTGGTCAAAATATAGAACTCTCTTGGCTGCTTGTGCCTGGTGCTTGCAGTGGGATTTGTTGGAAAAGGGAAATTAAACTTTTAGTAATTTGTTCTGTAAGTAGACTAATTTAAAATTCAATCCAAGTAATAATGTGAGGCTAAAATGGAACCACGTTATGTGGCAAGATTAGAGTTTTTGTGTCCCAGAGGGTTTGGTGTGCAGGTGTCACTGGGGTTCTACATGCAAAATGCCAGCACGTCCTGTACCCACTTCTGCCTTTTCCCTAAAATCAACTTGACACTCGGAGTCTTGATTAAAATGAAAAGGTCACTGGCTCTTTTTTCCCTCTGAAATACTGACAACAGTCAAAGGAATGGAGCGTCTGCCAACCAAGATGAAGGAGACAAGACACACACTAGGCGTTGGTCTTAAGACTTTTGGAATTCTGTGTTCCATCATACACATCTTCCTGCCATTGTTCCTGGTCACTTTATGCCTCTGTAAAAATGCTGTTGTGTTGAGTTAGGAAATATGTTTTCTCCAAGGAAAGTGCTCAGTCATAGAAACAAAGCAGAACGTTATGAGAGAGATTTAAAACCTTGAGACATTTAAATAATTTCCTAGTCTTGTCTTCTCTTAACTTCTAAGAACAATGAATTGTACGATTGAACTCTGAGGTGTGTTATGTATCTTAATAGTTGGGGTTTATTTCGCTTGTATGATCCATCTTATCTAGGACTAGCTTTTTCCTGTTATTATAGATATTACAATTCCTGAAATAATCTACAATCAACCGAAGCATTTATCAAAGAAAACAAATTACTTGGAGAACCACAGACTTTCCTTACTCCAGTCCTGATGCAAGACTTCTCTAAAGTTTTTAGCGGGGCCTCAGTCCATTATGTCAAGGTCATCTCCTAAATGCCACCACAATCTGATCCTTTCTACCTGCACTTCTAAGGATCTTGGGACTCCAAAGTTTTATAGGCATTTTTATTACACTTCACAGCACTCCCATGTCAGGCTGACATTCTGCTTCGAATCACAACATATGAGAATTGGAGGGGATTTCAGAGATCACCTCATCTAAGCTGTTCATTTTACAGATAAGAAATTGAGACTCAGAGAGGTGAAGTGAATTGCCCAAGGTCACACAGCTCATTAATAGCACAGCTGGAGTAAGACCTGTGGTCATCCAACTCTTAATCCAGAGCTCTTTCTATTAAACCTCACAACCTCCTGTTTTCTCCTATGTCCAGAGGAAGGCACTTCCAGATCTTCCTTCGTTTGGCATATGAACCTAAAAACAGAAGGAAAGATTACCCATTCCCAAACTAGTGCTTCATCCATTACTGCCCATTACATATCTTCTCACTTCTAAAAGTAAAAAAAAAAAAAAAGTAGTCTGAACATTTTGCTTTTATATTCATTATCTACTCTGTGCCTGTTAGTTGCTCTCGTTTTTTGGTAATGCTTTTACTGATTAACTTGGTCTCTGCAATATAAAATGGTGAAATGCATTATCCTGGGTAAATGTGATGTTATTAATGTGTTTTATTCTAGTTATGGGTCATTATTTCCGATAGATGTAATCGTCCCAGCACTGAGACCTAGCAGGTGGTCTCACTAGAAGTTATAACAGTTTTCTTAATGGTCTGGTAAGAATGTCATTTGCAGGGCAGCAAGGGCAAAGAGAAATTGGTCCCAGAGCTAGCCTGCTTCTGCACTCATTCCCAAGCTTGAGCAAGCAAAAGTAAATACATATTTTCTTACTGATCAGTTGGATATTTTTTTCCTGCCTATTCATTTTCAGTAAAAGTGATGAGGACCCATGTATATTTATTACTATTTACAGTCTTCCCACTGCCCCCCACACACTGATAATATTGCAAATGACCTGGCAGTGCTTTGCTTTTCTGAATCTTAGAGGAAACAAGCCTTTTTGCCTCCCGAGAAGAACCAGCACCCGATCAAGCAATGACTTATGATTAAATCCAGTTGACCAGGCAAAAGGGAGACCACTGGGAAGCAGAAATCAAGAGACAATGTTTCCATTAGAGGTATCTTTCTCTTGAGAGAATGCATGGTATCGTTATGATCAGACAACTATAAATCATGTATTTAAGTGTTAATACCTTCATCTACCTATGAAGCTTCCACACCAGGAATTATTGTAAAATTTAGATGACAGTGTATATGATCATCTTCAATTTTTCTTTGCACAGAGCATGATCACAGTTGAATGAGTCAATGTATAATCATAATCATCCATGCTCAAATGAAATGAACTGTCCACATTGAGGAAGGGGTCTAGTGATGATAAGCATATTTCTGGTCTATTTCGGGTGCCCTCTCATGTGTGCTTGTGTGTGTTTGTACATGTGTGTATGCTGGAAACAGAGAGAGGGCAATAGGCACATGGACACATGGAGAGACATAGAGTCTGTCCAAGGGTGTATGTACGGAGCACTTGTTAATTTAAATAGTTTAGCTTCTATAAAGTACCAGGTTAGTAATTTATGTACTTTGATGACACATCATTGCTGTGATTGAATTTTGTTCATTCTAAGAGGAATGTGTGTTTCTCCTTCCACATTTTAACTCCTTTGAAATCAAGAGTATCTTCTAGCTGATGGTGCACAGGGCAGTTTTACATGGATGTCATTGCCTGTACCTGGGTGAATTTAGTGGCATAACTGGAAAAGTGCAGCTCATCAGTCTGTCAGTCAACATATCATTGAAGGACTGATTGAAGAGGGAGTAGGGGTTTGTTAGTTTGAAGCCTTTCCAAGAAAGCGCCAATATGAAATCTTCAAGAATGAGTACAACTAGCTTAGAAAGAAATCCTGGAGACAATAGGGGAGCACTCTTTTAAGAACTGCTGCATACCACGCTCATGTCTGAGCAAAGAACTGGTTCAGAAGAGCCAATTTCTGCATACAAAGAACTTTTGCAAGTACCTAAACCATTTTATTTCATTTACGCTTTCCCTTTTGTTGTATGAACAAGAATGCAATGAGAAAAGAAAAAGATATGTCTACTTAAGTTTTAAAGGGCCTTTTTCAATGAATTTAAAATAAAAATCTTATAAGACAGGAAAAGAGTTTAATTGGCAATGTTTTCTTGAACTGAATAATAGTGTATCTTAAAATCAGTGGCATTTTAGGTTCAATAAAATATGACATTTAGTCATCATGTCATAGAACTAAATATATCTAATGCCAAGAGGCTTGGGGAATTAGTCTAGCTTCTCCAATTTTGTATTTGAGGGATTAAGGCTCAAAGAAACAAAATGAGTTACCAATAATTACATAGCTCTCAAGTATATGATCGTGACAAGCTAGACTTTGAAGTCACCACTGATGACCATTGTGAATGAGGCTTATTTAGTGGTTATAACATGACATCATTTTTGTCCACACAGTGAGGCTGCTTCTTTCTTCTTAGTATGTAAGAATACTGTATGATCTAACAACGTAAAGTGATAAAGTATTTCTTATATTTGAGAGACTCCCAGGAGGAATAAAAATATGATGTTTCCAACAATATATTTTAAGTTCTTTAGGGGATGGCAGTAGTTCTTAGTATTTTAGGAAATACTATTTCTGGGAGGAAAAAAAGGATAATATTCCTTTAATATCTAGAGAATTCCAGATAAACAACAGAAGCAAAACTCAGAGCCCCTGAGAGTAAAATAATGTAATTTAACTTCATTTCCACTCTGCTGTCTGGTATTTATGAATATTACTGTGGACATTCCCATCACTTTTCACCATTGTCATACATCAGAATTGCTCATGCATTTTCCCCTTTAATTTATTGTTGTTGTTATTATTATTATTATTATTTATAAAGACTTTGTTAGAGAGTGAGAGAGAGAGAGCATGAGTGGGGTGAAGGACAGAGGGAGAGGCAGACTCCCCGCTGAGCAGAAAGCCTGATGTGGGGCTTGATCCCAGGACTCTGGGGTCATGACCTGAGCCAAAGGCAGATGCTTGACTGACTGAGCCACCCAGGTGCTCCTGTATTTTCCCTTTTTAATACTTATTTTAATTTTTAGCAATAACAATGCACTCTGT
This sequence comes from Mustela erminea, assembly GCF_009829155.1. Lineage (NCBI taxonomy): Eukaryota > Metazoa > Chordata > Mammalia > Carnivora > Mustelidae > Mustela > Mustela erminea. The sequence goes on along the minus strand of NC_045628.1, from coordinate 51,699,049 downwards.
GTAAATAGTTCTGAAATAAATAGTTCTGAGGCTTAGAATGAAAAGTAGCAGTCTGTTCTCCTTTACTTTGAACTCTGGTTATGCTCCCTAGAGACATTGAATTCTTTTGCCTTTCCCTTGGCATTTCTAAATGATATCTATCAAGCAATAGAGGAAGACATGACTTCTTTCTTGTACAACCATATGTTTCTTAAACAGCTTTATTGAGGTATAATTGACCTGCAATAAATTGTACAAATTTTAAATGTCCAAATCCATAGGTCTTGGCAGATGCACTGACTTATAAAACCATCACCACAAGCAAGATAGTGCTTACATTATTTCCACTCAAAATTTCTTTGTGTCCCCTTGTAATTCCACCATGCCACCTCTCCCTGAAACTCCCCCTGCCTGCTCTGTTTGCTTTCTATTGCTATAAATCACCTAGTATTTTCTAAAATTTACACAAATGGAATCATATTGTAGGTACTTCTTTTTTCCTGGTTTCTTTCACAGATCATAATTATTTTGAGATTCATCTGTGCTTTTTTGCAAGTATGCATAGTTTATTCCTTTTTATTGCTGATTAGTATTCCATTTATAGATACATGGTAGGTAGCTTGTTAATTTATTTACCTGTTGATGGATGTTTGGGTTGTTTCTAGTTTTTGGCTGTCATGAACAAAGCCGTTAATAGTTGTGTGAAAGTCTTTCTATGGAAATATGTTTTCATTTCTCTTGCATAAATATTTACAAGTGAAATGATTTGGTCACATGATGGTAGTATGTTTAATTTTTAAAGAAACCGCTGAATTGCATTTCAGGGTGGTCGCACTATTTTATTTTATTTATTTATTTTTAAAGATTTTATTTATTTATTTGACAAACAGAGATCACAAGTAGGCAGAGAGGCAGGAAAGGAAGCAAGCTCCCTGCCCAGCAGAGAGTCCGATGCGGGGCTCAATCCCAGGACCCTGGGATCATGACCTGAGCCTAAAGCAGAGGCTTTAAACCACTGAGCCACCCAGGCACCCCAAGGTTGCACTAATTTACAATGCATCTCCAGTGTATGAGTGTTTCAACCTTTCCATATCTTGCTTTAATCATAGATATTCTAACAGATATGTGGATGTGTTTAATTAGGATTTTGATTTCCTTTTATCAAGTTGCTAATGATATGAAACAGAATAAATACTATGATAAGAGTGAGACACTCTGGCTGCAGAATTTGAGGGGGGTAGAGATAAATACTATCTTAGAGCAATATTAAAAAATTAAAAAATACAACAAAAATACCCACAATGAGCAAAGTATCAAAATCTTAAATAAAGACTGTATAACATACTGATTTTTCCTTTTGCTTCGGATTCCAGTATGACTTGGCACTGCCCTGATGTCAGGGACTTTTTTCATGTACTTATTTATTATCTGTATATTCACCTTATGAGGTAACTATTCAAATCTTTTGCTCTAATTTTTCTTGTAAGATTGTTTTTGTTATTGAGTTTGAGAATACTAGGCCTTCTTATGTATGTTTTCACAATATTTTCTCCTAGTCTGTGGTTTGTTTTTTTCTTAACAGTGCTTTCAAAGAGAGGGATTTCTTAATTTAATGAAAATCAAATGCTTGATTTTGTCATTTAACTTTATGGGTTGTGCTTTTGGTGTTGAAAGAAAACTTTGCTTAATCAAAGATCTCAAAAATTTCCTGTTGGAAATTTTATAGCTTTAGGTTTTACAGTAAGGTATGTGATGCATTTTGAGGGTCAATTTTTGTCTGGATCAAAGCTTTTTTCTTTTCTTTTCTTTTCTTTTCTTTTTAATTTTTTTTCCAAAACCTATGACTATCCAATTGTTCCAGTACCATTTGTTGAAAAGACTATCCTTTCTTTACTGAATTGCCTTTGTGAATTGCCTTTGAAAATCTGCTCTTTCACAGTATTTTGTTATTCTCCTTAAAAGATGTTTTGGCTATTTTAGTCCTTTATCATTCTATGTGAATTTTAGAATCAGCTTGTCAGTTTCTACAGAAAAGTCTGCTCAGTTTTGACTGAAATTACATAAAATCTATAGATCAACTGACAGAAAATGATAATCATAACTATAGTGAATCCTCTGATCCGTGAACGTGGTTTATCTCTCGATTTATAAAGGCATTCTTAAATTCTCTAAGGAAAATTTTTCAGTTTTTAGTGTGTAGATTTTATATATCTTTTATCAGATTTATCTCTATAAATTTAATAATGCTCACTGTTGTAAATGTGTTTTTTTAAAGTAACTGCAACTTCTGGTTGTTCCTAGAACATAGAAATGCAATTGATTTCTGTATTTTGATCTTGTATTCTATGATCTTGCTAGACTAATTTATTAGTTCTAGTACCTTTGTGATAGAGTCCATATAATTTTTTTCCATAGATGGTCATGTTGTCTTTATATTTATTTATTTATGTGAGAAAGAGAGGGAGAGAGAAAGAGAGTGTGCCCACATGCATATGAGTGGGAGGGGAGGAGCAGCGGGACATGGCATGGGCAGAGAGAGAGAGAATCCCAAGCAGGCTCTATGCCCAGTGTGTAGCCCATTGCAAGGCTCCATCTCACAATTCTGAGATCATGAGCTGAGCCAAAATCAAGAGTGGGACACTTAATTGATTGAGCCACCCAGGCAACCCGGGTCATGTTGTCTTTAAATAAAGAAAAATTTCCTCTGTCCTATCTATTTTTAAATTTCTTTTGAAAGATTACCAGTATGGAACAAAATAAAGATTACAAGTGTGAAGAATCTTCAGTACAGAGTTGAATAGCAGTGGCCTAGTGAACATTCTTGGTTTATTTAAGTTCTGAGAGGGAAATTATTCATACTTTCACTACTAAATATGCTGCTAGTTGTAGTGTTGTGGGAATTCCTCTGTCCTCTTCTGTTTCTAGTTTGCTAAGAAGTTTTAATTAGGCATACCTATTGGATTTTTTCTATTTTTTGTATTTTATCATATTCTTTTTCATTTTTAATTTTATGTGGTCAGTTACATTGATTGCTTTTCTATTCCTGGGATAAACTCCACTTGGTTATGATGTGCTACATTTTCTATATATTGTTGATTAGATTTCCTAAAGTTTAAAAATAATTTTTGCATTTATATGCATGAAAATTATAGTTCTGTAGTTTTCTTTTAACATCTTTGTCCAATTTGGGTACCAGAATATGCTAGCCTCATAGAATGATTTGGGAATTGTTCCCTCTTCCTTTACTTTTCTAGAAATTGGAATAAAATTGTATTACTATTATTTCTTAAAGGTTAACTAGAATTCACTAGGGAGGCTATATGGGCATGGAGGTTTTTGTGGGACCTTTTAACTTCAAATTCAATCTTTAAAAAGTGATACAGGACTATTCAGGTTTTCTCTTTCTCTTTTAGTTAGCTTTAGTACTTTGTGTCCTTGAAGTTGGTTATATATTTCATATGCAGTGTAACATTGCTTTATTTATTTATTTATTTACTTAAGTTGGGCATGGAATCCAACATGGAGCCTGAACTCACAACCGTGAGATCAAGACCTGAGCTGAGATCAAGAGTCAGATGCTTAACCAACTGAGCCACCCAGGCAGCACATAGTTTTCTTGAAATGCTTTTAGAATATATAGCGTTGCTACTTCTTTCACTTTTCACATGGGTAATTTATACCTTCTGTCTTTTGTTTCTGGCCATTATGTTTAGGTATGTATCAATTTTATGGTACTCCTCAAAAAAGGGTTTTTCTGTTTTCTATTTAATCTATTTCTTCTCTGGTCTTTATTGTTTGTTTTCTTATTTTGTTTTTAATTTGTTCTCTTTAGTTTTTTAAGGTGAAAATTAAGGTCATTGATTTGAGACCTTCCTTCTGTTGTAATGTAGTTATTCAGTGTTATTAAATAAATGTTACTGGCATTCAGTAGTACTTTGGCTACATACCCAAGTTTTGATATGTTATGTTTTCATTTGACTTCAGTTCGAAATACTTTGTCATTTCATTTTTTACTCATTGGTTATTTAAAGAGATAATTATCTAGTTTCTAAATTTAAGGATTGGCCACGTATTGATTTGCTATTGATTTCTAATTTAATGCTGTTTTTATAAAGAACATACATGATTTACACGTTTCAAATTACTTTGACTTCTTTTATGGCCCACAGGTTGGTTCAGTTTAGTAAATATCCCATGTGTATTACAGGAATGGATATTCTCCTGTGGTTAGGTGGAGTTATTAGGTCAAGTTGACTGATAGTGTTTTTCAAGCATTCTTTATACTTAATGATTTTTTGTCTATTTATTCTTTCAGTAATTGAGAATGTTCTGGAAATCTCTGACAATAACTGAGGAATCTAGACTGTTTTCATCCCATGATTCTATTATTTCAATATAACATACTTACTATTCAAGGCCTTGGGAAGAGAAAGTTTGGAGAACCCAGCCACTCTTAAAACTATGGACCAGAAATGGCCTTTCTAGTTACTTACCATTGGCAAGAAATAATTACCTGGCCCCAAGCAAAGGGATCTGGGGGAGGGAGGGATACATGATGTGTTTGATAAGTAATAATCATATTTTCTACAACAAATTTTACTTAGAATGTTAGTTGAAAATATTTCCAGGCTTATTATGCCTTAGTATATAGAAATGAATCACTAGACCCTTCCATATCATAAAGACAAGTTTTAGACTTGTCTCATGTCACAGAATGCATTTCTTGGACATAACAAGGGACTTGTTTATCATTTTTAAAATATAACTGGAAATCTAATTTCAGGAAAACTTTGGGATAGGACGGGGTCATCCTTGTCTAAAGAAATAATAGAGTAATGAACAATTTTCTGCCATTATGTGCCAGTTTGCTAGTTGTAATATGTAAGTAGTTTCATGTAATCTTTAAGGAAACTATTTTTTATCCTAATTTCTAAGATTATGGCACTGAAGTGTAGAGATATGAGTAATTAATACATGGACAAATAAGTAAAAAATTAGCAGAACTGTTTCTTAGATACTCATATTAATGAATATGATGAATATTAATGAATAAGGAATATGATGCCAGAGTTCATTCTGTGGGTTTTCTATGTTTCTACTAAGATACATCTGTTCTTTTCTCCAGATTCTGTCAAGTGGATTCTGGGGAAAAAGTGTGAAAACAAGTTCAAATGGTGAGTGGCAGTTGTGTTTCACTTGAAATGATAAACGAACATAATAAGAGATGACTTAGGTATCCCCATGAAATAGTTATAAAGTTACATGATCCATTATAATCATATTAAGATAGCTATCTTCAACTCTTTGGAGAACTCTCATGGAGAAAGAAATTATAGTGCTTAAGTATAGCCCAGCGGGAGGCCATATACAATCAGTTTTTATAGCACAACGATTGAAACACACATATGTAAATGCACATGTATGTGTTTATATACATACATATATATAAATTAGGATATATGAAGTATCTGTTATATATACATGCATGTGAGTATATAGGCATATAAACATATTTACATGCATGTGTGTACGTATGTGTTCTCCATGTTCAGTAGATTCTTGGGTTTCTTAATCTCCACACTGCTCTGTGGGGAAAAGAATAATATATCCCTGAGGAATCAGTATCTTGGAGGTTAAGAGCTCATTCTTCCAACATCCAGTGGAGGGTGTCTTGCCAGGGGGAACCGGAATTCTGTTTTCCCAGTTGCAGGTGCAGAATGCCTCACCTGTGAAGTATGGTTATTATGTTTCTGTTACAAAGGTGAAAGACCTATAAACTCAAGAAACCTAAGGCGTAAGGGAGTTCCTAAGATCTTTCATGTAAGCGACAGAAACATAATTATCGCTCTTCAAAGGTGAGATTGGATTTATTTTTATTTCATTGTGAAAGTAGTGTGTAAAAAGAGTGAAATAATATGAGACACAAATTAACCTCACTAACATGAATGGAAAAATCAGCAGGGATGAATTAAGTGCTATTGTAAATTGAACTCGAATCTCTTTTCAGTGTTTAGAAAAGTTTTGTTTAACGTTCGTTTCATTTTTAAACAATCACCTCAAGCTTCTGGTGCTTGAAAAGTTTAAATACAGTAAGATAGCTTTTTTAGCTTGGTAGACATGTCAGAACAAGGAAGTGTTAAAAATGACAGGAGAAATCTGCCTTCTTGAACATTTTAGTTTTGATTTCTAAACTTTCTATCACATACATCTTTTCGAAGTATTTAATTTCTTTTTTTCCTTCTGAGTTGACATGTTATTCTCTTCTTCGTAGCTCATTCAGATGTTCCCCCCTGTTTCTGGTCTGTGCAATTAGCACTTGCGCAAGGTCATGTTTGGTACTTTGCGATTTTTATATCCATGAATAGAATGAAAATCTGTGTCTGCTCTTTCAGGCTCTGAGAGTTTACACTTGATTTCAGGGCTTGACAGTCACCTTTTAGCTATTTTGTTTTCTAAAGGTAACGCCAAACAAAGATCAAGTCTAGAATAGAATTAGTGATAAATGCTGTATAGATTCTAAGGCAAATAAAAGCAATTTAGGGAATATTTTCTTTAGGGGAGTATCAAAGATATTAATGGGATATTCGTGATCTTTTTAAAAAGTCCTTTACTGTGATAATTATGTGAGATAACACGAAATTTGTATTGCATTTGTTTGAATAGTATCAGTCTCCAATTTCTATCTCTGTCTGCATGTCATCTCAATTTCTGTCTCTGTTCTTGGAAAATGTGTTAGTACATAGTGCCCTTGGATGTGAATTCAAAGCAATTCAATGACTACAATCATATTAACGAATCCGGGATAAGAATTTGACTACCTCTGCAACCTATGTAGTACTGACATTTTCAAAGGGCTGAAGTTCATGTCCAAACTAATGGAGGTGTGAAGAAAGATGCACACATTTGTAGCCACAGGATGTGCTCTGTATTGTTGAATTGATGCTTTTTACATTTAGTTAGGGTCATGGTCATATTTTCAGTAATACTTTTCAGTAATGCTTTTCTGTCATTAGTAAATAGGATGAAAGACAATTGCTCAAGTGGAGGTATTTTGGTGCTTCCTCTGTTTTTCAAAGAAGAAAATAATTTTCAGACCCTAAGGATTGGAAACTCCTAAAGACTGAGCTTTCAGTGGAAACCAAAAGTAGGAAGTAAAGGTGCAGCTTCTAAAGACTGATGTGGTGATTAATGGAAGTCATGCATGTCTGTATTATGATCTGTAGATTTGCAGATTGTCCAGCCATTGATGGCATGTTTAGGGAGATATGTTTAACCAATAGCTTGCTTTCATAAATACTGCAATTCATAGCCTTAACCCTTTGTTCCTCCCCGCTCTCTGCAGCTCCCTCAGCAGGCAGCACAGTTGCTGCGAGGTCCTTACCCCTAGTGTGTCCGATATACACGCCAGAATTTGTTCAGCTGCCTCTTCGCCCTTTCTGCTCATGCTTGAAGCTTGATCCGGGTTTTCTCCTCTCCCAGGCAATGCCTTGCTTATTCTCCTGACCACAGGATCCTCTGTCCATTGTTGGCAACAGCTGCACACACTGTCCATACTTGTGGGAGGAAATGAGAGTAGATGATCCCCCGTTTATATAAGAGCACTATGTGCAAAGTAAGAGATGTTTCCCTGACCAACCAGATGTGTGTACAACACGGATGCTCTGAAGAAAGGAAAAATTCTGTGGTTTTTTTTTTTTTTGAAGTTTGGGAAAACAGAGCAATCTGACATATCTCATTGCTCCTCTAAAGGGAGTATAGGCAATAAGAACTGAAGCTCTGACTGATCCCTGAGAATTGAACAAACTAATGAGAGCTAAGTCACAGAAGGATCTCAACAAGAAGCCAAGCTAAACTAGGAGTTACTACAGGAGTCCTTACAAATTTATGGTGCCTATCTAATCAGATCAGAATTAAGGGGTTTCTGAGAAATTGCCTTGAAATATTCATTTATAAATGGGAAGAAAACTAGGACAGAGAAATAGAAGATGGTGGCAGGATGTTTTCTGAGTATGGTTAGTCAATTTCCCAGGGGAGAAATTCTCCTTTTAGTTCCTGAGTGATGACCATGTACCGATGCAGTTTCTCAAATTATGCACCCGCATTTTTGTAGTGTGATTGGGGATATAGTCTTTTTCCTCAGTTATTTTGTTAGCCTGACAGCTCTGAGCATTAGAGGAGCCCCGTGATGCTAAAGGAAAGTAAAGGACACTGTTATTTGTCTAGCACCTGTTATGTGCCAGCACTGTGCTAGTACCAGAAATTTCCCTGATCCCACTGTTCACAATAGCTCTGTAAGTGAGATATTACTCTCACTGTTTGAATGAGCTTCAGAAGAAATGAGTATGTTTCTGGTGGAGTTACTCAGTTCCACCATGAGAGTGAGATCAGGTTGATAATACAGTCCATCAGAACTCATTTTAACACAACATATGTGATGTGTGCTATGGGCCGAGCTTCTCTGTGGTTTTATTTTGTTTTGACCTGGAAAATTAGTAGGTAAACCTCACTCTAACTTTGTAATCAAGACCTTGCAAGTTTTATGACTTAAAACATTATTATTATTATTTTTTTACAAATCAATAACTCTGAGTTTAAAAGTAAAGGATGTTATAAAAGATATATATATATATATGTATATCTTATATATGTATATATTTTTTCTCTCTCTCTCCCTATATATATATGTGTGTGTGTGTGTATATATATATATACACACATATATATATATATAGAAAGAATCCTTATTTGTTTTTTATAGATGAGCAAGATATCAGAGGAAAGTGGTAAGGTCATTGCCTTCTGATACAATGGGTTCAATGTGAATTTGGTTATGTATATCTTAGCGATTTTACCTCTTCGTCCTCCCATCCCCCTAACTGAAATGGAGGTGCTTATACAAATCCTGGGCTCTGAAACCTGGAGATTGGCAGGTGGGTGTGCTCTGTGGTTTTCTCCATCTCTCTGAGTGTGTGGGCCTAGTTCCCAGCCTGGAGCTGCTCAGCTTAAGTTCAGTGAGGTTTTTCCCCTTGACTTCACATAAAACACCAGATGTGAGCTGCTTGAATTAAAGTGGGTTGGAAGTAGAGAAAGACGGAAATAATATCTTAGCCAAATCACATCTTTTTCTCAAATCTTTGGATTTGCTCTGTGTGTTTTGTGTTTTTGGCATTAGTATATCTCTTTCCACTCAAATAATTGGAGTGTGCCTCACTGCTGAGGAGTTGGACGCTTCGACTTTACTTTCCTTCTACTAGTCTTGGGGAAAAGAAAATCCTGTGTGTTGGCCCCTTTGATACTCTTTCAGAATTTTTGGCTACTTCAGGAACAGAATAAGCACAGTAAGCCTTTCCTCTTGCTCCTGCCTCTGCAGGTGCTTGCTAATCTCTGTGAGGTATGCAAATGATGTAGGTGATTCCTCTTACCCTCTAAATCATCTGGGGGCAATGTTAGGTTTCTGAGATTTGTTTTGGAACAGAAAAATGCTACACACAAGTCCACTAGACTCTGTATTTCTGGAAGGGGTAGCAGCTTGAGGATGGAAGGGATGGCTATTTTCCTTGCCCTCTTTGCAAGTGCAGGGGAGCCTCCTATGACGTCTTTGCTCTGCCAGATGAAGGTCTTAGGTGAGGGGGAGTATGTAGGGAAAGATGGCTTTGGGTGTGCTCTCTCAAGAAACTTACATTTCAACTCCTCTATTTACTTGATTAGGAGGCATGCTCCCTGCCTTTCCAACCCTGATTCTTTAAGAGGCTATCCATTTGGTATTTCCATTTGCTGACTATTTTCTCACTCTAGAACTGAGGTGCCATGGATGGATGGGAAGATTCTATTTTATGAGATAAGAACTTCTAATTTGGGGAAAAGAAAAAAGAAATGACCCTTAGTAAGTTTTTGTGTCATGGACTGGATGTTTGTATCTCCCCAAATTCGTATGTTGAATCCTAATTCCTGATGTGATGGTGTTGGGATGTAGGGCCTTTGCGAGGTCATCAGGTGGAGAGGGTGTAGTCTTCATGAATTGGATTAGTGGCCTTATTAGTGGCGTGTGAGAGATCTAATGCTCCGTCCACCATGTGAGTACACAGTGAAGAGATAGCCCTCTAGCAAGTGGGGCCTCACTACACGTGGGATCTGCCTGAATCTGCCAGTACCTTCCTCTTTATCTTCTCAGCCTCCACAAGTGTGAGAAAGAAATGTTTATTGTTTAAGCCAGCTGGTATATGATATTTTTGTTAAAATAGCTCAAACAAATTAAAGCACTTCCTTGGTTAGAGAGACTAAAGTCGTTTTTTGTTTTTGTTTTTGTTTTTGTTTTTAATAGTTGTAACCATTCCAGGCCACCAAGGTATCATAACTTAGCCCACTTGCTGGGTGAAGCACAAAGATTTATAACATTAGCTAATCAGAGTAATTAAAAAATTACTTTGAATTTGGAAAATACTTTCCAAATTATAAAAAAAAACCCTCATAAACATTTTCTCATTTTATACATGGGCATGCATACAAATACATAAATATGAACATAACTGCATGGCAATGGCGCCCAGGGGAACACAGCATACCTCTGAAGTAGAATCCATTAGGTTGCTTGGAAATCTGTGTGGCTTCCAAGAAGCTACCTGGGTTGACTAGTGGAATCTATCTCAAATACCAAATCTTTCCCTAGATAAACACCTATAATTCCCATTACTCCTGGTATTTTAGTGTAACCAAGGGTAAGAATTTTGGGAAGGAGCTTTGCCTAGAGGAAGTGAAAGGTGATGATCAAGACAGTAATCCAGCCCATTGAGAGTTGGGGATGAGTTGTCAAGGGCAGTCCTTGGCTCTGATTTCATGGATAAGAAGAATAAAATGCAGTTTGTGTTTATTTTTCTTCTTGGCAAGACAAATAAGACAGAAAGAAAATAACTTTCGGACTAAAGCAGAATCTTAATAATAAGCCACGATAACAATAAATTGGAAGCAGAGTTTAATTATTGTTTTTCTTTGCATGATTCGCTCTTTGCCTTCTTTGTAAACTTCCTAGCACTTAGTTTTGATTCTTCGTTTATCCTTCATCTGCCGATGTTATTTACATCCACAATTGTGATGTGTTTACCATATTATTAAAATAGAACTGGATTTTAATTAGATATCAATTCAGGATCACAGCTTCAAGCTATTTGCCAGCACTGATGGTGATCAATAGAAGATGTTGAACAAAGAAGATAAACAGATTTTCTGAATAGTCAAATATTTTTCATTTCCCTCCCTTCTTCCTTCTCCTGTTTCCCTGCTCTCCTGTTCCCCTCCCGACTAGTTCCCTCATTCCCCTTCCCCATCCCTCCACCTGCTTAATTTTTCATATGCTGCATATATTTAATTTCCTGTGTGCTTTTCACTCATTCTATAGCATGCATTCAAACACGGGGAACCGGAGATGTTGACTGCCAGATCATCACGTTTGCTAATTCACAAATCTACTTCTAGTTGCCAGTTCCTTTGGATAAGGCATCTTTGAAACAGTTTCTATTATATGCTTGTTTCAGAATTATAAAATGTTATTTGCTTGATTGTGTATTTATTTTACAACAATTAATTCACCCTGATCTTTTATTTGGAAAAAGCACTGCCTGCAAGAAGTAAACAGTTCTAAGTATTCTAGAATATTATACCTAATTATCCCTTTATTTTTGTAATTGTACACCATTCCTTTCCAAGTTTAGCATTTTGGTTGATTTAACTCTTGCAGAAATTAAATCTCTTTGTGAAAAATGTTGCTTAGAAAAATACAGGATTGTGGATTTGAAAGAACTATACCGAACTGGACATATGCTTCATGGAATGAGATCTTTGCCTGTACATTATAACAAGGTCATGCTGGAGTAGGTGATATGCACTAATTTACTTCTTTTGCTTATGTATGCATGTATTCTTTTTGCAAAATTATCTGAATATAAGAAAAATTGTAAAGCAATTCAGTATTACCTACTGGCAGTAGTCCACCGTTCCATAAAGCCATGAATCTGATCTCATTCACTTATAGCCTGAATGTATAAATTTCCACAAAATTTAGTGAAATAGTAATTCACATTGTGTATTCAGTAATAAGAGAAATTTCTGTATTGTGTTTTTCCACATATAAACACGTATGTTTATGTATACATATATTACATATGTATCACCTGTGTATGATCATTATACTGCTAAAATGGTCCTGGATTTTTAATTTTCTTCTCCTTCTTAGGAACCTGTGTCCATTAAAGTTTCCCGTATTTGTCCACTTTTACCTTTTTCTGACTGAACTTCCTTCTTCCTTCTCTTCTCTGTCCTTTGCTTGCTTAGGAAGATTATTCCCATATACCTCTGCCTATATACCAATAATTTCCTGAGAAAATTGTTAATTAAATCTGTGAACTCCTTAGACTTGTTCTTTTGACCTCAGGGCATGTGAACTCTCTCTTTAAGGAACTCACCATTTTACACATCACTTGCCCTTCAGCTGGGCACATGGCCTATGTTAATAATTTTCCTTCAACAAGCAATGAGCACTTGATTATTGACTCCATGATTTCTGCTCTTCACTAGCCTATGTCTGATATGGCCATTTTGCTCCACTACTTACCCTCGAATACAGTGACTTATTCTCTCCTGTCTTCCATCTCCTTCCTTTTCTCTTGGGGAGAATATTGGGAAGCATGTTTTTATAATATTTTTATGGATGTTAAGGGGAGACTGCCCTATGATGCAGGGAGTAGTGCTGTGTGGACTATAGCTGATGTGTATGCATAGAGATTATTCATGAACTTTCTTGATAAGTAAACTTGTGACTTGCCTCACTATGCTCAGTGTACTGGCCAGTATAGCTCAGGTATGTTTTAATGGTTGTGGAATGAGGGAAAGTATGAATGAAATAGGTATGTGTATATTATTCTCAATGGGGAAAGGCTTAGAGCCTTTCCCTTAAGATCAGGGACATGACAGGGATACCCACTCTCACCACTCTTGTTCGACATAGTACTAGAAGTCCTAGCAACAGCAATCACACAACAAAAAGAAAAAAAGCATATTCAAATTGGCAGAGAAGTCAAACTCTCTCTCTTCGCAGATGATACTTTATGTGGAAACCCCAAAAGACTCCACCCCCAAATTACTAGAACTCATATAGCAATTCGGTAATGTGGCAGGATACAAAATCAATGCATAGAAATCAGTTGCTTTCTTATATGCTAAAAATGTACTGAAGAAAGAGAAATTAGTGAACCAATTCTATTTACAGTAACACCAAAACCTGTAAGATACCTTGAAGTAAACCTACCAAAGAGTTAAAAGATCTATACCCTAGGAACTACAAAACACTCATGAAAGAAATTGACGAGACACAAAAAGATGGAAAAACATTCCATGCTCATGGATTGGAAGAAATGTCTTTGCTACCCATAACAATCTATATTTCAATGCCATCCTGATGAAAATAACAATGGCATTTTTCAAAGTGCTGGAACAAACCTAAAATTTATATGGAACCATAAAAGACTCTGAATTGCCAAGGAAATGTTGAAAAAGAAAAACAAAGCTGGGGGCATCACGTTGCCTGATTTCAAGCTATATTACAAAGCTGTGATCAGCAAGACAGTATGGTACTAGCACAAAAACAAACACATAGATCAGTGGAACAGAATAGAGAGCCCAGATATGGACTCTCAACTCTCTGATCAACCAGTCTTCAACAAAGCAGGAAAAAAAATCCAATGGAAAAAAGACTGTCTCTTCAATAAATGGTGCTGGGAAAATTGGATAACTATATACAGAAGAATGAAGCTCGACCATTCTCTTACACTGTACATAAAGGTAAACTCAAAACGGATGACAGAACACAGTGTGAGACAGGAATCCATCAAAATCCTAGAGGAGAACATAGGTAGTAACCTCTTCGACATTAACCACAGCAACTTCTTTCAAGACACATTTCCAAAGGCCAGGGAAACAAAAGTGATAATGAACTTTTGGGACTTTGTCAAGACAAAAAACTTCTGCACAGCAAAGGAAACAGTCAACAAAACAAAGAGGCAACACACAGAATGGGAGAAGGTATTTGCAATTGACACTACAGTGGGCTGATACTCAAGACCTATAAAGAACTTCTCAACTCAATACCCAAAGAACAAATAACCAACTTAAAAAATGGGCAGAAGATATGAGCAGACACTTCTCCAAAGAAGACATACAAATGGCTAACAGACATATGAAAAAAATGTTCATCATCTTTAGCCACCAGGGAAATTCAAATCAAAACCACATTGAGATACCACCTTACACCAGTGAGAATGGCAAAAATTGACAAGGCAAGAAACAACAAGTGTTGGAGAAGTTGTGGAGAATGGGGAACCCTCTAATACTGTTGATGGGAATGCAAGGTAGTGCAGCCACTTTGGGAAACAGCGTGGAGGTTCTTAAAAAAACTAAAAATAGAGCTTATGAACCTGCAATTGCACTACTGGGCATTTACCCCAAAGATACAGATGTGGTGCAAAGAAGGGCCATATGCATCCCAATGCTCATAGCAGCATTGTCCAGAATAGCAAAACTGTGGAAAGACCTGAGATGCCCTTCGACAGACAAATGGATAAGGAAGATGTGGTCCATATACACAATGGAATATTACTCAGCCATCAGAAAGGATGAACATCCAACTTTTGCATCAACATGGATGGGATTGGAGGAGATTGTGCTAAGTGAAATAAGTCAAGCAGAGAAAGTCAGTTATCTTATGGTTTCACTTATTTGTGGAGCATAAGAAATGGCAGGGAGGACACTAGAAGAAGGAAGGGAAAAATGGAGAGTTGGGGGAATTGGAGTGGGAGATGAACCATGAGAGAATGTGGACTCCAGGAAACAAACTTGAGGGTGTTGGAGGAGAGGGGGTGGGGGGAATGGGTGAGACTGATGATGGGTATTAAGGAGGGCACATATTGCAGGGAACACTGGGTTTTATACACAAACAATGAATCATGGAATACTACATCAAAAACTAATGATGTGCTGTATAGTGACTAAATTAATATAATAAAAAAAGAAATAGGTACATGTAATCCAAGAGATACAACACCAATGCTTTACTAATAGTCCAGTGTCTATGTTTAGCAAAGAAAAATGGTGGAATTAAAAAAAAGTAGAAATCGAGGAGTCATATGAACAAAAGGAAAAAAATCTTACTGAGGAGAGCAAAACCTGGAGATTAGAAGACAAGAAAGAAAGGGCACACTGACTGAGTGAGGCTGTTCAAAAATTAATTTAAAAAATAAATCATAGAGGCTCACATTGGAAGTCTTGTAGACAATTTGTCTTGCTACTGTAACCTTTGGAATCATAACTAAATTATATATAATATTTAAAAATCAATAAATAGTGCAAACCAGACAGAGGAGGGGTTGAATGGCAGAGGGAACTATGGAAGGCAAGCAGAATAGAGCCTTCAAACAATATTAATGAGACAGATGACCAAACAAAATAAATGGTCCACTTGCTACCTAGAAGAGCTTTGGGGTAGAAGTTACAAAACCTGCTGCTGTTCTTTACTTGATTTTGCTGGCTCAAGGAGCGGACCTTCTGCAATCCTAAACTTTCTCTGTCTAGCCACCTCGACTGTTTGTCTCCCCCACACAGTTCTGGTGATGTACGTAAGCACTCACACTCTCCTGGAGGAAAATCTCACAACCCTTGCAGATGCAGGATTCTATCGAACATTGATTAAACTTTAATCAAAGATAAATTTTCTCTTTCTAAAAATGTTTTTAGAATGGAGGAAGAGTTACCAATGAGAATGGTAAAATCCTGCTGAAATCCTTAGGGGAAATGCTCCTGGGTCACTCATTCACAGCAAGGGTTCAGTACATTCAGTGTTCATTTGTTGCAGAAGTTGGCTAGCTTGGTTGATGGTCCACGGTTGCCATTTGGGATAGAACACCTCATGAATAAAACACAACTTGTTCTTGGTATATTGGCATATTTTTTTTGGTCAAAATTAAAAGCAGGCATATTGGCATATTTTTTGGGTCAAAATCAGAAATGTCTGTGAGTGAGAAGTAATCACCTTATGAAATGAGTCACAAGTAGAAAGTTTATATTGCCATTTAGGGAAGGGGAAGAAGCTTTATATGTGTATGATTTCTCCATATGCCACCTGTTCACAAACATTACACACAAACAAACTCACACACACACACACACACACACAGACGCACACACGCATACCTACCCAGGCATCCACGTTTCTGGGTATTTAAATAGTCAGGTAGCTTTTCTCTAAACACAGAAAGATAAACTTCCCAAGTAGGTGTTGACTTTTATTGGTTGACATTTAAGAGGCTTGTGTCAGGTAAGGAAGTGTTTTGTCGAGGAGCTGATTGAGCCATTTAGTGTGACTGCTTAGAAAATTAATTTTGCTCTTTTTTTTTTTTTAACAGAAAGAACTGTTTCCTACATGAGACACTTTTCCTCCCGCCTCTCCTCTACAACCTGTAGCTTTAAGTGAAATTAATACTGGACAGACCATCAATCGTTATCTGTGGGCACTAGGAAACAGGTAAATCATGGTATTGTGAAACTTAAAAAGTTATCTATTAACTCCAGGTAAGTAGACAGTCAAACCCTTCTCATAGGATCATTAATTAAGATACTTATGGAGGGTAGATCTTTATTTGACCTCTCTAACTTGTTTTCAGGCTGTTTATAGAGAGAGGGTTGGGGTGGGAGAGGGAGAGAGAAAGGGACTATAAACAGTTTAATTGTAGTCATATAAGAAAAATAAAAACATTTTCATCTTTTCACACTTGAAATACTCTGTCCCCAAGCAGAGTAATTGTCTTACTTTATTCAAAGCAAAACAAAGTAAAAGGTTGGTACCTTAATCTCCTAGATCCATATTGTGGATAAATTGGCATGTCACAGCTTTCCAAAATCAGGGTTATCCTCTTACCAGTGAAATAACCCAAGGTAAAATATATGGTTTGATATTTCAGAGAAAATCTTATTATAAGCAACTTGGGATCATTGAGATTGAGGATATTTGGCTTTAAATAAACATCTTTCTGCTTCACGTGGGAGATGAAATCACATCTGTGAGTTGGCTTGCCTTACTTGGGGTTATTGCTGTTTCAAAACATTGTCCTTACGAGTCTGACTTGCTACTTAGAATGCTTATCATTAGAGTCACTTTTTTCTTTTTTTAATTAAAACTCCAGAAGGCCCTCTTTAAATACAAATATGTGCCCTGGGAGAACTGATTTCATGAATTCCCTCGTATTGCCATAAGGAAACTACACCAAAGGATGGAAATGCCACACAAGTGCCAGAGAAAGGAATTTGTTGGGCAGAGTGGTGGGTACAAAAGTACTTCACTCTTCCTCTAACACATCCCCATAGGTTATTATTCCCATTTTATGGATTATGAAAATGTGAGATTAAATAATTTGCCCCAAATTCTGCTGTCAGTGAATCTGTTCTCTTTCTTTCATGTCTCTGTATAATGAGTGCCAGCTTTTTAAAATAAGGGTATGGTGAAAAAGAAGGCTTTGTTTGTTTTGGAATCTTATTAGCACACCGACACCCTGCAGAGAAAATGTACACAGTTGAGATGGAGCATTGGGTTCAAGCAGCCTCTGTAGTATTTGGAGCTGTGCTCTTGTCAGGGCGGCTGAAGACGCTGCTCTTCATGACGGCTCTTGTTTTAGAATGTGAGGGGGTGGAGGCAGGGAGTGAAAGGTGACTGGGAGGTAAGAGGCACACGAGTTTACCTGAGAAGTGCAAAGTGTTTGTGGGAGGTTGTTGGAGAACCCTAGTTCACCTGCGACGTTATGTTGTAAGAAGGGTGTAGACAGCCGGCGGAACCCAACTCCTCAAGGCAGCGTGCTTCTGCTTTTGGAGAAGGAGCCGTTCTAGAAACAAAGTGGGGTTTACAGAGAACGTCGATGCAGTAATACTTTTCATGTCCAAGGCGGTGGCAATTTTTTTTTTGATAATTTGTGTTAAAGAGGAATTTGAATTTCTCAAAAGAGAAGGCTGACAGGATGACTTAATGACTATCTTCAAGTATATAAGGGATTGTTACAGTATTTGGAAGATGACAACCAGCTGTTCTCTGTTTCCAAAGAGAAACAAGAGAAAATGGATTTGCAAAGTGGCAAGGATTTAGACTAGAGACAAGAAAGAACTTGATTATTACGTATTTTCTTCACCACGGGGCTGTTAGTTGCTGAAAGAAGGAACTGTGTGTCTGGGGGTCGTGGGGTGGGGTGGGGGGAATCTGCGGACTTTTTAGAGTGAGTGTCATCTGGTCAGCCCACTCCTTCCTCTGCGCCAAAGGTACAGAGTATTGAGGACTTATGAGGAGCACGTTTGAGATGGCTTTGGCACTACATGACTTTATGATTTCTTCCTCTTTAATACTTAGAAGTCTATTGTTTAAAAACTAATTCCCAGTAAAAATTAGTTTTTTTCAAATCTGATCATGACGGTAATAGAATTCAATGCTTATCTTTTTCCTCACTAAGATTTAATTTCTCACTAAGACTCAATTACAGAAAAATGCTGTAGGAGTCTTAAATTATTAGTGAACTTCCAAGTATGTCTTCTATCCTGCCACCTGGTCTTCAATGATACGGGATTGATATGTTGATAAAGAACGTGCTTATAATATTAGGCCTTTTTGTTTGTTTGTTTGACTAGGGTTCCTGATGAATTTTAGGGTGAGATTTTCTTTGTACATTGAAACTAACAGCTGTAATTCTTCTACCTAGAGAGGAAAAGATTCAGGATGGTGTTTGATGATGCTGACAGGGTGTTGTGTGTTTTTAAGCCCTAACTGATAAGCTGTAATTTGATGCAAAATCACTCTGGGTAAGTCCATATAGACAAAGAGTAACTTTGGCACTCCAGACAAAATAACCAATCTGGATCTTTTTATAGAAGGTTCTTAACCTTCTTCAGAAACCATGTTGAAATCAAAACACAGAATCTTTTGTTATCTTAAACTTACCCTTTCTCCATTCATTTTTTTTAAAGATTTTATTTATTTATTTGATACAGATCACAAGTAGGCAGAGGCAGGCAGAGGAGGGCAGGAAGCAGGTTCCCTGCTGAGCAAAGAGCCGATGCTGGGCTCAATCCCAGGGTCCTGGGATTATGACCTGAGCTGAAGGCAGAGGCTTTAACCCACTGAGCCACCCAGGTGCCCCACTCCATTCATTTTTTTAATACTTCCCTTTTTTCTGGTTTAATAAAGTTACATAACATTTAAATACATTTGACAATGCAATTTAGTATATATGTATATTTATATTTTAAATAGCAGGAGATATTCATAGGTAAACTCTTTCCTGATTACCTTTGGCAGCTTAAGTTTTTGAAACCCTAGATGATGGTAGGAGTTTACTTCTTAGAAAATAGGATTTTTACCTTGTTTGGCAGCTTTGTTTGCATTGTTAACTAAAAAATGTGAAAAATAAGGTATCATCTACTTCACTACTATTGTTTATAGCTATTCGTATATTACTATATATATGAAGAGACAAGGCAATGTCATTTTATAAATACGGTGATGTTATTTATTTTGTCATAAGGAAAACTTTCATTTCACTTGACACTATAAAATGGCCCTCTGTGCACGTCAAGATGCCGATATGAGTTGTTTACCTGTCTGCTAATAGCAATTAGATTTCTTGTTAATGACCAGTTTGTAATTGAATGCTGCTAGCTAGTCATTAAAACTCAAGAGATCAGAGGAAACAATTTCTCAGGCTTGTGGCATCTTGCTCCAGAGGCTTTAAAAATAGTTCCATATATATATATATATATATATATATATATATATATATATATATATTTTTTTTTCCTCCTGAATTTGCTACTGGAGTAGAAAGGGAGGCAGTCAGTGCTGTTTTGCTCCGTATACATACTTCATTAAAATAAGTCCACTCCTTATAGAATTTCTATTTTAAGAGAGCTAATGGAGACATTAGTTTATGGTGTGTACTGAAAACAAGGAGGACACCCAAAATGTTTTAAGATTTAACTATACATACTTATACTAAAGTTCTCTAATGTCTGTCTTAGACTGGAACTCATTTGGGGAGGGAACTTGACTTTGCTAACACTTTCTACCCTTTTTTCTTAGCAAGTTTGATTTTTTACACTCTAAGATGGCATTTTGAAATTGTTATTTTTCCCCTCAATTTCTACCAGTTCCCTCCCACTCACAATATACATAAAAAGGAGATTGAGGCAATAAAAGGAGATAAACCTCATCTTTTCATCTTCGAGTCCAGTGGTAGAACAGAGTAGGAACATTGAGGAGATTCCCTCCCTGAAGGACACTGGAGAAATCACAGTGAGAACCCTTCCTCCCGGTTTGAGGTTTATAGGGCTCTGCTGTTTCCCACCCTTTGGCCGATGTTTGGGCAGCTGGAACATACCAGCAGCTCTTGTTAGGAATTGTGCCCTGGCTCTCAAACACCTGAATTTAACCCACTTTTCTGTTAGGCAAACTCTACATTTGGGATACACAAGAGTACATTCACTATTCTATTTCATGAGTGTTCCTAAATGGATACATTCATACGTACACACACAAGTATGCAAGCATACACCTACCAGAACATCGTTCATAGGGCTTTCAAATTTCTCCAGGCATTAGGTGATGTTTTCAGAACCTGATGAGAAAATTTCTCATTCTCCTCCAGTCAATAAAGCGATGAGTTTTCCTGAGTCTTCTCAAGGGCTGATTGCTAGGCAGAATAAATTCTTTAAAACTTTTTTGCCCTTTAACTTTATTAAATGCCTGACATTTAACAACATTAGCTGATGGCAGAAGATGAGTCCTGCTCCGTGTGCTGTATCCTGGAACATGATGCAAGACATAAAAAGAAATCTGGACGGAAATGTTGCCATTAGTTTGGAAGTTGCTGTTTAATCTGAGTTATTTTGGGGAGGAAAATGACTCACAGAAGCTAAGTGTTCCTACAGATTGTGATATTGTAGGAGGCTGGCATGGCTCTTCATTAATCTTATTTCAATTAGAACTCTTCACAGCCTGCAATTAGAATGTTGCTGCTGTGATGAATCCATACTGTACATGTAGCCGAGACTGTTTTCTAATGAAGAGAAACAGGCCGCTTGGCATTTTAAAGACAAATTTCCATTTTGGGTAATTCAGTAAATGCTTAGGCTTTGCCTGTTCTCTCTACACTCTTAGAATTGTTCCCTTGAAGCTATCGAAAGTTCTTGATTAATCCTAATTGTGTCAAACATAACTCTCCCACATCTTCTAGAATGTGTCTTAACTGTGATGAAACGCCCCTGTAATAATGTGACACTTGTATATAGGTTAGCCTAGGGGCTCTGCAGCCTTGCTTTTAAAGGGCCAGATAATAAGTATTTACACCCATGGGCAGTATGGTCTCTGTCACCACAGCACAGCTCTGCCACTGCAGCCAGTGGACAGTACATCAGCAACAGGGTGTGTCTGTGTTTCCATACAGGTTTATTTACAAAATAGATACCTGGCCAGTGAGACATGGTTTTTGACATCTCCTAACCTATACCACCTCTGTTTATCCATTTTCTGGAGCTTGGGGGATCCGGGAAAGATGTTATCACTTTCTAATGTTCCACCTAAATTGTCTGTGTTCTTTATTCAAACTTATGCTTATAATACTGCTTTTAATATTTTTTAATGCTTCTAATATTTCTATCTTTTGGGAGATTATAGATTTGTATTTTGATACATATATTCTTTTTCTTTTAAAGATATACTTACTTTTTTTTGAGAGAGAGAGAATGGGGAAAGGAGCAGAGGGAGAGAGAGAGAGAGAGAGAGAATCTTAAGCAGATTCTGTGCTCAGCACAGAGCCTGATGTGGGGGTTCAGTCTCCAGACCCTGACATCATGACCCTGACATCATGACCTGAGCTAAAATCAAGAGTTGAGGGCTCGCCAAATGAGCCACCCAGGTGCATATATTCTTTCTTGTCTGCCTCCCACTGATGCAGTGAACCAATTTGGACAAATTGTTTTCCTCATTTTCCTTTCATAATTTCCATCACTACAGAATGACTTTTTGAAAGCATTAGAAATGTCAAGATGTGACAACATGAACATTACTTTTTCTTTCAAATATTCAAGTGATTGGCAAATATTGCCTGTGCCAAGCACCTTGGTAGACATCATAAAAGACAATTTACATCCTCGTTCTTGAATAGAAACACAGAAATAGACTCTTGAAGACAGCATGGGCCAGAGATCGTGTATTCCAGGGTCTCATTTCAAACTTGCAACTTTTTTGAAGAGGCTAGACTTGCAGTCCTTCAACAGTAAACATTATAAAGCTGTTTTAAATAAGGATTCAATATTGAAGTTCACGTGCTAAGGACTGTAAGGACAACTTCTCCATTAGCATTAATTATCTGTGATACACCAGGCACAACGCTTTGTGCTGGAATAGAAGAGGACTAAGACAGCAGCTCACAGGGGCAGGCATGTGTTTGAGGCAAGGAAGACAAAAGAGAGAAAGTGTAATACAGTCATCACAGGTCAAGAAAGATTTTCTAGGGGTGGCATTTGACCTGAGTCTTGCTGATCATACAGAGAGAGCCTGAAGAGATGGTCTGTACAGAAAAGACAAGAAAAGCAGTTGCAAGTTAATCTTACTCTTACCCGAATGTAGTAACAATATCTGCCCCCACAATGTAGTAAAAAAAGCAGTAGACTAGGATTTGTAGAGCTTTCTGAGCATGAAAAGTTTATGTTAGCACTAACATCAACTTGAGTAGAGACAGTAAGGAGTATTGGAGAACATTAATTTCAGACTGAGGTAGAGCTAGACATATCCTGTTTTTACCACTCAGTTACCGTGTCCCCTCAGGCAAGTTATCAAACCTCTGAGGGTCAGTTTCTTCATTTGTGAAGGGGACTATTTATAACTGTCACTTGGGCTGTTTTTATGTGCAAATATCTACATAAGGGCTTCAAGATGACACGATGGCTGCAGCAGTTCTAGCCATTGCACCCAGGTGTGACAATGTCAAGCAGGAGAAGAAAGATAATAATCTCATATGGCTTGCTTTACAGGGAAGATGCTTTCCCAGAAGCATCTCACTGGATTTTCTTTTATATCTCATTGGTCAGAATTGATCACTTGCCCATTCCTGAACCAGTCTTTGTCAGGGAGTGTTGGATAGACCTTGGGCCACCCAGGGGAGGCAAAGGAGGAGTCATGATCCCCTGAAGCACATGGCTCTGTGGGAAGGGCAGGGAACTTGCACAAAAACAGAATTTTGGTAGGAAAGAATGGGGAAAAGAACCAGTAGTGTCATTGTCTTTACGGGGATTAAAAAGGATCATGTTGAAAAGGGCTTAGGTTAGCAATTGGTATACAGAAGGCACTTAATAAATGATAGCTAAAACCATTGTTAATTTTATCACTTCAACTCTTAGAGATTCAGTTGTATTTTATTAACCATCGAATGTTCTTTAAGTTTTCTGCATTAATATAATACGCCAGTTTTGCTTCTTTGTTTTTTTATATGTGGTCTTTCCTAAACTAAGTTTTATTGAAGTATAATTTAAATAGAGGAAAATTTTTGGATCTTGCATACATGATATTTGATGGATTTAGACACATGAATGCATTCTTATGGCTACCACCCCAGTAGAACATTTGTTACCCCAAAGAATTCCCTCATGTCACTTTGCAGCCCCTTCTTAAACTTCGTATGAATGAAATTATTCAGTATGCTGTCTTTTGTCTCTAACTTTTTTCACTAAATACAGTGCTTCTTTACTTCATCCATGTTGTTGTTTGTATTAGTAATCATCTCTTTTAATTACTGAGGAGTATTCTATTACATTGATATGTTATTCTTTATGTAGGAGTTAATAGACATTTGGACTATTTCTTTCTTTTTTTTTTTTTTTAAGATTTTATTTATTTATTTGTCAAAGAGAGAGCGAGAGCGAGCACAAGCAGACAGAGTGGAAGGCAGAGTCAGAGGGAGAAGCAGGCTCCCTGCGGAGCAAGGAGCCCAATGTGGGACTCGATCCCAGGACGCTGGGATCATGACCTGAGCCGAAGGCAGCTGCCTAACCAACTGAGCCACCCAGGCGTCCCTGGACTATTTCTTTCTTTCTTTTCTTTTCTTTTTTTTTTTTTTTTTTTTTTTTTTTTGGTCCCTTGTGAACAAAGTTTTTGTGTAAGTTTGTGTTCATCCATTTTCTTAAAAGATTTTATTTATTTACTTCAGAGAGAGAGTGAGAGAGAAAGAAAGCAAGAGCGAGCACAAGCTGGGGTGGGGAGGAGAGGGAGCCTGATGTGAACTGGATCCCAGGACCCTGAGATCATGACCTGAGCTGAAGGCAGATGCTTAACTGACTGAGCCACCCGGGTGCCCCTGTGCTCATCCATTTTTATAGAAATACACTATCATTTCTTTTTTAAATACACCAGAAGTATTGTTACTGGCCCATAACTGAGGCTTGGTAAGAAACTACCAAATCATTTTCCAGGGTGATTGTGCCATTGTGTATTTCCATGAGCAATGAGTAAGAAAGACAGTTCTTACACATCATCACCAACCCTTGGTATTATCAGTCTTTTTGTCATTCGAGTGGGTGTGAAGTGAAATCTCATTGTGGTTTTAATTTGCATTTCTCTGATGAAGAATGATGCCCATCCTCTTTCATATGCCTGTTGTCATTTATCCTCTTTTGTGAAGTGTCTTTTCAAGCCTTTGCCCATTTATTTGTATTTTATTATTATTATTGATTTAATACCATCTCTTATATAATTCTTGATACAAGTCCTTTCACAGATGTCTGTGTTATTCTTTCTGTGGCTTTTGTTTGTTTATTTGCTTGTTTGTTTTCTTAACAGTGCCTTTTGATGAGCTGAAGTTTTTAATTTGAAGAATTCTTATTTATATATATTTCTTCTGTTTACTCAGTATTTTTGTATCTATTACAAGGATGCTGTGCTAATCTTCGGTATGTTTTCAGGAATTTTTATAACTTTTTTTTTCCAACTTACTTCTTGGTTATAGATCTATTCACATTTTCTCTTTCTTGAGACAGTTTTAGAAATTCTTTTCTAGAAAAGTATCTTTTTATTGAGGATTCTACATGTTAATTTATACATGTTCCCACAAATACAATTTGTCTTAATACAGAAGTAAAATTGTGTATGTGCATTTTTTTTGAGTATATGTATTTCTTTAAGATTTTATTTATTTGACAGAGATCACAAGTAGGCAGAGAGGCAGGTAGAGAGAGGTTGGGCGGAAGCAGGCTCCCCGCTGAGCCTGATGTGGGGCTCGATTCCAGGACCCTGGGACCATGACCTGAGCCAAAGGCAGAGGCTTTAACCCACGAAGCCACCCAGGTGCCCTGTGTGTGTGCATTTTAAGAAGATGCCATGTATCTTTTTCTTTCCCATTCCCTCTCCCTACAGCAGCATCCCTACATGAACATACCCCATATTAATAATCTAATAGTTATCCATCTTCTGTCTTTCTGTCCATCCATCCAACCATCCATCCATCTACTGTTGAATAGCATTCATTCTAACAGATGAATCATATCTTGGTGGAGGGAATTTGAATTGCTGTCTTCTTAATTTGTATCTGGTATTCTGTTCTTTTTTCTGGGTACCACTATTATAGGGGAGTAATCTGATGCTGTTCTAATACTTTTTGTGCCATATCTCTCACTTTTTTACTTTTATACTTTCATTTTTCTCTGATGACATTTTCTTCCTCGTTTTGTCATTAATGATTTGGAAGCCATGCAACTTCTTTATACTGTATTTATTATTACCTTTAAGTGAAAAACTTTTCTGAATTTGGGTTTTTCTAATTTTAATCGGCCAAATGGCTATTTTACATACACAGTGTAAGGTAGAAAATTTGTATACTTTTTTCTCCTCTTACTTCTTATGGCCTACCCCTTAATTTTTTGTAGGTAAGTTTAGTTTTTCCTATTTTTATGGTTATTGGCTTTTTAAAAAGCCTTATAATTCAAATGTTTTGCCAAGATAGATCTAGAAAGGAGTATCCTATCTTGAATTCTTCAAGGAGTAAGTCTTTTCAACTTGCAAATCCAATTCTTTATTTTACTGGTAGATTTGTTTTTGGTACTATTTACATGTTCATTGCTTCTTGCTTCTCTTTTGAAATTCATTGTAATGTGCACTTTATCTCCTGGATCTGTCCTCCAAGCCTCTCACCTTTTCTCACATCATTTTTTTTTTAATTTTTTATTTTTTATAAACATATATTTTTATCCCCAGGGGTACAGGTCTGTGAATCACCAGGTTTACACACTTCACAGCACTCACCAAAGCACACACCCTCCCCAATGTCCATAATCCCACCCCCTTCTCCCAAACCCCCTCCCCCCAGCAACCCTCAGTTTGTTTTGTCTCACATCATTTTTATTACCAGCATTATCCCATTCGTGCTTTTAAGCTGTTTTTTGGAACTTGATTTTTTACCCCTAATTCGTGTGTGTGTGTGTGCTTGTGTGCGCATGTGAGCGTGTGAGCGCTTGTGAATGTGTGTGTATGTATGTTTTGAAGGGTGGGTAGTCTAGAGATATTCTTTTTGTGTAGACAGCTTCAAGCTTGCTCTGTCATTTCAGTGGAATATTTCCCACTTCTTATTTTTTAAATATTTTATTTATTTATTTGAGAGAGAGAGAAAGAGAGAGAGAGTGAGCATGAGCAGGGGAAGGGGCAGAGAGGGAGGGAGAAGGAGGGATCCAAGCCGAGTGCAGAGTCCCATGTGGGGCTCCATCTGAGACCCTGAGATCATGACTGGAGTTGTTACCTAGAGTCATATGCTTAACCAGCTGAGCCACCCAGGTGCCCCACGAATATTTCCCCTTCTGTGATTAGGCACACAGAACCCTACATTCCAAGAGTAGCCAGGAACATTTCTGGATTGGCAGCTTAGAGTGTATTAGCCTTATAATCTTGCTAAATAATTTTCTTATGTCTTTAAATACTCCCCTACCCTAATGAGTCTTAAGTCATGACCCATCAACTTCAGTAAAAAGAAAGTTAACTACAAAGGAGAATTCTCCAACACCCAAAGCACCAGTTTCCATATTACTCATATTTCCTTCTTGGTGGTCAGCACATCAGCTTCAGTTATGAGTCATTCTGTATGAATATTCAAATAATGAAGTTCATTTTGACTCTCAGTGCTTTAGTGTCACTGGGTTGTATGATCACAACAGGTTATGTCAAGTGGGTCATGTCCCTTCTCTCTTTGTTAGAGGATCAGGATATTCTTAGGAGGTTGGATGACTAAACTAAAGTCATACATCAGTTAAACAAGGGATTCCATTTAGAACTCACAGCTTTCCTGATAATCAGTGTGTGGGGTTCGTGCAGAATGTTAATGTAACTCTTAAATACGGATGACATAATTTTTAGTCTTCCATGCTGTGTGCTGGACAGATTCATTATTGGACAGAATACATAATAAGATGTGAGTAAGTATCCTAACTAAGAGAAACAAACTATTTTCTTTTCATGTTGGGGGTCTGGTAATATTTAGCAATATTTAGTCTTTGGGATACTGAATCACTAATAGTTTGTTGTTTGTTTTGAATATTTGCTCCCACACATTGTACTGTGAATACTTTCTCATTATTTATTTGTGACTAAAGTCATTAATTGACTTACGTTTTTAGCATTTTAATTGGCAAATAATGTTCCCATGCATTTTAAAGCTTTTTTTTCTATGCTGAACCAATAAATTTAGTGCTAATTGACACAAGTAAACTTAACGCAAAGCATATTTCTAATCTTAAAGAGAATTTATATCCCACACCATTTAGATATGATGTGTTCATAGCCCACATTCTTGTTTGTAACTATTAGTGGTATATTTAAGAAAAAGCACATTGAGCAAAAGATTCCATAAGTTGTAAACAGGAGGCTCAGGCTCATAAGACCTTATATGTTGTAAGGACTTATACGTTGTAAGGAAACCTCCCCTATTGGATGATAGAATCTGGCTGTAGATTGTAGTGATCATTTGAATTTCAGAGGGGGGAAAAAGGCATTAATAGGAAATTATTCAACAGCTCCAAGATCTTAAATTCTGTTATCAGTGGTAGTGGATAACTAAAATGTGGTGTACATTTAGTAACTAACTAAGGCAATGGTTAGAAACAATGAATTGGAAGTACATACAGCACAATGGTCTGTTCCTAAAAGGTAGATTTTGGGAAGAGGAGTAAGAACTCGAACTGTGTCCATACCGTTTAGGGAACTTAAAACCACATTCATGCATACTGAAGCACGTGTACGATGAATGGGCAAAGAAAATGTATATATTCAAGACCATATATTGGTCACATTTGAATGAATTCCTGTGTTGAGGATAGGAAATGGAGAATAAGGAGAAAACATCTTTTAAAAAATTAAAAGAGTATCAGGGAAAGGTATTGTATGGACTTAAGGCGACAGTATACCAATAGCTGAGGATTATGAGAATTATGATCAATTCAACCCTCTTCACAAGTCTACAGAAATTATAAATTCATTGTTGCCCTGCTGGGAAGACTACTGACTGGAGAGTCAGTAAACTCAATCCTAGCATATGTTCTGCCATATTTGCCCTGCTGCCAGCTAGTGGAATAGAGTTGACCAAGCCACATCAAGTGGTGGACCTGAATTTCCTTCTCTGTAAATTCAGGTATTTGAAAATATGCTCCACAAGGTTTCTTCTAGCTTTAAGCTTTGACATATATATATATATATATATATATATATATATATATATATATATATATATATATATGTGTGTGTGTTCATTTATTTGCACATTCAATGGGGGTTACACACATATGTATGATTACTGGAAGTGATGTATTTAATTATAATGAAAAACTTATTGGACGGAAGTCTGGTCCTCTCTTGGTCAGTATTAGAAAAAGGGCTTTCCTGAGCTGTATCTGATGGAAATCCTGCTGATGTGTATTTTGGGTGCCTGCACCTTGGGGGTCATCTTGTGACGGCAGTAGAACCAGCATTGTTGAGGTAAATTATGGTTATGCCCAAGGATCGGGCGCTTCTCATCCTAAACATTGGATGGAACCAAAGGCCAGATTAGAACTTCAAAAATTGTTTACCATCCCAAGTATGCTGTCAGAACAGATTTGCCTCCTGGATGCCTTTCTGGTACCTTGCTCACCGCTCTGTCACTCACGCCTGGTGTCAGACTCCGGCTTTTCTTTGCCTGCTTGGCACTTTGATTTGCTGCTGCCACTGCCTCTGTGTGGTTCTGGCATTGGGGGATGCTTCACTGACGTATTTGGTGGTGGTTGGTTGCTGCTGTGTACTCCCTAAAAGCTTCTATTAAAAAAGGGCCAGACTCTAATCTCGTACCTTGTAATCCTTTCCTGCCACCACCCCACCTGATTTCATTTTGGCATCCTGGCCTCTCTCGGGTTACGGGATTTATAATAGGCACTTGGTAAGAACGACAAAAGTCTCCTGTTTTAGTCCAGATCTTGGATTGAACTAAATTACACCAACAATTCACATTTTTATGTTTCCACAGCACCGATGTCTTTACTTTTTTTGGTACAAGAAAAACATGTTGGGTGTATAGCTGGTACTAGACCTAAATAAGTCTTTTTAGATAAGATTTTCTCATACTCACATTTTCTTATAATTTTGAAGGGCTTTAAATACATATGCCATGACAACTTTGAATAAAATCTTGGGGAGTTTTTCTTTCCTTCTTGACAGCTTTTTTATGAAAAATCTGTTCTCCCCGTTATCAGGAGACTTCTGATTTTAGCAACACAGAAGACTCATTTAACATAGCCCTCTTCCTAGTAGCAATAAAAATCTAAATGCATATGAACAAAGTGGAATATATACAGAATTTAGATATGTAAACACTGAGCTTGGAAAAAAAGAAAAGGGAAACCCAAATGCCCACACCAGTGATTAAAGCCAGAGCACTAAGTATCCCAGCTGATGTCACAGCAAACTGGGACCTAACACTCCTGGTTATAGGAGCTCAGGGGCTGAGTTTCTAACAACCATATGGGGATGGGAGGTAGAAGCCTTGGCTTGTGTAAGATGTGGAGCTTGAATTAAGACTCTTGCATAAGACTGGTTCCTGAAAGTGCTGCCTGCTCACTGAGGTTCTGTGTACTCTCCTTGAAGCTCTGGGGTGGGACAAAATTTCCCACGAGCTAACAAAGCCACCAGTGGTGCTATGTGTGGATATTTTGACATGACATGGAATTCCCCAAGCCAGGAAATTTATTATAAAAATTAGTCTAGTCCTTTGGGGTGACTGGGTGGTGTTGTCAGTTGAGCATCCAACTCTTGGTTTTGGCTGAGGTTGTGATCTCAGGGTCATGAGATTGAGCCTGGCCTCCGCCTCAGGCTCCATGCTTGACCAGGGAGTCTGCTTAAGATTCTCTTTCTCCCTTCCTCTCTGCCCCTCCCTACTGTGCTCTAAAGTAAATAAATAAATCTTAAGGGAAAAAAATTAGTCCCACACTGGTAAAACCCATGGATCTCCCTCAAGAAGCAAATGTATCACTCCTCTGTCAGGATTTTTCTACAACCCGGCTAGTACAGAACTCCTAGAGTTAAACAGCCCCTGGTAAAAGTTATAAACCATAGGAGGAAGTAATCCACTGTGGAGATCCAGAAGTGACCTACTAAGAATTTGGGTAAAAAATCTGAAAGACATTATAAAACACAGATGCTTAAAATGACTTAAGGAATAAAGAAGGAATAGAAACCCAAATAAAAGAACAAAATACAGTGAGGTTTAAAAGTTAGAAAGGGCTAAAAGGGGAAGGAAGTTTGCGAGCGCAATATATTTAAAATATTTTATGTTCTCCCTCATGAGTTGTCATGCCCTGCATGTATTTATATTTCTTTTTTTTTTTTTTAAGATTTTATTCATTTACTTTACAGAAATCACAAGTAGGTGGAGAGGCAGGCAGAGAGAGAAAGAGGGGGAAGCAGGCTCCCCACTGAGCAGAGAGCCTGATGCAGGGGCTCGATCCCAGGACCCCGGGATCACGACCTGAGCCGAAGGCAGAGGCTTCAACCCCCTGAGCCACCCAGGTGCTCCTGTATTTTTATTTCTATCATATATATATATATATATATACACACACATATATATGTATACATATATATATATACACACATACATACACACACACACATACACACACTTATAATTTAGTATATAATTTAATATGGTTAATAACTACATAACTATAAAAAATATATGTATATCTATCTATCTCGTCTCACTTGGGGTCAAGCCTATTCTAACAAATGCCATTAAAACCAAATCCATGGAATGCCTGTGCGGCTCAGTCAGTGAAGCAATCCAACTCTTGATTTCGACTTAGGTCATGATCTCAGGTTCCTGGGATCCAGCCCTTGTGTTGGGCTCCACACTCAGTGGGGAGTTTATGTCTCTTCTTCTCCCTCTCCCTCTGCCCCTCTGTGTCCCTTCTCTCTCTAAAATAAATATACCTTTTAAAAAAATCTTTTAAAAGACCCCCAAATCCATAATTGAAGCAAATTTCAATTCCATCCAATGATGACCAGTTTTTAAAAATTCTCGTCATAAAGGTTGTTACTTGTAGTTATGAGAAGTTTTTAGACTAGTCCATTCTTTTCAAAGATCCAGGTGTTCTACATCGATTTCTCTTGGGTAAATAGGTTTCACTTAAAGTAGTGTTTAATCAAAGGCTCTATATTTACATTCTGTAATACTACAACATAATGAAGTATCCACCTCCTTGCAGATTTGAAGTACACGATGTTTTAAGATAAACTGTATCATGGACAAGAAAAACTTTTTAAGACCCCCCTCATCTGAAGCACTGCCTTTAATGGTCTTTTAGGGAGTGTTCTTGTATTTTATTTCACGTTCAACTCTTTCATTCTAAATTCAGTGCTGTGATTACTACTTGTCTCAGTTGAATTTCAATGCTAGCCTTTCCAATTATTTCCTAAATGCTCAATTCCTTACTTATGTGCAGTAAATTTCTCATACCTTATAGAATTCCAATCAACATTCCTCAGGGCACTTTGCATTCTTTCAAAGTCTTCAAAGTCTTCTTTCCCAACGTCAGAAATGCTTGTGTTCTTTCTCTTCATAAGCGGCATACTCTCTTGAGCATTTCAAATCAAATAATAAGTTGATAACTAGATTTGAGATGCTCCCCAATTTCAATCTGATTTATCATACTTGGCTGAATTTTTAAGGAAACATCCAGGAGAAAAAATAAATAAAATAAATACCCCCCCCCAAAAAACTCCACTTCTCTCCATAAAGACTATGTGAAGAAACTCAAAGGAACAAAAACCAGAACTTTTATTCTTGAGGACAAAACTTCTATTCTTTTCTATAATTAAATTGCCATTATCCCAATCGATATCAGTGTAATTAAAATCTTTTGTGGTCGATATTCCAGCCCGTCCATGATTGTTCACTGTTAGTCTTAAGAAAACTCACTCTCTTCAGTTTCTCTACAAGTTGTTTGTACATGAAAAAGTGCTATGTTCAAGATTGGGTGGATCCTAGCTTTTGAGGGAGAAAAAGAGATGGAGAATGAGAGTGAGGGAGGAATGCAGGAAGGAAAGAAGAAAGAGAGAGGAGGTAGGTGGAGGAAGAGACAGGGAGAGAGAGATTTTAATATTGCAATTAACAGACTGGTTTGACCACTACTACATTCCTGGATACTTGTTTGATTCATTGCATACTTTTTTTCTGAGTAAACATGAAAAATGTTTTAATCTATAAGGTATTTCATATATCACACTTATAATATGTTAAAAAACATATCAATACTCAAGTGTATGTTCAGGGCTAGGGAAGTGAAACTAACATAAAGAAAATAAATCTAATTCCTGCCTACAAGATACTTCAGCTCTTGACTCTTGTCAAGATAAAATATCAATAGATAAAGCAAAACAGTACACCAGTTGATTGATCAGGATGTCACACAACAGAATTAGTATGTGTTAATTTTTCCTTGCTATTTAAGGACTTGTTTATTTAAACCTCTGTGTTGGGTTTGTATATCACATAACCATTCTTGGTTTATAGTTGGAAGACACAAGCTTGTGGCCAGAGATCTATCCTATCTATCTATCTATCTATCTATCTATCTATCTATCTATGCCTGGATATCTTTATATAGATATATATACATATAGATAGATAGGTAAAACATGAAGGGAGGGTGTTTCTTCCTAGTGCTATTTTCTTATGGATTTTAATTTTGAAGTACCAATCTGGAACATAAACCATGCTGATTAATATTTACTAAGACTGGAGATGCCACCTTACGTGATCCAGGATCTGGTCATGGTTTGGTAGTCCAGAGCCTCCTTCAGTTTTGTCTTTGTGCCCAGAGATGTCCAGTCTCAAGAGAAATGATTCTGGTGGTTGAAACATATGGCAGCTTATGGTATTTGATAGTTTACAGTGTGGAGTGAAAAGTGAAAACAGAACTTCCAAACAGAAAGGAAAGCATGTGTCCATGGGTAGGTGAATCCTTTCCCCAGGATGAAAGCCTATCTAGGAAGTCAAGTTACGATCAAAAGGCTATTTTGTGAGCCCGGTATCAGAACAAAGGAAGTTTGGTCAACAGTTACAGCTGTTGAGTTGACTGACCAGAACGTGAGTTCAACTCCTCAGAGTTGAACTAGACACCTCTATTGCTACAATCCCCGGTCCTGTCTGGCCTTGCTGTTTGGGAGGGGGTTTTCCCCATGTGCCTTGGGTTTGGAGTTGCTGATGCTCGTTAGTATCGAACCCCCTCAACATGCGGCACAACTCAACCATTAGGGGTACAGTTTTACTTGTCTAATTTCAGTTTAGAATCTGCCTTTAAATATGGTGGGCATCTCACCATCAGCCTCTATATACTGTATACTAAAATATTATGAATTAACTTTTCATGAATGGCCATCTTTCATGCTCTACTGAAATGGTAGTTCCTTGAGGGTAAAAATGTAGCATATTATGAAGTCTTCATAATTCTTTTCAGTGGGCACACCATAACCTTGCTGTCAGGACAGAACTTTGCACATGGGGAAAGGAGCATGTATTTCCTGAGCAATTGTTGTGGACTGCTATCTTACCTCATTCATATATATATATATATATATATATATATATATATGCACACACATATATATTATCTTATATATAAATATTTAATACTTTGTGGTATTATGATCCACATTTTATTTTTTCATTTTTTAAAGATTTTATATATATATATATATATATATCTTATATATAAATATTTAATACTTTGTGGTATTATGATCCTCATTTTATTTTTTCATTTTTTAAAGATTTTATTTATTTATTTGACAGAGAGAAATCACAATTAGGCAAAGAGGGAGGCAGAGAGAGGGGTGAAGCAGGCTCCCCGCTGAGCAGAGAGCCTGATGCAGGGCTTGATCCCAGGACCCTGAGATCATGACCTGAATCAAAGGCAGAGGATTAACCCAGGAACCCCTGTTTCTCATTTTATAAACAAGGAAATTAAAGCTAAGGGAAATTAAATGCATTGTTCAAGTTTGCAGCTAGTACATTGACAAAGCCAGAATTTAAATCTGTGATTCTTTGACTTCTAAGTCTGTGTGTATATGTGTGTGTGTAGAGTTGTGAGACAGATAAATTGCCTTAGGTTGCCTTCTGATAAATATACTATGTTGTCACTTATAATATATGGTCAGTAAAGGTGTTGTTTGATTTATGATCAAAAAGTAATATTTATCACTTAATCATTTTCTTATAGCTCCCACATATTTTCATTTGCTCTTTATAGAGATTTGGGAAATGGGGTGGATTTTAATTGTTTCAATCATTTAATGTTTGGCAATGTGAGCATATAGTAACTGCTCAATAAACATTTCACATGGAAAGGTGAAGGGAATTATAGAGGGATTTTGATTCCCAGCTAGACTTATGAGGTATAACTAGTTAAAGGTCAGTCAGTCCTTCTCTGTTCTCTTTATTCAAAATGTGAATAGTATTAAATCATATCTAATATAAAGTTATTGCTACCTACATGAAAAGGATCTAGAGAAAATATTTGCTATTTAAAATGATTCATGGCAAATGTATTAGAAAAATAAGAGACACTTTATTATTAAAAGACACACACAAATTAACCCTTCGTGGGATGAGATTTTTCCTTGTAAAGTGGGCAGGTGGATGTAGACACCTGTATCACTCCTGGTAGTTTCAGACCACGCAACCTAGAAAGCACAAGGTGAGAACCATTCGCACTGGCAGTGGACCCACTGTACGAGAGATGTTGTGCTGTGGCCTCACAGCTCTACTAACCAGGGTGCTGAGAATGGAGTGAAGCAAACCACAGGTTTGTTGTATAGTGAAAGGGTTCTTAACGATTGGAGAGCAGTCTTAGAAAAGCACTTCTGTTGCCAGCGTAGCTGACACCCACAGGGAGCCTTTCTGCCTAGTCCTTGGCACCCTAGCTGAGATGTTAGTGTAGGTACAAGTGTACAGTCCCAGACGAGACCCTGTGATGGCTGGAGATTGCATGGAGCCCTCCTCCTACACTATTTTATACCGCATTCCTTAGACCAGTGTCCACCGCCCCTCCCAAAGCCCTGTATGCTGACCTTCAAGCAGTCCTGTGAAATTCTGTTTGAGTAATACACAGTTCCTTATCTAATGAGATATTCATGCAATACATTCATATGAGTTTTACTAGTTCTCATTTGCAATGTTATTTTTGCAGAATTACATATTA
Source organism: Mustela erminea (assembly GCF_009829155.1). Lineage (NCBI taxonomy): Eukaryota > Metazoa > Chordata > Mammalia > Carnivora > Mustelidae > Mustela > Mustela erminea. Next base: position 51,663,238 of record NC_045628.1, on the reverse strand, counting down.
TGTAGACTGTGCCCAATATAGAGTTTGGTTTCTGCATGTGATGAAGTGGCACATTTATTACCTATACCCAATGCCCTGTTCTAGAGTCCTCTTTTGCCTTGCTGCTCTTAAGACAGTTGATCAATTACTAAGGGTTGTTTTCAAATTATCATGGTATAGTTCTTTAATTCTGATTTTTTGTTCATCTTCCTATTAGGCCTGTTAAAGGTCATTTAAAAATATTCTGCATTCTAGAGAGAATTGATGAAAAAAGTTGGTTATAGATTTTGACTCTCCTTACGATTTGTCAAATTTTAATTAACATTACTCATATAATGCAAAATTCCAAACATCTCCTCCCCCGCCACCAAGTGCTATCACGTTGATCTTAGGTTTACTAGGAAAGGCCCACAAATTAGTATTTTTAATCCAGTGATTTGGGTATGTTTTATCCAGTTGTTATTATTGAAGAACTTACATAATTTAAGTTGGGAAAAAGCTAACATTTATTGACTGACTACTGTGTAGAGATTAACCTGTCACATATATCACCTTGATAAACAGATCCAGCTCTGGGAGGCAGATATTAATATTTCCATCTAGTAGACAAAGTCATGAAACTTGAGGCATGTTAGACAACTTGTTAGAGTCTACGAGCCTGACTCCAAAGCCAGTGCACCCTCGCACTATTTCTGTAAATATTTGTGTATGTGCTTTCTAAACATTATTTATAAAAATGAACATGGCATATATTCTCTAGAGATTGATGCTTGCTCTAATTTTGTCCTCATGTTCTATGAATTTATGACTTTTCTAAAGAAGATTTATTTGAGAGAGAGAGAGAGAGAGAGAGAGCGAGCATGAGCAGTGGGAAACAGCAGAGGGAGAAGCAGACACCCTGTTCAGCAGGGAGCCCTACTCAGGGCTGGATCCCAGGACACCGAGATCATGACCTGAGGTGAAGGCAGTCAGTTAACTGACTGAGCCACCCAGGTGCCCTGAGTTTGTGACATTTTGATACATAGTTTGAACCTCTGATTCTTCTTGAATACATTCATCACCCACGATTACTATGAGATTGCCACTTCCATTATCTTCCACAAATTCTCTCCCTTGCATCCTGTTACTCTTACTCCCCCTTCTCAGTTAGCATCTTCTCTGCCTTTTTTTTTTTTTAATTGTGTTACATTAGTCAAGATACAGTACATCATTAGTGTTTTGACATAGTGCTCCATGATTCATTGTTTGCATATAACACCCAGTGCTCCATGCAATCTGTGCCCTCCTTAATACTCATCACCAGGCTCACCTATCCCCCCATCCCCCTCCCTTCTAAAACTCTCAGTTTGTTTCCTGGAGTCCATAGTCTCTCATGGTTCATCTCCCACTCTGATTTCTCCCTCCATTACTTTTCCCTTCCTTCTCCTATTGTCCTCCGTGTTTTTCCTTATGTTTCACAAATAAGTGAAATAATATGATAATTGACTTTCTCTGACTTACTTCACTTAACATAATCTCCTCTACTCCCATCCATGTTGATGCAAAAGTTGGATATTCATCCTTTCTGATGGCTGAATAATATTCCATTGTGCATATGGACCACATCTTCTTTATCCATTCATCTGTTAAAAGGCATCTAGGCTCTTTTCCACATTTGAGCTATTGTGGACATTGCTGCAATGAACATAGGGGTGCATATGGCCCTTCTTGTCACTACATGTGTATCTTCGAGGAACTGCCCAGTAGTGCAATTGCAGGGTCATAGAGTAGCTCTTTTTGAGGAACCTCCATGCTGTTTTCCAAAGTGGCTGCACCAACTTGCATTCCCATCAACAGTGTAAGAGGGTTCCCCGTTCTCCACATCCTCTCCAACATTCGTTGTTTCTTGCCTTGTTGATTTTTGCCATTCTAACTAGTGTAAGGTGGTGTCTCAATGTGATTTTGATTTGAATCTCCCTGATGGATGATGATGACAACACTTTTTCATGTGTCTATTAGTTATCTGTCTGACTTCTTTGGAGAAGTGTCTGCTCATGTCTTCTGCCCATTTTTTGACTTGATTATCTGTTTTTTTGGGTGTTGAATTTGAGAAGTTCTTTATGGGAGAAGATATTTGCAAATACACTCTTATTTCTAATAAGCACTTTCAAAAGTTCGTACTACTGGTTTTTAAAAATTTTTACTCCTGAGTTCAATATTCACCATGCCTCACAATACCCTCCTGATGGTACTCATATTTTTTCCTTTACCTGACTGAGACTGTATAGTATATTGAGAATAATATCAATAAAGAGGTTTTGCTTTTTTGCAGGTAGTCTAAATTCTGCTAAGATCACGCTGTCCTTAGATAAGAACTGCTGTGGCTGTAAGTCCCATAAGCATGAGCCTGAGAAGACATATCCACTTTAATGTACTTGTGGCCTTAGCAGTTGGGACTCAAATGGAAGTGGCCACCACCAACTTCCATCAGCTAGATAGCTGCCATTTATTAGGCAGTCCTAATGTGCAAGTTATTATATGGGCACTTTATAAATATTTTGTATCTTAAATATGTATCTGACTTGACATGTATAGCACTCAGAATGGTGTCTGCTAGTAAGTTGTACACAAATGTTTGCTTTTATCATTTATATTTCCTCACCATTGTGTTGTTTAAAACCTTCAATGATCATTGGATGGAGGCATTTAGTCTCATTTTAAGGCAAAGGAAATTGAGGTTAATCAATACTGAATTACTTGAATGGTAGAGACTGAATTTCAGGTCAGGTATATTTGATTATTTTTTTATTTTTTATTTCTTTTCAGCATAACAGTATTCATTGTGTTTGCACCATATCCAGTGCTCCATGCAATCTGTGCCCTCTCTAATACCCACCACCTGGTTCCCCCAACCTCCCAACCCCTGCCTTTTCAAAACCCTCAGATTGTTTTTCAGAGTCCATAGTCTCTCATGGTTCACCTCACCTTTAATTTCCCTCACCTCCCTTCTCCTCTCCATCTCCCCTTGTGCTCCATGTCATTTGTTATGCTCCACAAATAAGTGAAACCATATGATAATTGACTCTCTCTGCTTGACTTATTTCACTCAGCATAATCTCTTCCAGTCCCATCCATGTTGCTACAAAAGTTGTGTATTCATCCTTTGTGATGGAGGCATAAATACTCCATAGTGTATATGGACCACATCTTCGTTATCCATTCATCCGTTGAAGGGCATCTTGGTACTTTCCACAGTTTGGCGACCGTGGCCATTGCTGCTAAGCACATTGGGGTACAGGTGGCCCTTCTTTTCACGACATCTGTATCTTTGGGGTAAATACCCAGTAGTGCAATTGCAGGGTCATAGGGAAGCTCTATTTTTAATTTCTTGAGGAATCTCCACACTGTTCTCCAAAGTGGTTGCACCAACTTGCATTCCCACCAACAGTGTAAGAGGGTTCCCCTTTCTCCAACACCCTCTCCAACACATGTTGTTTCCTGTCTTGCTAATTTTGGCCATTCTAACTGGTGTAAGGTGGTATCTCAATGTGGTTTTAATTTGAATCTCCCTGATGGCTAGTGATGATGAACATTTTTTCATGTGACTGATAGCCATTTGTATGTCTTCACTGGAGAAGTGTCTGTTCATATCTTCTGTCCATTTTTTAATATGATTGTCTGTTTTGTGTGTGTTGAGTTTGAGGAGTTCATTATAGATCCTGGATATCAACCTTTTTTCTGTACTGTCATTTGCAAATATCTTCTCCCATTCCGTGGGTTGCCTCTTTGTTTTGTTGATGGTTTCCTTTGCTGTGCAGAAGCTTTTGATCTTGATGAAGTCCCAAAAGTTCATTTTCTCTTTTGTTTCCTTTGCCTTTGGAGACATATCTTGAAAGAAGTTGCTGTGGCTGATATCGAAGAGGTTGCTGCCTATGTTCTCCTCTAGGATTCTGATGGATTCCTGTCTCACATTGAGGTCTTTTATCCATTTTGAGTTTATCTTTGTGTACGGTGTAAGAGAATGGTCGAGTTTCATTCTTCTACATACAGCTGTCCAGTTTTCCCAGCACCATTTATTGAAGAGACTGTCTTTTTTCCACTGTATATTTTTTCCTGTTTTGTCGAAGATTATTTGCCCATAGAGTTGAGGGTCCATATCTGGGCTCTCTACTCTGTTCCACTGGTCTGTGTGTCTGTTTTTATGCCAGTACCATGTTGTCTTGGTGATCACAGCTTTGTAGTAAAGCTTGAAATCAGGTAATGTGATGCCCCCAGTTTTATTTTTGTTTTTTAACATTTCCTTAGCGATTTGGTTTCTCTTCTGATTCCATACAAATTTTAGGATTATTTGCTCCAGCTCTTTGAAAAATACCAGTTGGTAAATTTGATTTTTAAGATTATTTTCTTCCTGCTCAGTTACACTGCCCCCCATAAGTGGGTAATGGCCACAGAGAAAAATGTTTCCCTGCTTCTGACCTTCGCCAGGTGGGAACACCTTCCTGTCTTCCCGAGGAGAGCATGTCACACAGGGGAGACTCATCCAAAAACCATGGCTGACATTTTCACTGCCTTGACTACTGTTTGAAGAAGTCTCTGTGGCCTTGAGGAGAAAGTAGCTGGATTCCTAGGGGCCCCTCTGAATATTTAAGATGTTTTGATTGCTCTGCTTATCCCAGGGAAGATAACTGCTAACTCCTGTCTCCCCCAGGGCATTCTGATTTTCCAGACAGAACTGGACTCTGGTTCTATAAATGCTTGTCTTGTCCTCTCCTTTGTCCCTTGTCATCACTTCTTCTGAACCTGACACCAGCTGTGTGCCATCTATTAACCTGTCATATTCATTGATCTCCCTAAGAAATCAAACTGTCCCTCTAATTCCCCTGTCTGATCTTTGCTTGCCAGAGCTTACTGACAAAATTGTCCCCTCGCAGAAAAGCGTAGTCTATTCACTTTGGCTCTAATAGCCTCAAATGCTGTATAGTCAATACATGATTTTCTGTACATTTTAAACTTTATAGCCTCATTGAAGATGAAAACTGTTTGCAGATACCTCTGATTTCACCTCCAATGGCTGTGTGAAAATACAACCAAAGTTAACCTAGAGATTAAGGAAGCCCCCTAGAGATTAAGGAAGTGGAATGTATAAAACCTTTCCATTGGGACTTTACATTTTTTTGACAGAAAATAGGGTGTACTTTGAATTCATAGTATCCAAATCCAAAATGGTGTCTAGTTTTCTTTCTTCTTATTTGTTGGAGAATGTTGATAGAGGATTATAAAATCTCCAGTGTAGCTTAATATGGTTGTAATGAAGCTATGGTCATTCCCTTTTCAGGAAATCCTCCATTGTTTGATGATGCTGTTCTTCTCATGATGTCACTGTAAATGCATGACTTCTTTGCCAGAACTAGGTAATTTGAGAATAAGCACATCCTCATTAGTTCTTTCATTATTCAGTAATAACACTGTACTTGGAGCTTATATTAGTCAATGTCCAGCCAGGATAACAAGAGTTATTCTAGGCACTTCAAGCAGAGATAATGCAACAGGGGAAGTAAGTTAAACATACTGGCTGTTGGATGTTCATTGCAGCCTTATTCACAAAAACCAATCCATAGAAACAACCTGTGTCCATTCATGGGTAAGTGGACAAAGAAAATGTGACAAACGTATTATGTCTGTGTACCTATAGACACATAATGGAATATTATGCAGCTGTAAAAAAAAGAAGAAAGTCCTGTGATTTGCAACAATATGGATGGGACCTTGAAGATGTTATATTGGAGGAAATAAACAGAAAAATACAAATACAGTGATGATCCCACTTCTCTGTGGTATCTGAATGAACTGGAGTCATAGATACAGAGAACAGATTGGTAGTTGCAAGAGGTGGGGGAGGGAGGAAGGTAAAATGGGTGAAGGTGGTCAAAAGGTACAAACTTCCAATAAGAAGACAAGTTCTGTAGATGTAATATACAGCATAGTGACTGTAGTTGGTGATACTGTATTACACATTTGCAGAAGGCCGAAAGAGCAAATCTTAAAAGTTTTCATCACAAGAAAAACATTTTTGTAACTGTATGAGGTGATTGTTGTTAATTGAAATTACTGTGATGATCATTTCATGGTATAAGCCTATATTAAATTCTGTTTTGTGTTTTGGACTAATACAATGTTCCCTGTGAATTATATCTCACTAAAACTGCAGAAAATATATGTTGGGAGGATAAAAATAGCAAAAGAAAAAAGTAGGTGGTGATTCAAAATTGGGAACTACTCCCTCTGGGGCTGAAGGCTAGGCATTCAGCGGCCAGTGTGCAGGGGTGGGAGGGGGGTCTTCCAGTGCCTTGATGAGTGCTAGCCTCATGCTGTGGCCACGGAGCAGGAAGCTAGAGTCTCCTCTCCTACAGATGCTCTGAAACTGCCCTAGAAGCTGCTGGGGATGAAAACCTCTGGCAGTATCTCCATAAAGTTCTAGATAGGCTACTCCCTGTCCTTGGAACTCACTCTTCCTCCCTGCACCTGTCACCCCACTGCCCTGCCCTCCACTTGGCTATCTTTTCTATTTCTTAAAAAAAAAAAAAAAAAAAAAAAAAATTAAAATATCAGTGTGCTTTTTCAACACCTAGCACAAGATTGTTACATGTGGAAGTCTCCAACCTTATCATAGTTGTCCCATCCCTTGTTTCATGTCTTATGTTTGCAGTGTCATGGTGTATGTTACCTGTGTACTTGTCAGCCCAGCCTCTTAAAGTTGAGAGCTTCTCAGCGTTGCACCTTTTTTTGGCTGTTTATATCCTCTCAACTAGCATGGGACCTATTAAGTCTTGACTAATATTTGTCAAAGGTATTTTAATGGAAGTATGCAAATACATAGAACTATGGTTTATCTTGGTGGGTCTCATCTCCTGGGTCAGGAATTGAAACGTCTTGCAGCTGATGGGGACTAGTGCGTTGGGAGACTTGCAGGAACTTGCTGTAATTCAGTGAATCTGAGATGGAAGAAGTTAGAACTCGGGCAGAGTGCTCTCCATATCTGCCGTAGCCAGTAGGAGCTGAGGGTATACATCTACCTTGACTCTTCAGTGACCACTGTTTTTGTTTTTTTTTTTTTCTTTCCTCTTTTGGTTCGTGGGAGTATAATCTTATCTTACTTTATTGTGGAGGTGGGGCTTTTTTCAGGATTAAAAAGTACTCTTTTTTGAGCTTCTGAAGGTATCTGGCTGACAGGTTGGCTGAGGTTTTATAATCAACCATTTATAATCATGAAATGTTCTAATTATAAAAAGTAATGTAGTCAGACATTCTAAATTATGTTCCAATTCACTTTGCCAAGTGCCTTTTCAAACCTTTTTGCTCTGGCATCTTTTTTTTTTTTTTTTTTTTTAATTCTCTTTTTACAACCCAGAAAACTGAGACTGAGGAGACTCTAACTTCGGAAACAGTATAACTCTGAACAAATTTAAAGGTGGGAGTATAAGTGGCTCGAGATAAATCACAATCTAATATCCTACCTTACAAATGTGAACTCGAGTTTTTCCTCATGGTACACTCATGTTCCTCATGGAACACTAGAGCTAGATGCCCATCTGCCTGAAGGGGAAATAACAGTGACAACGCAGTCATCCTTCCTATCTCAAGCTTTCTGTTCCTCCCACAAAGTCTCATTCTCAGGACAGAGGCCAATCTGATCTAGGCCAGTGGATTTCAAACCAGGTCCCACAGATCCTCGGTGATGCCTGAAGGCTCACAAGGGGAGGGAAGGAGAGACAGAGCAAACAGAGCTCCATCTGCTCCAGCCTTGCTTGTCTTCGACCTCAGAAGATCCAGTCTTCTCCTTTAAGACATTTAATTCTTTAGGAAACTTCATTTACAAAAGGAATTGATCACTAAAACATTGTAAAAAAAACCCAAAAAACAAAAAACACTGATCTAGTTTGCACAAATATTAAGGGACTATGCAGTTGCAGAAAAAGCTGTGTGAAGGAAAATTCCATAGATCTAAACTTATAGAACCTCTCCTTTGATTTTTGATTTTGTTTATCTAATTAGCTGTGAGTTCTTGAACAAGTTACTTAACCTCTCTGGACCTTAGTTTTTTCATCAGGGATGTGAAATTTAAAATTACTGAAGCTTTGAAGAAGTGGTTTGCAAATTACAATATTGTATTGAAACAAGAGTCGTTGTTTTCCAGAGAGTGGGTCAGTCAATTGATGAAATTCTGGAGTAATAAAACAAATGTGTAATTATTATTGGATAGTTTTGAATGCCAGCTATGATGGCCCAGTCAAGTGGACTGGGTCACAGGGACTCCAGATAGTTGATTAGACTCTATTCTTCTGTTTCTGTGAAGATTTTTTTGGAATGACATTAACATTTAAATCAGTGGACTCGGGACACCTGGGTGGCTCAGTTGGTTGAGTCGCTGCCTTCGGCTCAGGTCATGATTCCAAGGTCCTGGGATCGAGTCCCACATCGGGCTCCTTGCTCGGCGGGGAGCCTGCTTCTCTCGCTGCCTCTGCCTGCCTCTCTGCCTGCTTGTGTGTACTCTCTCTCTCTATCTCTGGCAAATAAATAAAATCTTAAAAAATAAATAAATAAATCAGTGGACTTGAGTAAAAGAGATTGTCCCCCATAAGTTAGGTGAGCTCATCAATTGGAGGCCTGAATGGAATAAAAAGCTGACCCGCCTCAAGTAAATGAAAATTCTGCCCGTTGGTCTTCGAACTGGGACATCAGCTCTTCCTGGTTCCGCAGCATGTTCTGACCTTGGGACCAGAACTGGGACATTGGCTCTTCTAATTTTGAACTTGCCAGCCTCTGTAATTGAGCCAATTCCTCATATTAGGTAGGTAGTTAGGTAGATAGATAGATAGATGTCATACTGGGTCTGTTTTTCTGGAGAACCAATTCCTCATATTAGGTAGGTAGTTAGGTAGGATAGATGTCATACTGGGTCTGTTTTTCTGGAGAACCCTGACTAATACACCTACTGAGGTGATCCTGAAATACGGTCACAATTCTTTGACATTCTTCCCTCCAAAAGATGGAGCCTATTTCCCCTCTCCCTTTAGCTTAGTGACTTCTTCTAATGAATGGAATATGGTAGAAGAGACAGTGTGTGGCAAGGTGATAAAAGGCACTATAGCTTTCTTCTTATTTCCTCTCTTAGATCACTTTCTCTAAGGGAAGCAAGTAGCACATATAAAGATGTTCAGGTGGTAAGGAACGGAGGCCTCCAGCCAACATACATGTGAGCCATCTTCGAAGTCGACCCTCCAGCCCACCAGATCTTTAGAAGATAGAAATGCTGACTGACATCATCATTGCAACCTCATGGAAGATTCTGAACCAGGACCATTCAACAAAGCTACTCCAAGATTCTTAATTCATAGTACATGAAATATCAATATTTTTTTAAATTTTAAGCTATTATGTTTTCAAGTACTTTGTTTTGTAGCAAGAGATAACTAATATACCTATGTTGAATCCATTGCATTATCCTGGACCCTTCATTCCTGGACTCAGGACGGTGAATAGTTACTGGGAGGTACTGAGAATCAGTAAGGAAAATTTTCATTTCATTTTCTATTTGCATCAAGATATGGGAGAATGGCCAACATCCAGTAAGCCTGGATCAAAATTCGAAGTGCCCTTGTTGATCTGGGCAGGATGTCAAGACAATCCAAGTGAAGGTCAGCGTGGGCAAGGACAGAGCAGCAGGCCTAGGAAGAAAAGCAAACCCTTCATCAGCACAATGGGGAATAATTGGCTATGTAAGAGCGATGGTTGGGCTCCCTGTGTGCTTAAAATAGGTGTTCAATACGTATGCATTGATTGATGTTGGTTGATTTATTTTGAATGCCAGACAGACTGTGAGTCATCAGTGTTGCAAGATAGCTTAAATAAATGTGAACTGTGCCTGGAAAAATAGCAGTTCAGCAGTGAGGACCAAGAGGAACCATTCAGCCTCTCCCTGGGCAGCTTTCCTTGTCCACCTACCACAGACTTCTGATTACTGAGAGAGAGGAGCTTCCCAGGTGGAAGATAAGTAATGCTTCAGGGAGAAATGAAGGAGAGCCTTCAATGGGAAAGCCTTTGGCAGAGGAGCCTAACCAGTTGCTCTCAGATTCAAGTGAGGACCTGGATTGATTTCTCGATAGGGAGATTAGTGGTATGACTTGCAAAGATGCTGAGACAGCCTCTGCCTCTACTGACAGTGAGAGAGAATGGAATCGGGGGAGGTGATTGCCAGTTGGAATAGAAGAGAAATTTGATACTGTGGTGAGACATAGTTCCCGCAAAGATATTGCTTAATTTTGTTTTTGCCACTCTGTGGATGAAAACTTTGCCATGTTTTGGCTTCAGTGGAATATTTGAAAATGTGACTCATGCTCTAGGTCATATTTAAGTACTCTTTCTCTGTTTTGGAGAGTAAGGCCCTTTATGTGACGTGCTGAGGGCCAAATGATTAACATGCTCCCATATTCTAGTATCCCCAGGAAAACCTCTGTTTATACAACTTGTCCTAGTGCCATTATTTCAGTGCCAGTTTTACTCTGAAGGATCCTGATTTGGATGATTTGTTACATGGCAACACACTTCTGGTCACAGGGGAAGGGCAGCATGGTAGAGAGGCTAACAAGATGGGCTCTAGTACAGAGCTCCCTGAGAGAAAAATCTAGACTCTGCTCCTTCATCATCATGTGACATGAGATAAATTCCTTGATATCTCTGGACTGTGGTTACTGTATCTCTGGACTGTGGGATAATAATAATGTCTATTCCTGTAGTTGGGTGAGGATTCCTTGAGTTACTAGGCACAAAGCCCTGCCAACAGTGCCTGACCTATGAGAGCTCTGTAACAGCTTTAGGTTTGGTTCATACTAAATCTTCACAAAACCCTTGTGATAAAGCTGTCCTGCTTTGTAATGAGGACACTGCAGCATCAAGAGGTAAATTGCGAAACTTTTCATAGGCGGACCAGCTAGATAGTTGGAGGTGCAGGAATTGGTCTTGACTCCTACCTCAAAGCTGGCACTTGATAGAATATTCTACAAAGTATTCCTCAAAGGCTCTTTATGTCCTTTCTTCATTTCCTAGAGCAAGTCAGTATGAAGCATTATACCTGCATTCTTATTTTCATTCAATTCTATACCAGTTCTAGCCAGAACCGAGATTTATTTATTTATTTATTTATTTATTTATTTATTTTACTTTATTTGTGGGGTCTGGGGGAGGAGGACTATTTCTATTATCAGATGGTGTTTTGCACCTGTATCAGGTTCACAGAGGATGAGGCCAGGCCAGCAGCTTACCCATGATGCTGCTGGTTTTCCTTAACCATGTTGGCCTGAGAAATTGAGAATCTGGATCATTTCCACTGTGGAGCTTAGAAGCAATGTCCTGTGGGGAATATATGGAGGCTGGCCTTAAATCTGTGCATCATGTGAAGGACAAAAAAGGGATGATTCACATTCACTCAGCAGCAGAATGGACATGGCCCAGGAAGCCAGCAGACCTTGGCTGCCCAGCCCAGTATGTTAAAGCTATGCCCATGTGGCCCTGTAGTCAAAGACTGGAAGGAATAAGCATGTCTTAATGAACACCAACGCAGACAGGTAAACCGCCAAGGCCTGGGCACCTCTGCATCCTCTTAGGCTTTCTCACCACTGAAGCCTCTTCCCCAAATTGTAGCTGAAGCTCTGCTTCATAGACGGAGACTAACCATCTGGCACCAGTGGAAGAGAGTATTCCTCTATATTTTTAGTAGAAATTTGGCTTAGTTTTGTAAAAATACAATTCCACTGCCTGCATACTTAAGTTTACAGACTTAACATTTATAGGCCTAAAACTGCTATGCCATTTTGGGGGAGATAGTCTTATTCCCATTCTGCCAACTGCCCTCCCTCCTGACTTTGTCTCTTTGTAAAGCATGATTCCTCAAGTTGAGCTTTTCAAGAAGATTTCAGACCCCTTGCATAAACTCTGTATCCCCATCTATAAAGTGAGAATAATAATATATCAGGGCCACTATTAAGATTAGAAGTGATTTATATAACGTGCCTGTCCTACAGGGTTGAAACACCATAGATAGCCAAATACTGCCACCATGACTACCACTCCTACTACAACTAATGATAGCAATCATGAAAATAATAATGACAACCAGACGAGTTCTAAAGCATGATCCTTTGAAATTAGCATGCTGGTATATTCTACATCAATATATACTTATCAATATTAAATTCTTGAGGTTATCAAGGTTAATATATGTACCTAGGATATAATGTTAATATGAGTATCTAGGACATACAGCATGAGTATCTAGGACACCGTGTTAATATGAGTATCTAGGGCATATCTTCTCATGAATGCTAGTTTCTTTTCTTTATGCAGAGAGCCCATCCTGTTCTCCCCTGAAAGGGTATGTTTTTCTTCTCCAGACAAGCACACAGAGAGCATTTTACTTTTTTAAAGAGCACATTTCCATACCTATCAAGGAAATGAAAGCTTTTCAAGAAAATTCCTGTGAAAAGTCTAAGATTATTAAAGGAATAACTGTTTAAGAAAAAAAAGGAAGAAGAAACAAAGTGTTTAACCTTTTTCCTGCAAAGTTAAAGACTGTACTTCACAAAAGCTTCTGCAACTTCCAATTTTATTCAAGAGCTAAAGAAACTAGCAATCCCCAAGGCTCCAAATTTAATTTCCATTGCATAGAATGCCTCTCACATCAGAATTAATCAGGTTTCATTTCCAATGTCCCATTTCCCTTCAGGAATTCTGTGGTATAAACCTCGAAGGTAAACACAGATATTCATCTACTCACCTGTTTTGAAGAGCCAGACATTCAGTAACGTAAATCATTAGAAGTGACTTGTATGCACTGATTTGGGCACAATTCATCTCCCCTGTCCAAAGCAGAGACTTCCCTTCAGCCTCTCCTCATGTTCCCAAGAGCAAATGCTTTACTCTGAGAGACTAGGCCAAATGAGCAAATGTTTATAATTTTTACCGCCTATAAGCAGACAGAACAAATCTCAATTTTCTTTCTTTCTTTTCTTTTCTTTTCTTTTTTTTTTTTTTAAGAAGGGGAAATCAGATGTAAGAAATACAGAGAGCATTATCTGGGTGTCTAGCTTTTCTTCTTCTACAAACCTTCATTCATTGCTCTTCTAGAGTTGTAAGAAGATTATTTCTAAAATAGTCAGGTCACTTCCTGATAACAATTTGAACATATGTAGACCCACTTTCTTTGGCTCTCTCTTTGTTGGTAGAAATTTCGGGTGTCCGCAGAAGCAAACGGTGATGTGTCTGCAGGACGGTGATGTATCTGCAGACTTGGGGACTGACTTGTTTGGGGAAGGGTGGGGCTGGCATTGGGTCTTCACAGAGGCGAGGCTCTGCTTTAGTCTACCTGTGTGCTTTTATTTCCTGAACTTGTAGTTATACACTGCCGGGATGAGGGATGGGGCTTCCCACAGTGGCTTTTATAGCAATAAAAAAGGTAACAGTCTGCTTATCCTTTCTCCATTTTTTGCTATTTCAATCCTCAGCAAGCTCTGGCAGTTCCTCCAGTTCAGGAAGTGGACAAAGTACCGAGAAGCGCTCATCTTCAAATCTCCCTTTTAGGGAAGATTGTACAGAATCAGAGAGGATGAGAGGTAGCTTTAGAGTCTTTTCTTCCCCATGATAATTAGCATTCTCTTCAAATTCATGGGTCTCTGGGGAGTTTGTTCTATGTGGGCTGGCTCCAAACTATATGCAGGTATTATAGGCAGAAAAGCTCAAGGGAATTTAAATGTGCCTTCAGAGCATAGTAAGTAGCTTAAACTATCTTACTGACAACATGTGTTCTTAGTGCTAAAAGAGTCAGGAAGTTTTTGAAGTCAAAAGTTGCTTTACTTCAGTTTGATTGTACAGGGAGTACGTTCCTTAAAATTATTCTTTTGTAGTTCATTTTGAATATACAGATAATAATTTAGAAATAATAGTATAGCTTGCTCTTTCATTCCTGGCCTTTGACAGACTCAAGGAGGAAAAGAGAACAGTTGGTTCATTGCTGGAGAGTAGCATAAGGAAATACTACGTCAGCACAGAAGTTCCCTCTGACTTCTGTGGTGTCAGATAATAGGACTTCAGACACACACTGATGCTGCTGATTTCTCTGGATGTTGCTGCTCTCAGGTATTAAGTCTACAGAAGTGCAGTATCTGAGGAAGTATTTGAGGAAGGCAGATGCTTCTGTGGGACAAGCTGAACCACGTAGGAACCAACTCTTCTCAGTAAGTGTGTCTAACCAAAATGAAACCGCTGGGGAAAATGTCTTGATCCTAAAATCCCCTGTACTACGAAGGTGTGTCTTCTGCGTTCTTCTGCACTTGTACTGACCTCACCAAAACTTCCCTTAGAATATGTACTCCTGGGGATAAAAATATATGTTTATAAAAAAAAAAAAAAAAAAAAAGAATATGGCTTTGAAATGGCCAGAGCGGTTGCCTATCTCCAACTAAATTGTAAGTTCCCTGACAGTAGAGACTTCGTTTTGTTCAACCAGGACACAATGGTCCCATGTCTCAATGGGAGTAAGCATTTGAAAACTGTTCATTGAATTAATAGCCTAGAATTCCTGTGATAAAACAAAATCTGACTCTTGAATCCTGCTGACATTTTTCTAATTTATTAAAATTACCAGCAATAATATCATTCAGTGATTTGTTTTGTGTCTGACCTTGTGCTGAGCATTTAGCCTGTAACTCTCGAAATCCTCACAGTTCTGTGGATATTTGGACTAATACTGGTCAGGCTGATGTGGCTTTTGAATCAGAAAAGAGAGTTAAAACTTGTGTGCCTTGTCCCTTGTTAGCTCTTTGAGTTTGGTCTTTGTGAAACACCGAAGTTTCTCAAAGAATGTGAATGTCATTTGTCTTTGTCTATCTCATAGCTTGTACCTTCTGTTGTTATTCCCATGCTTAAGATCATTTTGTTCTTTGAGTCAAACAGAGAAGGAAAATAAATATTTTCTTATTCTTACGTTTTCTTATTCTTAGTGTCTTATTCTTACGTTTTCCCATACATCTACCCATTCCTTCTGATACTGATATAACTTTGCCGCTTTTAATTATTTTGAGTCTGCTATAGACAACTGCAAGCTTATGATAAGTAATCACTTCTCTTTAACAGAAACCCTTCTGCTTATCCTTGGTTACCCAATCTAGCCAGGTTCTTTGCCACTTTTTGGATACATCCCTGTTCTCTGTACACCGTGAGAGAATTTGTTTGGATAAAATATTGTAAGCAGTCTCAACATTACATATGCCCTATCCTGACTGTCCTACCTAGGTCGAGAAAAAAATGTACCATGGTGGTAGAGACAAAAGCAAATGTGGATGTATGACTGCTCAGAGGAGATGCCTGCCATAACCCATTGGTACTTGTAACATAACTGATACATCCCTATGCGACTGGGACATGCATATGTCTGCGTATCAGCCGAGGGTCAGCCTGGTGGCCTGTTATCTCTTTGCTTTCCTTCTGGCCTATTTGTAAATGGGAAGAGTTCATTAACAACTGTGATAAATCCCACTCAGGTACGTTTCCTGGTGGGACTCTCTGATTACTTTTCTATACCAGTTCAAGACTCTTGTGCTGGTGGACTAGTATTTCCACAGAAACCATAAGAGACTACTATATAAAACACATCTGCCATAAGATACTGCAACTGTCTCAATGTTTTCTTGTCCTTAAAAGTGTTTTGTTGGTGTCCTTTATGTGGATTAAGAAATACGAACGACTAAAGAATAAATGCACATTTTGTCCCAAAATTTGCGTCGGCACCTGACACAATCTGAAATATCAGAGAGTTTGAGGAAGGTAGGTACATTGAATGCTCAAGAATGACTTGGAATATGGAAATGGGAAGGGTCCGAGATTCTACCCTGCTTACAAGTTAACAAGTTAGTTTACCACAGATCCTGAGATGTTGGCAGAGAACATGAGACTCCTGAGCCAGAGACAGGACTTGATTAGTCACGATGGAACAAGCTGCATAATCTTCATGCTTCTGCCGGTTCCTCATGCTCCCAGTTTCCACAGAGCAATGCAGGATGATATAGATAAATACTGTTCAGACAGTATGTTTGTGTCTCCATGAGGAACCCCAAATTTAGGAGAATACAGTCTTTTATAATGAGCCATAAGCAAACCCATTTAGCCCTTGTCCCAGAAGGAGATACTCTCTTTATTACACTGGCAAGCAAACAAATCCACCTTCTCCTCTACCGAAAGTCAGTTCCCAGTTTCCTCTGCCTGTTCGTTATAAAAAGATCCCTGAAAAGATTGCCCGGTACAGAACTTCTCAGTGCATCTACTTGCAAAATGTGCAGAGGTGGAAGAGACTCTTTTTAAAATTCTCTCCCAACATATGAAAGCCCAGGGAGTGATCTGGCTGTGAACTAACACTAAAAAGAAGATTTGAACCTTTCTCTATCTAGTCCAGGAGCTTAGTATGCGCTTTTAGCTCACGTCCTGATGAAACTTTTTTTTTGTCTTTTTTCCTGAAAGATTCAGTGCCAAGGTCTTTCTCATGAAAACTGAAGCTCTGAGATGCCAGTTAACCTTGCATTGCTAAGACTGGCCAAGTTGTTGTTTCTCTGGCCAAGCTTGTACATTTAAACTTTAAAGGTTTTGTTTTTATGGTTTACAGTGTAGAGGAAAATGACAAAACCATCTGAATCCTATATGAGTAACAGAGAAGTGAAAGCAAAAGCTTGTTGCCTAACCAATTAATCTCTTTTCTCTTGTTTTCCAAGCCCTTCTTATTCATAGCTGTTACAGAAATCTGTAGAAGACAAGGAAGGCTAAGAGTAGGTACAAAAGCAGGAATGACACCAATGGGTTAAAAGGGAACTGAATTGTATCAATGCAAAATGTAGTTAGAAAGAACTTCAGAGAATCAAGTAGAGAAAAGGTCAGGAGATGATATTTCTAAGAAACCAGAAGTGAGCCAATGATGTGTCTTTATTACATTTCTATTTGTGAAGCATTTCTCACTACTTCTTAATTATTTGTTTTTCACTTAGAAACTTGGTTTTATTATTTCAGCAAACTTTATATCCTACTGCTGCTTCAAATGAGAAATCTGTTCATCTTAAATACAGGCTTTGGCAGAACAGCTCGTGTTTTAAATGAGAAATACAGTCATTGAAATGCAGGCTTCGGCATACGAGCTCATTATATTTGAGCCATGTCAAATGTTGACCTGAAATAGGAAAAAAAAAATCTTGGGGTGATGAGTTAAATTTAAGTAACCAGTTTTTCTGTGGGATTTGATAACCCCTGAAAAAAGCACATAAAATTCTATATTGCTAGCATCTAATTTGAGAAATATTAAAATGAATAGTTGTAATGTCAATGTTGCAAGTTGGGGATCATTTTGAAAAATATGCATGGTTAATATTTTCACTTTCAAAATTAGTAAGGTGTAGAGAAAATGTACAGAATAAGGACCTTATATGATCTGGAATGCAAAAAAAAAAAAAAACAACAACACCTGTCTACCTGTGATATATTGACAATTCCAGTGTAAATCTTATGTAATTTTATACCTAGGTATGAGTAAATGATCTTTAATTAGTTATTGGTTTATCAGTCCCAAGTGAACTTTTACAATATAGCTTTGCTTTCATGTAGATGTTATGTACTATATTATGTTTTCATGTGTGTGGAGGAGAGCAGGCATCAATAGTCTCATCCACTTTTTTTTTCTTTTTTTTGAGAGAGAGAAAGAGAGAGAGCAGGAGGAGGGGCAGAGGGGAAAGGAAAGAGAGAATCATAAGGAGACTCCCCATTGAGCACAGAGCCCCACATGGGCTCTGAGATCATGACCTGAACCAAAATCAAGAGTGGGGCATTTAACCGACTCAGCCACCTCATCTACTTTTAAGGTTAGCCAGAGTTAAATGTATATTATTTCTGATTTTGTTCTTTTCTCAACTCTTTCTACCTTTTAACCTCTCATGAGTTTAAAGGAATGGAAAAAAGAAAAATTCCTTTATTCTTTACTTTATCTTCCAGTTATATAACATGCAGATAGCATTTGACAATTAAAACATCTTTATATCTTTTCATTTAGAATGTATGTTTTCTTTTTTTTAAATGTAGCTGAATGAAAACCAAAGTATTATACATGGAATAAATCATGTTGCAAAAATTTTGTATCAAATCATGTTTATGATACCTGTAAATGCTTATCAGATTGTGTTTTCAGGGACCAGAACAGAATGAGATTAGTTTCAAAAAATAGTTTGTAAAACTCGAGGGCTACTAAAGGAAGTGTTTAAGGTGTGACCAGTAATTATTCACTGCAGATTATACATGTGAGAGCTATAGCTTTGAAGGACAAACAGCTTAAGTGAGGGCTGGCAGGCGGGTAAAAAAGTGAGTCCTTTCTGATTAGGAGAAAGGACAGTCATAAGGTTATAATAGCATCTAAAGGGTAAGTCGGATTTGGATAGATTTCCAGTATTGTCATGATTTAAAAGTAAGAAAGAGAGCTACAGATTCCTGAAAATACCCACAACTAGGCAAGGATTCAGTGAAGGACAATAACTTTCCTTAGAATTAGAAATATTCATGGATAATATTCTTTAGTTGGGGAGTAAAGATTTCAGGGATCTTGACACCTTGTGAGACAGATGAACGATCCCAGGACATGCTTTGAGCAGCATAGGAAGACTCCGCTTGGAAAAGGATTCAAGGATTTCTCAAATATTAATGTGAAGTTCAGTCATTAAAAGTTACAGATCCTAGTTTGGTTGCTTTAGGATGGGGTGTAACACGCTGTTTCTAATAAGCTTCAAGGTGATATTAATGGTTTGGTTCAAGGAGTAACTTTGAGTAAATAGGGATCAGGCAACAGCTTAGAACAAGCGAAGTTAGATGATTGTTATCCTGGTGTTTTATTATAGTTTGTCCACATACACAGACACATGTGCACACTTACACACACTATAATGCATGCCACCTCTTTTCATATACATGTATATTTTTCAGTACAAATCTTTTGGGTGATGGGCAGTAGGGAGGACATGTGATGTGATGAGCACTGGGTGTTATAAGCAACTAATGAATCATTGAACACTACATCAAAAAACTAATGATACACTCTATGTTGGCTAATTGAATTTAAATAGAATTCTAGACAAGAGATAACATGTAAAATCAGAAAACAAAAGAAATGCCTTTTTTTGTTCTCCGTTTGTCTTTTCATTTTAATGACCTTAATTTTTTTTTTTTTAAAGATTTTATTTATTTATTTGACAGAGAGAAATCACAAGTAGATGGAGAGGCAGGCAGAGAGAGAGAGAGGGAAGCAGGCTCTCCGCCGAGCAGAGAGCCTGATGCGGGACTCGATCCCAGGACTCTGAGATCATGACCTGAGCCGAAGGCAGCGGCTTAACCCACTGAGCCACCCAGGCGCCCTAATGACCTTAATTTTTAAAACATTTTTATGAAATTCACCTTATTACTTATTTTTTTAATGGCTTATGCTTTTGGTGTCTTATCTAAATAATCTTTGCTAAACCTAAGGTTATGAAGATTTTCTCTCACGTTTTTCTATAAAACTTTTATAATTTTAGGCTTTATTTTTAGAATGGTTTTGTGATTCTTAAAATTTTGAGAATAGTTGACACACAGTGTTACATTAGTTTCAGGTATACAATGTGGTATGATTCAATTTCTTTATCAGTTATGCTCACCCAACTGTAGCTCCCATCTGCCATCATATAATGCTATTACAATATCATTGTGCCCTATGCCGTGCATTTTATTCTCATGACTTTTTTCATTCCATAACTGGAAGCCTGTACCTCCCACTCCCCCTCACATTTTACTCATCTCTTCACTCCCCACCCTTCTGGCAACCATCAGTTTGTTCTCTGCATTTATAGGTATGCTCTACTTTTTGTTTATTTATTTGCTTGAATCATTTTGAATTAAGTTTTGGAAATGATAAAAGCTATATACTTTAATCAAGGTTCATTTTTTTTCCCCACATGGATATCCATTTTTTCTAGCACAATTTTTATTTATTTATTTATTTATTTAATTTATTTTCAACATAACAGTATTTATTATTTTTGCAGTACACCTAGTGCTCCATGCAATCCGTGCCCTCTCTAATAACCACCACCTGGTTCCCCCAACCTCCCACCTCCCACCCCTTCAAAACTCTCAGATTGTTTTTCAGAGTCCATAGTCTCTCATGATTCACCTCCCCTTCCAATTTCCCCCAACTCCCTTCTCCTCTCCATCTCCCCATGTCCTCCATGCTATTTGTTATGCTCCACAAATAAGTGAAACCATATGATAATTGACTCTCTCTGCTTGACTTATTTCACTCAGCATAACCTCTTCCAGTCCCGTTCATGTTGCTACAAAAGTTGGGTATTCAGGGGCGCCTGGGTGGCTCAGTGGGTTGAGCCTCTGCCTTCGGCTCAGGTCATGATCCCAGGGGCCTGGGATCGAGTCCCGCATGGGGCTCTCTGCTCAGCGGGGAGCCTGCTTCTCCTCATCTCTCTCTCTGTCTGTCTCTCTGCCTATTTGTGATCTCTCTCTCTGTCAAATAAATAAATAAAATCTTTAAAAAAAAAAAAAGTTGGGTATTCATCCTTTGTGATGGAGGCATAATACTCCATAGTGTATATGGACCACATCTTTGTTATCCATTCGTCCGTTGAAGGGCATCTTGGTACTTTCCACAGTTTGGCGACCGTGGCCATTGCTGCTATAAACATTGGGGTACAGATGGCCTTTCTTTTCATGACATCTGTATCTTTGGGGTAAATACCCAGGAGTAGCACAATTAAAAAAAATTTTTTTAGAGATCTTATTTATGTATTTGAAAGACAGAGATCATAAGTAGACAGAAAGGCAGGCAGAGAGAGAGAGGGAAGCAGTCCCCTGCTGAACAGAGAGCCCAGTGCAACTGGATCCCAGGACCCTGGGATCATGACCTGAGCCAAAGACAGAGGCTTAACCAACTGAGCCACCCAGGTGCCCCCCAAAAGGATATTTTTTTATCCATTGAATTGCCTTTGTACTTCTGTTGAAAATTTATTGATCTTGGAACCCGATGGCTCAGTCATTTAAGTGGCTGCCTTCGGTTTGGGTCATGATCCCAGAGTCCTGGGATCAGGTCCTGCATTTGGCTCCTTGCTCAGTGGGGAGCCTGCTTCTTCCTCTTCCTCTGTCTCCTACTCTGACTGCTTGTGCTCTCTTTCTCTGACAAATAAATAAAAAGTCTTTTAAAAAAATTAATTGATCGGAGATGTGTGATGCTTTTGGATTCTATTTTCTATTAATCTCTGTTTATTATTATTCCAGTCTTACGGATTTGGTTATTGTAGCTTCACAGTAGGTCTTAATCAGGTGTTACAAATCTTCTCACTTTGTCTTTTCAAAAGTTGTTTAGATTATCTAGATCATTTGTATTTACATATAAATTTTAGAATTAACGCATCACTTTCTACTGAAAAAACCCCTGCTGTTTTAATTATGGCATTAAAACTATAGATCAATTTGGATCTTGTGAAATCTCAGTGTGGCTTTAATTTACATTTCCTTGATGACTAGTGACATTGGATGTCTTTTAATGTAGTTTTTGCCTACTCGCATACCTTTTTTTCCTGAAATCTGTTCAGATTTTCCCCATATTTTTAATTAGTAATTTTTCTTACATGATTGTGTTGTAAAGTTTTAATTTATCTTGAATACAAGCCTTTTTAAAATATGTATAATTTAAATATATTTTTCCAATCTATGGTCCACCTATGAATTACCTTAACAATGTCTTTGAAAGAGCTACATTTTGAATTATAAAGCCTCAAATATATTTTTAAGTGGTTCACACTCTTTGTTGTATATCTAAGAAATGCCAAGGTCATGAAAACTTTTTTCCTATGTATTTTCAAAAAGATGAATGGCTTTACCATTTACATTTAGGCCGATTACTATTTTGTGTTGATTTTTATGTATGGCATGGGGTAAGGGTCAAGGATTTTTTCCATGTGGAATATAGATATACATTTGTTCCATCCTTATTTATTTAAAAGATCATGCTTTGCTAAATGAATTGTCTTGGCACAATCAATTGTTCTATGTATGTGTATATCTACTTCTGGACTCTCTTTGGATTTGAGTTTCGATTAACTTTTTAACAAGAAAACAATTCATCATGTTAACAGGAAAAGAGAAGAAAACATTATCTCAGTAGTTGCAGAAATATCATTAATCAAAATTCAACACCCATTTGTGATATAACTTGGGGTAAATTAAGAGTAGAGAAATCTGATAAAGGATAGCTATAAAAATATACAACTAACATAATACTTACTATTGAAAGAGTGAATAATTTCCCCTTAAAATTAGAAAAAAATGGATGTTCACTCATTACTTTTACTATTATTGTACTTAAAGTTCTAGAAAAGGAAATAAAAGGCATCTGGAATGGAAAGGAAGAAGTAAACTACTCTTTATTTCTGTGTGACCTATTATCTATGTAGAAAATCCAACAGAATCTATAAAAATGCTGTTAGAACTAGTGAATGAGTTTTGCAAGTTCTCAGTATACATGAATTGTATGCCAAAATAAATATGTATCTATATATAAGCAAGAAATGACCTGAATTTTTTAAGAGTCCCATTTATGAAGTAGAAAAAAAATAGGAAAAATTTGAATATGTGAATGATCTGTACCCTGGAACCTAGAAAATACTGTTGAGAAAAATTAAAGAATAATTGAATATATGGAGAGATTATTGTATTTTTTGGTCAAAATCTTCTATGCTGTTAAGATATCAGTATTTTCCAATTGATTTATAGATTCAACACAATCCTACCAAAATCTCAGCTGAGTTTTTGGTTAGAATTTCACAGACTATTTCTAAAATTCATATTTGAATGCATAGAATAACCAAAACAATATTGAGAAAGAACAAAACAGTGGGATTAATAAATGGTACATGATTTTATGACCTACTGTAAGGCTATCATATTCAGTAAGTTGATATTCATGTCAACAGAGACAAATAGTTTGACACAACAAAATGGAGAGTCCCAAAACACATATATATGGTCATTGATTTCTGACAATAGTTAAAATGCAATTCAATAGAGAGAAATTTTTTTTTCAACAAATAGAGCTTGAAAAATTGAACATTTATATGCAACAAATTAACCTCTCCACATAACTTACACTGTATGTAAAAATAAATCAAAATTCGTTGCAGGCCTAAGTGTAATTCCCCAAACGATAAGATTTTTAGGAGAAACAGGATAAAATTTTGTAACCTTGGGTTAAATAAGATTTCTATTCTTTTTAAATTAATTTTATTTGTTTTTAGAAAGAGAGGGAGACAGAGTGCGAGGCAGGGGCAGGAGAGGGAGTGAGAGAATCCTAAGCAGTCTCCATGATCAACCCAGAGCCTGACGTGGGGCTTAATCTCACAACCTTAAGATCATGACCTGAGTAGAAATCCAGAGTTGGGTGCCAACTGACTGAATCACCGAGGTGTCCCTTAAGTAAGTTTTCTTAGATAAAACACCCCAAAACATGATCGAGTAAGGAATAAATTGATAAATCAGATCTCATCAACATTAATGTTCTTCTTTTTAAAAGACAATGCTAAAAGAACCAAAAGACAACAGTAAGCCTTGGCAAAGTATTTGAAAATCATTTGTCTATCTGATAAATGACTTGTATATAAAAATATAGATAACCCTCAAAACCGAATACTAAGAAAATAGTCCAATAAAAATGGGCAAAGGATTTTAGTGGCCACTTTAGCAAGAAGGGATTACAGATAGCAAAAAGAAAATATGGAAATACTGTCTAAATTGCTAGTTATTAGGGAAATGAAAAATTAAAACCTAATGAAGTATTATTACATCTTGATAAGAATGGATAAAAATAAAAAATAGGGATGCCTGGGTGACTCAGTCAGTTGAACATCTGCCTTCAGCTCAGGTTATTATCCTAGAAATAGAGATGGAGCCCTGCTTTGGACTCCCTGCTCAGCAGGGAAGCCTGGTTCTCTATCTCCCTTTGCCTGCCATTTCCCCTGCTTATGCTCTCTCCCTGTGTCTCTGTCAAATAAATCAATAAAATCTTTAAAGAAATTAAGGCTGTAAAATGATATCAAATCATGTTTTCCCAAAATTAGCAAGACAGGAGACAACATGTGTTGGAGAGGATGTGGAGAAAAGGGGAACCCTCTTACACTGTTGGTGGGAATGCAAGTTGGTGCAGCCACTTTGGAGAACAGTGTGGAGATTCCTCAAGAAATTAAAAATAGAGCTTCCCTATGACCCTGCAATTGCACTACTGGGTCTTTACCCCAGAGATACAGATGTCGTGAAAAGAAGGGCCATCTGTACCCCAATGTTTATAGCAGCAATGGCCACGGTCGCCAAACTGGAAAGAATCAAGATGCCCTTCAACGGACGAATGGATAAGGAAGATGTGGTCCATGTACACTATGGAGTATTTATGCCTCCATCACAAAGGATGAATACCCAACTTTTGTAGCAACATGGATGGGACTGGAAGAGATTATGCTGAGTGAAATAAGTCAAGCAGAGAGAGTCAATTATCATATGGTTTCACTTATTTGTGGAGCATAACAAATAGCATGGAGGACATGGGGAGATGAAGAGGAGAAGGTTGTTGAGGGAGTTGGAAGGGGAGGTGAACCATGAGAGACTATTGACTCTGAAAAACAATCTGAGGGTTTTGAAGGGGTGGGGGTTGGGAGGTTGGGGGAACCAGGTGGTGGGTATTAAGGCATGGATTGCATGGAGCACTGGGTGTGGTGCAAAAACAATGAATACTGTTATGCTGAAAAGAAATTTTTAAAAAATCATGTTTTCCCCCACATGTCTTATTTTGAACATTATCATTCGTTTGTTATGAAGAACAAAATCTGTAAGTTCATAAACCATTTGGATTTAACAAAGAAGGTCAAGGAAATAACCCCTGCCCTTAAGAAGTTTATAATCTATTAAAAAGCACCAATTTACATTTAAAATTTCAGATTGCATTTCTGGAAATCAACAACTATTTAATCATATGCAGATAATTTGAAGTGAAACAAATTCAGTACCTGAAGGTATGCAGATTTTAATAGTAATCAGCTGAGTTCACATTTTTGTGGGATGGCTTGTAGGAGTGTTCTTCTCTGGTAGCAAAACTTCTTTTGTACCTGTGGATTCTCAGGTCTCAGCTCAGGACACCAAGTAAATAACTTGCTCAGCACTTGAGTGGGAATTCAGTAAACACTGAATTGACACCCAAAGGATCTTTTTCTGCACCTTAGGGCAAACCTGTCACTTCTTCTGCACACTTCTGTGTAAGTCTTTGTATTAGATATAAGAATATGCAATTTGGTTCCTATTAGCCTTGAAATGGATTTTTTTTCCTGAATGAGTCATGATTTTAGTGTGCCTAAGAACAGCATTTCATTGCCTCATATATTCCTTTAAAAACCAAAAATGAGAGTTTTATACAGTTGTTTTTAGTCTCATGACAATAACAACTAAGATTTGTTGAGTAACTTGTGTATACCAACCATTTCTCATGCTTTTTCTCAGTTGAGCCTCATATTATTTTTGCCCTGGTTGTTAGGGATTATTATATTGACATAGGTATTTGGTCTTTATTTATACACTGTGTTTTTGATTTATTTTCTTCCAAAGCTAAAGGGCAAATGCATTCTTTATCCACAGGAAGAATGAAAGGATTGATGTTGTATGGGAATTTATGGTGCTATCATAATGAATTCTTACACAAATTTGAACTCAGGATCATCCATAACGTAATCAGAATGGTAAATATGTGCAGGTTGTTTATCCTTACATGTCAACACGTGCCAGATTATCCTGCACAGTGTATGTCAGATTCATTTGCATAAGAACAATCAGATTTAGAATAAACGGAGTTTACAAATGCATTAAGAAGAGCGAAGAATTTGGTCCTTGGAAGAGACAAACAGTGTTGGAATACATGTTAACTGTTTCCTTACTTAAGAAGCACTACTGCGCGTGCTATTTAGATGCTTTTTAGCATAGTAAATCTATTTCTGTGGCTCAAACGTAATGTATTAAGAAAGTCAACATGCTCTGCCCGAATTTTAGAAAACATGTGGGTGCGATGCTGGATTTTGATGATCCATTCAACCTGGAATTTAGCCTAGACATGAGTCACTAAAACTTAGATAGAAAAGAAACAAAACAAACCTCACCCTCCACAGACGTGTGTTGAGTTTTGGTGTAGAAACAGATGGCAAAGTAGAAAAGCTGGTAGGAAATTGATTGAATTGGAAAAATCAGATGTGGAAAAATCAAGTAATTCAGCCAATCCAATAGCTTGTCTTGAAGTTTCAGAACTTTTCTTTACCACACGCTCCAGAATGCTTTTTCCCATGTAATTAGGAACCACAGGTGATTATTATTTCTTTATCCTTCCCCTTGAGGAAACTTTCTTATTCTAAGTCTCTACTCTCAAAAGTATTTCCACAAGCATGCATTTTAGTACTTAACTTCATGTTTTGAATTCTACTTGAAAAATATTCTCATTCCTTAATGTGCATGCCTTACAACATTTGTAGATAGTCTCATGTCTGTCAACCTTAATCACTACTTAGCCAAACTTACATTTATATATATGTTACTTCTCTTTGAGGGATTCACAAATGAAACCTATTTCTGTAATTTGTCTTCTTCACTGAATTGTTTTTAAATTTTATTTCCAGGTTTTATATTCTGCGGCCATCTCTTTTCAAACCCAGTTTTCTGGGCATCTTCCAATTCAGTTGGAGGGAAACTTGTGCATTTTAGAATAGGAGACTCGAAATGAAGCCAAGGGATATAATTTGGAAAACATCAAAGCCAATTAAAAAATGAAATACAAATAAAGAATGTATGCTGCTACTAGATGAAAAACAGGGAGTATTTGTACTCCTGAGTGCTCAGAATGACATATTAAAACCAGTTCATCTTTTTTTTTCCCCTCTCTACCATGTAGAGTAAGGTAGATTGCTAGACCAGTCTACCCAATCTTCATGTTGGCTTTGTTTCTGTTAAGAGTATACAAGCAACGTGATGACTCCTTGACAAGATATAGGCTATAGAGAGTCAATAGATAGAGCCTTCACTTCTCCTTAGTCACTCATGGCCCTGGTATACACTTCCGAAGAAGTGATTATTGAGAAAAGAGATCATGAAGGGGCCTCCGAAGTAGAGGTGATGTGTATCAACTCTCCTCAAATAAATAAATAAAAAAAAATCAGAATGGCAACAGAGGAAAAACAACAACAAAACAAAACAAAACAAAACCCAGCCACCCCCCCCACCACCAAAAAAACAAAGAAGTGTCCTACCCTGGAGACCGACATACAAAGCATTCCATTGGTGGAGCACCAAGACAGTAATAGAAGTTACGTACGTATATTTGTCCACAAATTAGAATGGAAACAGCTTTGACCATTGTTTAATAATATGTGCACACATGTGGGCACCGTAACTTGATCTCTGTGTCAGCCCTGAGCCATGTTGCAGGGGGGTGGTAAATTCTCTACCAAGAGGCTGCCCGTGGTGTGCTCACTCTTCTGCTGGTTCAGGGTACATTGAGATATATCACAGTCTACTTTTGCACAGCTCATAGGGTGTCAGATTATATTGTAAACCACATTAATCTTCACAAAATGAACAGATTGCTTGAAAAAATAGTGACCATATAGAGATCACAAGTAAGGAACACACCAATAATAGTGCAAGGAGTGTGTACAAGAAAATGGCAGAGCTGGCTCTCCCATTCCTTGTGTGAGTTCTCCCTAGGACTCATACTGAAGTAAAGCAATTATGATCCACTCAGTGCACAGAATGCCTAGGGAAATGAGCTGGTGATACTAGGAAGCCTAAGAAACCAAAGCAGAAGGACAGAGTTCTATAATGTTTTCAATTACGCTTAACGTTTTGTGATACCTAATGCAGTACTCTGTGTCTTTACTAAGCATAAAGACGCTTGTTTAAAAACCTCTGAGATTTCCTGTTTATTAACAGAATTCAAAATGCCACTTGGTTTTCATGGATAATAAAAACGACTGAGAACAGTAGAGAACAGTGAGATACAAGCTAAAATACATTCCTTTGGCAGTAAATACTGGCACAAGGAAAATACTGTTTAATATTTGAAGAAACAAGTATTAGAACAAATTCACAGTGTGGGAGGTTTGCTGTGCAGTTGGTTGAAGGAACAGATGTTTCTAACATGCCCGAGCTTATGGTATTTGCAAGATTTTGTTTTAATAATGAAATATAAAAGTAATTATTTTTGTGAGCCACTTGACTAAAGAAAAAGAGGTACTGGACTTACACTTTAATGAAAACATTTAACCAACAAATTATGGAGGTATAAATGCTTATATTAGTGGCAGCTTGGCTGAAATTTATAAGAATGATTATAGGGCAAGGGCACAGAGCTGGCATCACATTTAAAATATTTTTGTTCTGTGATAATTCATAGCAAAGCAGAGAAGTGAAACCACAAGGATGCAAAGTGCTATGGCCTATCTCTGAGTTTGTAAACACAGTGGTGTTAGCTGGTGTTAATAAAAACTTCCTCTAAGCCAAGTTCTATTCTTTAGTGACTTACATGTTCACTCATTTAGTTATCAAAACTCTTGTGGGATGATGCATTTATTGTCTTTTCTCAGGTAAGGAAACTGTGGTACAGAGAAGTTTGTAACCCTCCTGAAGATCATACCATTAGAATGTGGTTAAGCCAGGTTAATCTGGTCCGTTTGACTCCAGGGACAATTACTGAATTCTACTGTCTATATGCATTTGTGAGATATCTTTTTTCAGCTGTAATAACTGTTTGTATATATATTATATATGTAAAATACATATATATGTGTGGGTATATACAGATATATATATATTCACAGAATTTAGAAGCAGCAGACTTTATTTTTTTTTAATTTTATTTATTTATTTGACAGACAGAGATTACAAGTAGGCAGAGAGGCAGGCAGAGAGAGAGGAGGAAGCAGGCTCCCTGCTGAGCAGAGAGCCCGATGTGGGGCTAAATCCTAGGACCCTGGGATCATGACCTGAGCCGAAGGAGAGGCTTTCACCCACTGAGCCACCCAGGCGCCTCGAGCAGCAGACTTTCAATCACTGCATATTTAATTGCATTTCTCATAAAAATATTATTAAAAAGATTTTTTTAGTGGAGAATAAAGTTTCTTAGTCTTTAGTATTACAAAATATAATTATTTAATTTCATCCTTAGACCATCCTTTAAATTTTCTATTTTCATGTATTTTTGTCACATAGCATGCTTATAACTCTATATAATGTGTATGTTAATGAATGTATTTTTGTGTATGAGTGCATAGTTTTTTATTAGATTGCAACTGCAAAAATTTTACTGATATGGGTACAATCAAACACTTCTGGGGATTGGTGAGTTAAAGAATGGATTGGTACTAAATGAGCAAAAGAACTGGAAAAAGCATGAAAGATAGTGAATAGGAAGAGGATTGTAAAGGCTCTGTATTGGGAGTAATTATGGGGAATTGGTGGAAATGCAGGGAAGAAGGTATGGATGGAGCATGGAGAGTCAGAAAAGTGTTGGGCATGGTATGAGATGAGGGTGGAAGGGGTGTTGTGGAGAAAGTAGAAGGTCTGTCCTGAAGGAGGTCAGTGGGAGGCGATGGTGCTTGGACTAGGTTGGTGGTATAGAAGTGAAGAAAAGATTTATGGAGAAAGATCTGCCTGCCTGCCTGTCTGTATATCTATCTATCTATCTATCTATCTGTCATCTACCTACTTACCTATTCATCCAGCTCTCCATCCATCCATCCATCCATCCATCCATCCACACATACATCCAAGAGGAGATGATTGTCATGGTGATGAAGGGCAAGGGCGATGGAAGGTAAGCAAAGGAGTATTCAACATTTTGATCAAGTAGCTTTGTAATTGCCTAGTAAGTTAAAAACTGAAAATGGACATGTAAATGTTATTATTATAAATTTTAAGTTCAATTGGCCAACATACAGTACATCATTAGTTTCAGATGTAGTGTTCAAAGTTGATCAGTTTCATTCCTTATAATATCTGACACTTAATCAAGAGTAATTTGAGGGTGCCTGTGTGGCTCAGTGGGTTGAATATCTGCCTTCAGCTTTGGTCATGATCCTGGGGTCCTGGGTTCGAACCCTGTATCGGGCTCCCTGCTCAGTAGGTACTGTGCTTCTCCCTCTGCCCCTCCCACCCAGTAGTGCTCTCTCTCCCTCTCAAATAAATGAATAAAAATGTTTAAAAAAGTAATTTGAAACACTTCAATATTGAGTTTCTCACTATATGAGTTCTTAATAATCTATAAACAAATACCTAAAGGAACTCAAGATTTTATGTCATCATAAAATGAGGAATTTTTTTATATCTTGAATAAGTCTATAACTAATGGGTTTGCATGAATTTTAAGTGCTCTTTTTAATCATATAAATGTCTGTCTCACCCAGAGATGCATCTCAAGAGAAAGATCCAGCACATTTATAAGTTTCACAGTTCCTTGTCTCTGAGTATTATTGTTACTTTTTTAAGAATATCTTTTTCTTTGGACTTTTGAGAGTTCGACCTTAATCAGTACCTCCATACAGTTGCATAAAACTGAAGTAAAAAGCTCTCCTCTCTTTTAAGAAAGAAGAAAGGGCACTTGGGCTCTGATGTTGCTGATTGAAGGTCACCATGGAATGTTATGTTCCACTGCCTCTCATGGGTGGTGATGGGTGGGTCTAAAGCTTCAGAACTTTGAGATTGGAGGTGGGGCTGGAATAGTGTTTTTGAGGATTATGGTGTTGTGTCTCTCATTAGGCTTGCATCGCAAACATTATGGAAGACTTCCAAAGCTTCCTTATAAAATACCCATGTTACTCTGAATCTCTGAAGAGACACTGAGACTGAGTCAACATAAAGTCTTCAGCTAAAAAGAAAGTAAATGAGTAAATAAATGAATAATCCAGGAAATCGTAGTAGTGAGAGGGAGTTTTATGAGCTTTGCAATATTGGAAGAAAGTAAAATTGGGCCCTGCAGTAGCAGATATTTAATTAACTTGAACTTTAAAATGAGGGGAGTCTGTGAATTTTGTGAGCATTGTGTACTTTGAGAAAGTTTTCTTAAACTTCTTCCCATATTCAGTATGAATTTTTTAAAAAAAAAGCTTTTGAAGAGTATTTTGGAAATGCCGGGTATATTGACATATTCTAGGGAAGCAGGGGGTGCAGGATCCATTAGTTCCAATCTATCAGATTCCTTTGATTTGATGTGTTAATACAAAAGACATTAGAATTAATAGCTGCTTCTCCAGATGGAGCATATCTGGCTGTTAAGAGCCCTTAAACAGCCTCTCTCCCTCTAATGGGACAATATGATACTAGAGTATAAGGAGTAAAAAGATGTAAGGGTCATTATTATATCCTATGAATCTCTGCAATATAATAGCAGATGGCTAATTAGGACAAAGATTTTTCAGTTAGATATTGGAAATTTCAAAGTGCCCACTGCCCTTTTTACTTTATTTTATTTTATGTCTGGAGGTTTTCATGTTAAACTTATATTAAAAGCACAGCAAGGTGAAAATGGAAAGAGTTATTATCTTGACACAGGATGACTTTGGTTCATCCTGCAATAGTTACCTGCCTACATTTTAAGTTTCAAGTCTTTTCCCTCCCACTTAGACCTCTCATTAGTGATTCATGAATGAAGTCCTTTCTTAGTGTAACACACTTTTTTTTTTTTTTTTTTTTTTTTTTTTGGTATCTGGGTTAGGTGATTAGATATACTCGATGAAGGTAAAAAAAAAAATGCATCCATTTGGAGAAGAAAAGTTTGAAGTAACTTCAGCCATTAAAAATTAATTATAATTATTCCCTGTACTTGGCATCCAAACATCATCAAACAAGACTGGAGAATTTCCTGCACTTGAATCATTATAAAATTTTAGGGTGATCAGCACACAGTAGAGTTAACAAATAGATGACAATGTGTTACTCAGGCGCATCATTCCCTCCCAGGAAAATGGCCGTGGTTGGTAATAAGACCTCAACTTTCTTTGTTGCTGACCTCTAGACTTATTAACACAGATGATACCAATAATTGATACTTGACATATGAATTAAAACACATCTGCTGTTGCTTATTTACAATGGGAATATTTTAACCAAAAACTTGTGTAAGAAAGAGAATTGAATATGTAAAAATAATCATTGGAGGCACCTGTAACATAGCAAGCTCAGGGGTGGCACGTGGTGCTGAGACTATGGAGCCCTTTGACTCTTAGGTCTGGCAGCCCTGTTATCCCCCTGATCTGATTGTTCTCCTTTTTGATTTCCTATTAAATCTCTAATAGAGAGGAGGAAAAATTGATGAAGAGGCCTGATTTGGAGTTATGTGTCTTTTGAGGGAGGAGATTCCAACAGGGGAATCAATAATGGATGATTTGGATGACATGAATTTCTTTATATTTTCTAGAAATTTATTTCTCGATGATTTAAGACATCAGAACCATTTTTCCTTCAAAATCTCCCATGTAATATTAAAATATCACTTAATTATGAAAAAGGTCTGAGTGGTTAAAAAAGGTAAAAATAGAATTATTACAAAATTATGTTAACAATTGTCAAAATAATTTGTAAAAACGAAAAAAGATGACCCTTTGACTGCATTTTTTTTTTCTTAAGAATATCTTTAATTATGACTTCTTCCTGGTACCACTGGTACACAAATATTTTGTAAGAATGTTTCCACTGAGGAATAGAATTTCTTCCAGATACCAAAACATCCTAGATATGAGCCCGAATTGGGTTCAGTTTTAGGTGATGTATTAGGTATGTATTGCTACATAACAAATGACTCCAAAACTTAGTGGTTTAAAATGACAAAGGTTTATTTTTTTATATAAATAAAAAATATTTTATTTATTTATTTGACACAGAGAGACACAGCAAGAGAGGGAACACAAGCAGGAAGAGTGGGAGAGGGAGAAGCACACTTCCCGTTGAGCATGGCATTCGATTCTAGGACACTGGGATCATTACCTGAGCCTAAGGCAGACACTTAATGACTGAGCCACCCAGGTGCCCCTGTGACACAGGTTTATTATGTCAAGGTTTCTATGGGTCAAAAATCTAGGGGCATGTAGGTGTCTATGGTTCAGGTTCTCTCACAGGTGATGACCAGGCTGTAGTCCTCTCAAGGCCCATTTGGGGAAAGATCCACTGCCATGTTCACTCAGTGGTTACTGACAAGCCTCAGGTCATCACTAGCTGTTGGCCAGTTCCTTGCCATGTGGGCCTCTCCATAAGGTGGTTCCATGGCAGCTGGATTGCCTCGGAGCAAGACAGCAAGATGGGGGGGTGGGGAGGCAAACAAGCCAGAAGCCACAGCCCTTCTGAAATCTAATGTCAGAAATGTCGCCTTCACTTTTGCTGTATTCTGTGTATTAGAAGGGAGTCACTAGGTGCAGTCTACATACAAAGGAAAAGGGTGCTCTTCCAGAGCATGGAAGAATCAATAAGGCCATCTTAGAGACTGTCTATTACAGAAGACATGTACTACATTGTAAAGCAGGAATTTACTTTAACATTTTATTCTAAAAGA
Organism: Mustela erminea; assembly: GCF_009829155.1. NCBI lineage: Eukaryota > Metazoa > Chordata > Mammalia > Carnivora > Mustelidae > Mustela > Mustela erminea. Next base: position 51,629,553 of record NC_045628.1, on the reverse strand, counting down.
TGATTCTTTTTCAGCATTATTGGAAAATCAATGATCCTTTGATTATTTTGTGTATTAAAGCTAATTGAAACCTTTGGGAAGTAGATTATCTAATTCAACAATTCATTGGGATATATGAGCCATTTTTGCCAAGTAGAAGCAGGAGAAAGAAATTCCATAATTTTTCTTAAAATAATGCTAAATGGGGTTTTATTTTTAGAAAAAAAATAAAGTCTGTCTATTCTGGAATTTTTATTCAAAATAAAGTATGTAACTTTTAAGGATTTGGGTATTTTAAAACACATTTAAAATAATAGGAATTTTGTTTGTCAGCTAACACCATCTTACAACCTTTTTCAGTTGGTTTTCCATTTTTACTTCCTGTTTTTCAATACCTGGAAAAGAGATTTCCTGTCCTTTCCATTTTTAAATAATTTCTCAACTTACAATAAAATTGCTCAAAAATAAATATTCTTTGTCCTTCTGCATAAGAGACTGAGGGACCAGAGTAATTCTGAAAGAATAGACAATGATGAGTAAATGTTTGGTAGTCAAAAATCCTGTATTTTGAAGACGGATTACTCTTCAAAAGAGAAATCAGTATAATAGGACAAGAGTGTTTGTAATCTGTTATAAACAAATAATACCTGCTTTGTCAGCTGTTACTTAGTGTGATATCTGAAACATATCTGTAATTTTGTTCAAATATCCTCATTAGATTTCTGGTCGTGGAAATCTTAAGAGTTCTCAAGACTTCAAGAATGTTTAAATGTTACCTCTGCTATATTGTATAATATTCAGATATGTTCCATTTGATGATTATAAGCAATTTCCTTCTAAGATGTTATTTGATGAATAATTCTTTGTTTCAGTAAGTTCACTTTAATAGCCAGGCATATTTTGGCTGTATTATTTACAATTAACATGGATAGCTATTTTGTCTACATAGAATAAAGAATTATTAGTATATATATATTTTTGTTAACAGTCAGCTTATGTTTTCTGTATCATTTCATCACAAGCTCTCCAGTTAGTAAAGGCTATGTATACATAGAATTCTTTCAGAGCACTGTAAATATCTGTTAAAATTTAATCTTTCTATGTCCAGTCCTACCTTTAAATCATTCTCTTCATTGCTAAGAATTTTTCTGTTCTCTTGAACTTTCTATGTATTTGAAACTATTTTCTATGAAAAGAATGTGAGGGCTTCAGTCTACTTAGATCTAGATATATCTTTCATACAGAATTTAGATTTAACTTTGTAAATGCAAAATATAATTATCATTCCTGTCTACATAGTCCTCTCTGTCTGTTAGAAACCTAGGTCATATGATCAACATAAATCTGGAAATTGGATTTCTAAATTTGGCATTTGATTTTGATATGAAACAATATTAACCCAAAGAATATTCAAAGATTAAATGAAAGTTAAATTCATTCTTTAAAATTGTTATCAATATTTAATTTGGGCCTAAACAGCAGTCCCAACAAAATGGAGCTAGGGAAAGAGGAATCTCTTGTTTTACTAATTTTTTTTTTTAAAAGCCCAAGGCCTTTAACACTTTGATAAAACAGGATTAAAAAAAAAAAAAAAGAAAAGAAAACCACCTAAAATATAGTGAGTTTTTATATATATATTTTTTAGTCTTGAAAACTTGGATTCGGCACTTTCCAATATCTGAAATTGCCATGAAATATATTTAATACCTATAATAAGGTCTTGTTTACTCAAAATGTAACCAAGTATCATGGGAGACAACTCATGTGGTGTAAGTTACTTTTTCTCAGGATTCAGAAACCTTCATGGTCATTGAGTAATCTCTGCTAGGCTCCAGGGTGGGGCTGGGGAATGTCGGGATCATTACCAGCTGGATTCGGAGGAGGTGAGGGGCCACACTCAGGTAGAGCCACACTACTGATGAAGCAGCCTGGACTCCCCTTCTTGGAATCCCAACACCAGAAGAAAAGCCACAACTGTGTCAGAAATGCTTTTGTGTACTTTTATGTAACTTAATACATTTCCAAATGTGTTGTTGGCTCAAACCAAACAGAATATATTTCTAATTTACAATTGCTGTTCTGTGAGATGGTGGGCAGTTTTCTGTGCAATAAAATGGTACATCAAGATTTGTAGGCAGTTCTCATTGTGAACATAGTGCATTGGGACACGCATAAATGATACCATTAAAGATTCATTCCGCAACCCTCACTAGAGTTTTATACAGCTACATGGCATTACTTTTAATACAGATTTAGAATATATTTTTTCTTTCCTTTCGTTTTACAGTTTAAGTATTTGTGGTTTGTTTGGTGTAGCACCTGCTTTGATGTTAACCTTCCAAGATGGAGCACCTCCCATTTGAGTATCTCCTCAGCTGTTTCTCCAGACTCTCCTTAAAAGAAATACTTGTGAGGATTTCTTGCAAAGTAAGTGCAACTCATCTCTTCTGTTCATGACCTTCTTAGAGACTGAGACCTAACACTGAGTGAAGATGGACTGCCCTCTCTCAAACCATTCCTGGAGCAAGAAAATTAATGTTTATTTAACAAAAGACTTTTGGTTGGGATACAAAGTCATATGTAAAAAGAGAGAGAACAGGTTAAAAATCGATAAAATCAATAAAGTTCTGTTTGTTAAAAAATAAGAGACTGTCTTCAAGGCATGCATAATTTGTCTGGTACTTTAGGCATTGAGAAATAAACCAGAACACCAGATTGGTTTTGGCCACTACCCCCTGTAGCTTAGACTTCTTACAGCTGGAAATTGTCTGCCATACCCAGTGAAGTACACTTTGGGGTCTTTCAAACCTTCTGTTTTTTAATGTAAATATTATTTTATTTGCTATAAAATACTTCTTAGTTTTTCTCTTGATTTTATCTCTAAGGATTCTTTTAACCATTTTTGGGGTCACAGCTCCCCATGATTGTTTGATTCATCTGCTCATTCAACCAATTTTTTTTTAAATGTATGTGTTTTCAAGAGACCTTGAAAGCTGGGTCCACAGAAAAACTAACTTGCAGAGAATAGTATATACACAGTCTTTGTCTACAATTTCTGGGATTTATGGAGTCTCTTCAGACCATCCAGGCATTTCTCAAATTAAGAACACCTGTTCTATTTTTTTCTTTTTCTTCAGCATGCAAATATATTCTAGAGTGACTCTCCCTTAGTTAAAACAAACAACACAAAAATATCCCTTCATTTGAATGCTTTAGGCTCTGGCATAGTTAAAAAATGCATTCCTCTTTCAACATTCATTATCTTCCAGCTACCATTCCATTTCTTTTCTTCCCTTCAGGGGTATAATCACTTTCTCCGGCTTCCCACCGCTCATCGATTGCTCGGGCTGCTGCCTTCTGGCTTCTGTTTTGTTGAAATTGCTCTTGGTCAGGTCACCAAATAACTTCCTAGTTTTTGATACTATTGGACACTTTAAAAATCTTTATCTGTTTCTTCTCTTTGGCATTGGGCCTTTCTGTGGGAAGAAAGAAAAGCAGAAAATGAAGTACTTTCTAGGTCATCTGAACTTCTTGATTTCCTTTATGTCTTCTGATCATCTTGACACCATGTTTCCTTGTTTCCTGACATCCCATCACCATTTTTTGCCTCTTGAATTTCCCGGGTGAGGGTGTGTAGGCTGAGAGGCTCTCATATCTCTCTATTCCTGACCGAGAGTGCTCTAAGTGCTAAGCTTCTCAGCCTAGCAAGTCTTGTACATTTTCTCCTGGCAGTCTCACTGATATTTCAAAATCAGAATTTCGGAATTAAACCCATCTTCTCTGAAAAAACGTATTTCCTCTGTATTTTTTGTCTCAATCAGGGACTTTGCTGCAAACTCAGTTATCTAATAGAAGAACTCAGGAGTCAACCTGTGTTCCTCTTCCCTCATGTAACACATTTGATTGGTGACCAAATCTTATAGACTCAAACTCTTCTGTAGCTTTCTACTTTCCTCTTACACTCACTTCAGAAATATATATGAAGAAGAGCTGATTGGATTGGACAAGGGAATGAAAAAGAAGAAAGATTTCTAAGATGACTTCCATACACACACACACACACACACACACACACACACACACACACACATAATCTCATGCCTTTGTGCTGTAATCTTTTTTTAAAAAAATATTTTATTTATTTATTTGACTAATATAGCACAAATAGAGTGGTGGGCAAAGGGAGGGGGAAGCAGATTCTCCACAGAGCAAGGAGTCTGATGCAGGACTCAAGCCCTGGACCCTGGATACATGACGTGAGCTGAAGGCAGCCGCTTAACCAACTGAGCCACCCAGATGCCCTGTGTTGCAATCTTGAGGCAGAATTTCTTTTCTGGGAAATGTTAGTTTTTTGCTTTTGTATCTTTTCCACTGACTGGATGAGGCCCACCTGCAGAATAGAGTCTTATCTCCTTTATGTACAGGTAATTGATGCAGATGTTAATTATATTAGCAAAATACCTAGATTAGTGTTTGATTAAGTAACTGACTACTGTAGCCTAGCCAGGTTGACACATAAGACTAATCTTCACAAGTGAGAATAGTTCAGCTTCTACCAGAGATTTGAACCACCCAGGATTGCTGTGTTACCAGGTTATCATGTCTAATAGATTCTTACTGGTTGTCCTGAGCGGAGGTAAAGGGAGAGGAGCGAGAACTAGGATTGAAGGTACTCTCTTTATAAATGGTCTGTGATCGTTGATTTCTTGTCTTCACAATGCCAAAGAAAAGCAACCTGGTTAGTGAATTCACATCAAATTACTTGTATCTACATGAGTTAATCTCTCTCTACAGTGTTAGCAAAGTAGGAGACCAGGAGACAGCAAGGAGGAGACCTGAATATATGAATTTAACACTTTAAACACTATGAATTTAAATATTTTAATAGGTTGCTTTGCTTCTATCACAGCATGTGACCCTCTGCTCTGCCTGTGCATGGGGCTAGACTGGTCGGGCTCACTCATCCCACTTCCAGACCTAACAAAGCTCGCAGCAGCCACCCTGTGGCCTCATAGAAGGGAAGTGAGCCCCACAGCATTGTAATTGATAATGACATGGTCATTAAGACCCGAGGTAAACAGGAGAGTTGGTCATCAGCATGCTACAAGAAGGAGCAAGTTGAAAACAATGGCCCAGTGAAAGAAATGTACAGTTTGACGGATGTGGTGATGATTACATTCAGCCCATGATTTTTTTGTCAATTTGTTTGACTTTACTTTTTTCCCCCTGGCAGTTGAATTGTCTGCTTTTTCCTCAAAGCTGTTAAGGCTCAAGAAGGAAAACAACGTAGGCATTTTAATTAACTTAGATGCGGTGTTTGCTTGAAAAGTAGTCACTCTGAAATAACGTGGTCTCCTCTGCATTGACAGCAGCAGTTTCAAAGGGTCTACTGGAAGAATAAGAGAGGCTTAAGTTTCAACTAAAAGTAACACGACAGTTACAAGCTCTGCATTCATGCTGTGTTCAAAAGCTTCCTCTATTTCAATTTCCCTTCCTTTTAGAATAAGTAGGGAGGAAGAGAATAAATAATATCTTGTAGAAGTTTTCCTCCTGCGGGACTCCATCTTTCTGCAGTGAGCTACTGCACATTTCCTAGTCAAAGGACATAAATGCAGACCTCCAGGGGGATTTTAAAGAAAAAGATCACCAGAAAGGTGACACTTCTAGAAATAGTATCATGGTGTTCGCTCATTAGCCTTGGCTGGTGCTGAGCTATTCCTCTTGAAGAATTCCTCTTAAAATCCTGCACTTCTAAACTTGGCATCATAAAAGGCCGTGGAAACTCTTCACTTGAAAACAATTTATGTTCTCTTACTATCTGACCGGCATTTGTAGTAAAAGATCCAGAAAGCAAAGAACCTAATTTACCTTACTTACCCAGTATTTTCAGTTGTTCTTTCCTGCTCATTTCCTATTGATCTGTGTATGAGAGCCTCCTAAGAGGAACCCAGTGATCTTGTCTCCTGGCATAAACACCCTTGGGTACTTCCCTACCCTTGTGTGGATCTTACGACTTTTTTCCAGTGAAAAGCATGTGGCAAAAGCAATGGGATGTCACTTCCAAGAATAAGTTGCAAAACGTCTTTGGTTTCCAGCTGAAGCACCCTCTGTTCTTCTTTTGCTGGCTCAAAAGGGAAGCCAGCTGCTGCGTTCCGAGCTTCCCTATGGAGAAGTTGGCATGGCAAGGAGTTGGCATCTCTGGTCAGCAGCTAGTGAAGAGTTGAGACCTGCTGACAGTCTCATCAGGGAAGTCAAGAATGTGTCCTACCACCCATCCAGACTTGAGATGACTGCAGCTAAGTCGACACCTGCATTGTAGCCTTGTAAAATATCCTTTGGGAGAGGACCCAGCTAAGCTGTGCCTGAACTCCTGACCAACGGAAACTGTGAGATAAATATTTGTCATTTAAAGCTGCTAAATTCAGCCGTAATTTTTTATTCAGTGGTAAGATAATACATGGTATGTAATATAAAAAATACATTATTTTTCCAAGAAACTCAATGTATTTGCTTCTACCTGGCACAAAAAGGAAGAACAGGCAAGATCTCCAGATAATTTAATCAATTTAATAGGCTTGATTATTCAGTTTCAGAGAAAATGCTCTTTTGAATATGATCCGGTTTCACTGTCTTCATTGATTAAGTTAACTTAATGATAGCCAACTTTCCTGCTTTACTTTCTTATGGCTTATATACAGAGGCTATATAATTCAGAATCCATTTCTTTTCACTTAGTTTGTTTATTTAGGAAAAAACAGAAGATTTTTTTTTTTTAGCAATGCTAGCAAAGACAATTTAAACGGATATTAAAAGAGATTGTTACTCGTACTTTTGGAACAAGACATATTTTAATATTGAAACAAACAGAAAATTTTTCCGAGGTAAAGGTTATAGTGAGCAGAATTACCTGGAGAGTCATTTGAATAAATGTGGTAATTAGCCTAAGCCTGAGATAGGACACACATGATCATGCAGGTTACTAGAAAGGAGGAGAATTGTTCTAGTAGAAATTATTCCCATCATGGTGGCATAAGTGGGGGAATCTGGTAATGAAGTTAATATTTACCTAGCATAGTTATAGTTACAGAGAATATTTTTAAACATTTATTACTTCCTGGTCATTAGTATAGTTAATCTCCACAGTAAACTTTTGAGTCAGATGCTGTCATCATCTTCATTTTATAGATGAGGAGATGGAGATTAGGAAAGGTGAAATAACTTGTGTAAGATCACACAGCAAGTCGCAGAGCAAGTGCTCAAACCTCTTATTCCTGTTCTCTTAGGGTACACAAAAGCTAAAGTGGATTTTGATTGAATTCATAGTAACTGGAGCCTTCTGTAATTATTTAGAATAGGACTTTAATCCTCTTTTCATTTCCACATTTGTTCTATTCTAGGTGAGGTGAGTCCATTAAATGAGATTTCTGTTGATCAATCATATCTTTATATCTGAAAAAGAGTTGATCTAATTTCCTTCTGGATAGAAGGTAAGAGAAACAGAATTATATGCTCTGAGACCAGGGAGTATACACCATGTGAAATCACATCCATCTTTTAAGACAAAAAAAATTAAAAATTAAGTTATTCTTTTAAATAAAACAATATGCTCTTTTGAAAAACCAGCAAGCCTGGGGAGTAACATCTGCAAGATGGAAGAAAAGGAAGCCCCAGATGTCATTCCCCCATGGAGATATTGACTTGACAACAATATATGGTCCAAAAAAGCTCTTATTAGAATTCCAGAAACTAGCTAAGAAATCTCAGTACTTCAAGCAGACTCAAAGACAAGAACAGTTGCATTGAAACTGATAAGAAAAACCATTTTAATTTAACTACATCAACCCTTACCCCAAGCTGGCACAGCTTACTGCAGTCAGGAGAAAAAAAACCCAATTTACAGCTTCTTCCTTGAGAGAGAAAGAGAAGAATGTAACATTATCCAGCATTCTGGCTTTTGAGGGGTTGCACAAGGGATGGGTTTCTGCTCACCTGACTTGAGAACATTGACAGGGAACCAGTATACTTTGGATACATAGGGCAGATAAAAACAAAAGAGCTCATTGGCTTGTTGCAGCACCAGAGTACCTCCAACCACTTCAGACAGAAGCTAGTACAGTTCAAGGGGATTAGGAAAAATTGCCCAGTTTGTGGCTTCTACCACAGGAGGGAAAGAGAAGACTGGAATGTGTATGTTCATTGTTCAGCTTTTAAGGGACTGCTTGAAAAATTGGTTTCTGTTTCATTTGACTTAGAGCACTGATGAAGCTGGCATACTTTGGATACTTGGGGGTCAGAGAGGATAAAAGAAAGTTCATTGGCTCTTTGAAGCCCCAGAGAACCTTTAGAACCATGGACAGATCCTAGAATCAACAAGAGATTATAAACTTCTGAAAAGTTAACAACAACCTCTTAAATAGAGAGATGTAAGCCCTGAAAGACACAACCCCATACTCCTCATAAAATATGACTTGAAGGGCTCCAGGAATCTCCAACCAGATGATTGGTGAAGTTGTTCCCCAGTATGATGCCATACTGGAAGAGGTGGTTATTTTTTTCAAATGCACAAAAATCATTGCAAATAAGTAACAAGGCACACAGTGAACAAGAAACATGGCCCAATAAAAGGAGCAAAATAAATCTCTCTAGAAACTGAGCTTAAAGAAAGAAAGATCAATGAATTAATTGATAAAGAATTCAAAATAACCACCTCGGAAATCTCAATGTACTATGAGAGAACACAGACAATTAAACAAAATCTGGAAAAAGGTACATGAGCAAAATGGACATACCAACAAAACTAGCATATAGGAAGTATAGAAAAGAAGTAAACATTCTGGAGTTGAAGAATAGAAGAACTAAATAAAAAAATTCACCAGAGAGGTTCAATATCAGACATGATAAAGTGGAAGAAAGAATCAGTAAACTCAAAGATAAATCATTTAGAATGATTGAGTCAGAGGAAAATAAAAATAGAATGAAGAAAAGTAACCATCCAGGCCAGCACTTGCAACCTGGCTACCATTGCTAGGCTAGGTACTATTGCAGCTAGGTACCATTGCTACCATTGCTACCACTTGCTTGGCTGGCTACTATTCCCCCGGTGACAGCCTACCCCAGCACCACCTTTGGCCCCAGGCTGAATCTTATGGAACAAGGCTCCTGGCACGCCCCAATATACAGACACCAACTCAAGACCACAAAGGTCACAAATAATCAAGGAGACATGACTCCATCAAAAGAATAAATGAACTACCAGTAAGAAGTCCTAAAGAAATGGAGAACTATGAACTGTCTGACAAAGATTTCAAAATAATCATGCAAAAGAACCTCAGAGAACTACAAGAGAATACATATAGGCAACCAAACAAAATCAGGAAAATAATACATAAACAAAATGAGAAGTTCAACAAAAAGATAGAAACCATAAAAAAGAATATTAGGCCACAAAATAAATGTTTACAAATTTAAGTTTTAAATCATATTAAATTTATTGTCTGACTTGAAAGACATGAAATTAGAAATCATTAATGGGAAGAAAATTCATAAGTAAGTAGAGATTACCAGATTCCTAAGTATCCAGTGGGCCAAAGAAGAAATTACAAGGAAATCAAAAAACATCTTAAGACAAATGAAAACGGAAAAACAACATATAAAACTTATGAGATACAGCAAAAGCAAGTTTAAGAGAGAATTTTGTAGTGATAAATACCTAGAGTAAGAAAAAAGAAAGATCTCAAATTAGCAACCTAACTTTTCACCTCAGGGAACTAGAAAACAAAAATACATTAAGCCCAGAGGTAGAAAAAGGAAAGAAATAATAAAGACCAGAAAAGAAATAAAATAGAGACTAGAAAAATAGCAGAAAAGATAAGTGAAACTAAGAGTTGGCATTTTGAAAGGGTTAAAAAAATTGACAAACATTTAACTAGACTAAGAAAAAAACATTGACTTAAGTTAATAAAAACAAATGCAAGAGGAGATATTACAAATGATATAATAGAAATACAAAGGATTATAAGACATTAGAAATCTAAAGCACTGGCATGATGATTATCATTAATAATATTGTATTGGATACTGAAAATATGCTAAGAGAATAGCTTTCAGGTTCTTCCTCATACACACACAAAGTTAACTATGTCAGGAGATAGTATGTAAGCTTGACTGTAGCAATCATTTTATTATGTGTATATATTTCACATCATCATGAATTACACATAATATATAAAATTTTATTTAAAAATATTACAAATAAAGAAGTTTGCAGAACTGCCCCCTCCCCAGAAAAACACTATAATTTAATCTCACTATCAAACATAAGGGAAATCTTGAAAGACGCAAGGAAAAGTATCTCCTACTCCATACTCCATACTCCAAACAAAGGTGTTTTCATATAAAATTGTCAGTGGGTTTCTCAGCAAAAGCATTACAGACCAGAAGAGAATGGGATATTATATTCAAAGTGCTAAAAGAAAAGAACAGTTTACCAAGAACACTATATCCAGTAAAACTGGTATTCAAAAATAAGGAGAAATATGGACTTTCCCAAATATTAAAACCTAATAGAGTTTATCACCCCTCTACCTCAAAAGCATTACAAAAAGAATCCTTCAAGTTCCAACAGGACACTACAAAGCAACATAAAAACATACAAAAATATGAAGTTCTTTGCTTAAAGTATAGAGACAAATACAAAGTCATGTAATACTATAATAATGATGTACAAATCACTTTTAGTTCAGATACAGAATGTAAAAGATAAAAGTGTAAAAATAACTATGAAACTATGTAAATTGCTATAAAATTTAAAGTACTTAATTTGTGATGTCAATAACAAAAAATGGGTGGAGATGTAAAGATGTAACATGTTTGTATTAGATTGAAGTGAAGTATTTATCAGTTAGAAGTATGTATTTGTAACTATAAGATGTTTCATGAAATCCCCAATGGTAACCATAAAGAATATACTTATAGAAGATGCATACAAAAAAATGGGACTGAATCAAAGCATGTTCACACACACACACACACACACACACACACACGAACATAGAGAGGACAGCAGTAAGAGAGGAAAATAAGGACAAAATAACTGCAAGACATACAGAGGTCAGAAACAAATGGCAGTAATAACTCCTTCCTTATCAATATTTACTTTAAATATAAATGGATTAAACTCTGCCGGCAAATCCAGCAATGGTGAGCAACATCTCTATGCTGTTTACAAAAGACTCTAGACACAGGGACATACATAAGCCGAAGTGAAAAGATAATAAAAGGTTTCACGTGAATGGTAACCAGAAGACAGTAGGGACGGCCATATTTCTATTAAACACAAGAGACTTTAAGTTAAAAACTGGTAGACCTCACCCCAGTCCAACAGTCAAATATGCATTCTTCTCAAGTGCACATGGAGCATTCCTCTGGGTAGATCACATATTACACCACAAAACAAGAAAATTTAAGAAGACTGACATCATACCAAGTATATTTTCTGACCTCTGTGGAATGAAACTAGAAATCAATAGCTAAAGAAAAGCTGGAAAATTCATAAATATGTGGAAATTAAAAAACACACTCTTGAATAAGCAATAGGTTAAAAAAGAAATCACACGGGACTTAAAAAAAAAATACCTTGAGACAGATGAAAACAAAAATATAGCATGCCAAAACTTACATGCTATAGCCCAAAGAGTATTAAGAGCAAAGTTGATAGTGGTAAGTTCCTACATTAAAAAGGAATAAAAAAATAACCTAACTTTCCTTAAGGAGCTAGGAAAAGGGCAAACTAAACCAAAAGTTAGCAGAAGGAACAAAATAATAACTTTTAGAGCAGAGCAGAAATAAATGAGCTAGAAAGTAGAAAAATAGAAGAAAAAAATCAATGAAATTAAGAGTTCCTTTTTTTTTTTTTTTTTTTTTTTGGTTGACTAAGAAAATTGACAAACCCCTTAGCTAGATTCAAGGGAAAAAAGATTCAAGTAAATAAAATCAGAAATACAAGGGACTTCATTAAGATTTGTGCCTTAGAAATAAAAAGGATCGTGAGACTACTATGAACATTTATATGCCAACAAATTGAAATACCTGGGTAAAAAAGAGTAAATTTTTGAAATAGGCAATCTACCAAGAGTGAATCAAGAAAAAATAAATAATCTGAACAGATACATAATGAGTAAGAAGATTGAATCCATAATCAAAAAGCTCCCAACAAAGAAAATCCAAGACCAGATGGCTTCACTGGAGAATTCTACCAAATATTTAAGGAAGAATTAACATTAATCTTTTTCCAACTCTTCCAAAAAATTGAAAAGGAGAGAATACTTTCAAATTCATTCTGTGAGGCCAGCATCACCCTGCTACCAAAATTGGACAAAGATACTACAAGGAAAGAAAACTACAGACCAGTGTCCCTGATGAGTATTGATGTTAAAATCCTCAACAAATACTATCAAACTGAACTCAATAGCACTTTTAGAGGGTCATACACCATAACCACACAGGATTTGTCTCTGGAATGCAAACTACTCAACACATGAAAATCAATCAATGTGATACACCATATTAATAGAAGAAGGAGAAAAACCATAGGACCTGTATTTTTTTTTTAAAGATTCTATTTATTTATTGGACACAGAGAGAGCACAGCAAGGGCAGCAGTAGGCAGAGGGAGAGGGAGAAGCAGGCTCGCCAAGCAGGGAGCGTGATGTGGCTCCATCCCAGGACCCCGGAATCATGGCCTGAGCTGAAGGCAGATGCTTGGGGACTGAGCCACCCAGGTGTCCCTGTATTTCAATTAATATAGAAAGAGCCCTTGACAACATTCAACACATTTTCATAATAAAACACTGAAGAAACTAGTAGTAGAAGAAAATGACCTCAGGAAAATAGAGGCCATACATGAGAAACCCACAGCTAATTATACTCAATGATGAAAAACTGAAAGCTTTCCCTCTAATCTCAGGAACAAGGCAAGGATGCATACTCTTTTCTCTTTATTCGACATGGTACTGGAAGTCCTGGCCACAGCACTCAGGCAAGAAAAAGAAATAAAGGCATCGAAATTGAAAAAGAAGAAATAAAATTATCTCTCCTATATGACTTATGTAGAAAACCCCTTATGTAGAAGTTTTATGTAGAAAACTTCTAGAACAAATAAATTTAGCAAAGTTGAAGGATACAAAATCAACCCACAGTATCATTTTTGTTCTTGTATACTAAAAATGAACAATGCAAAAGGAAATTAAGAAAACAGTTCACTTTATAATAGCACCAAAAGGAGTAAAATATTTAGAAATAAGCTTATCTGGGGATTCAAAAATCTTGCAGACTGAAAACTACCAAGCATTTCTGTAAGATATTGAAAATACAAATAAAATATATCTCAGATCCATGGATTGGAAAGCTTAACATTATTAAAATGTGCATACTGCTCAAGGTGATCTGCAGATTCAATGAAATCCTTCTTATCAAAATCTAAATGACATTATTTTAGAAATAGAAAAAAAAAATCCTAAAATTTATATGGAATCTGAAAAGACCCCAAATAACTAATCTTAAGAAAGAACATCAGTGCTGATTTTGAAACACATTACAAAGCTAGTGAATCTAAACAGTATGGTATTGGTTTGAAGACAGAACAGACAGCTCAGAAATAAATTTTCATATATATGGTCAAATGACCTTTGGCAAGGAGGCCAAGGGTACGCTATGGGGAAAAAATTATCCTTTAACAAATGGCGTTAAGAAAACTGGATATTAACATGCAAAAGCATGAAGTTGGATCTTTATCTTAAACCATATATAAAAATTAATTCAAAATGAAATAAAGGCCTAAATGTAAAACCTAAAAAATGTGAAGTTCATAGAAGAAAACAGGAAAAATCTTCACGACATTGGATTTGGCAATGAGTTCTTAGATATGACAACAAAAGCACAGACAAACATAGAAGACAAATGAGACTACACCAAACTTAAAAACTTTTGTGTAGCATATGGAACAATCAAAAGAGTGGAAAGGCAAACTACATGATGGGAGAAAATATTTGCAAGCCGTATATCTGATACTGCGTTAATCTCTACAGTATAGGTTTTTTAAGATTTTATTTACTCATGAGAGAGAGAGAGTGTGCATAAGAAGGGGGAGAGGCAGAAGAAGAGGGTGAAACAGGCTTTCCAGGGAGCAGGAATCCCGACTTGGGGATTGATCCCAGGACCCCGGAACTAGGACCTGAGCTGGAAAAGGCCAACAAGCACATGAAAAGATGCTCAGCATCGCTAATCACCAGGGAAATGCAAATCAAATCCATAATGAGATATGACTTCACTATCAAAAAACAGAAAATAGATGGCCACTATCAAAAATAACAAAATAACAAAGTGTTGGCAAGGTTGTAGAGATTGTAGGCTTTGTGCAAAATGAAATGATACAGCTCCTATGGAAGATAGTATGGAGTTTCCTCGAAAAAAAATATATGTGTGTGTGTGTGTGTGTGTGTGTGTGTGTGTGTGTGTGTGTATAAATTACCATATGTTTCAGCAGTTCCAGTTCTGGATATATATCTAAAATAATTGAAAACCAGATCTTGTAGAGATATTTGCACCCCCCTGTCCATTGCAGCAGCAAACATGATAGCTAAGATATGTGGAAAACCCCCATGTGTTTATCAATGGATAGATGTGGTGTATATGTATGTGCACAGTGAGATATTATTTATCCATGAGAAGGAGGGAAGTCCTGACATTTGCTACATCATGGAGCAAATTTGAGGACCTTATGTGAAGTGAAATAAGCCTGTCACAAATGGACAAATACTTTATGATTCCATTTCTAAGAGGTATCTAAAGTCATCAAACTCTTAGAAACAGAAAATAGGATTGTGGTTGCCAGGAGCAGGGGAGGGGGACTGAGGAGAGTTGTCAGTCAGTGGATAGATAGAGAGTTCTGTTTTGCAAGATGAAAAACCCCTGGAGTGCTCTTGTACAACAATGTGTATATATTAAGTCTACCGTACTCTGCACTTAAAAATGGCTAAGACGATACATTTTATGTTATATATATATATTTTTTAAACCACAACTGAAAGAAGCCAGCAAACCAACCCAACCTGGCATATGAATTCAGAGACACCAATCTCCTCTTCTCTGATAAATTTTGCTGGCTGCCTCAACTTTCATTAGACTAATTGCCAAGTACTCTGCTGGAAGATGCCTGGTTTTAAAGTCAAAGGACATGAGTTTGGTTTCTGGCTTTGATTCTTTTATATGCTCTTAGATAAGTCACTTAGACTTTCTTATACAAATTCAAAACAATGCTTAGGGTAATTGTGAGGTTTAAATGAAAGAAGGACACAGAAGTCCTTTTAAAATTGCCCTGTAAGTATGTTAATTACTCTTCTGTAACTCTGTAAAAATAATTTAAAATCCCCTGAAACTTCCTTCCAAAAAACTTTGAATCGGAGCCTATAAGCAAGGGTTTTACAAACCTCCTGGCTAACTCTATTAATTGCATCTGAAAATTCAATAAATAATTTTTATACTCTGAGAATTTTTTTAACCCTGTAGAACACTTTTTAAATAAATTAATCATTAAAACAGTATAAAGTAGTTCATCTAGATATAGAGATATACGTAGATATAGATAGGCGTATCTATATGTAGATATAGATACAGAGGGCATATGTTTTTGCTGGATAAAGTGATGGGAAATTCAGTGGGATGCACTACTGAACGACTAATTCATTAGTCCAGTGGTTCTCAAATGGAGGGGATTTTGTCACTCAGGGGACAGTTGAGATATTTTTGATTGTCACAACTGGAGAGGTAAGTGCTCCTGACATTGAGAGGCAGAGGTCAGGGATGATTGGAGAAATCCTGCAGTGCACAGGACAACCCCACACAACGAAGAATGATCTACTCCAAAATGTCAGTGTGCTGCTATGAGAAACTGTGCTTTAGGTGATACTGTGGACCACGCACTCTGGTAGATTAAGCTGCTATTGGATCTTAACCACTAAGAGGCTGTAATTAGTTCTGTGGAACCCTATGTTTTGCCTGTTGCCCTCCTTCTCCATCTCACTTCAGGGACTTATCTCCAGTATCCCCGAAGACTACTCCATCCTAATATGTCTTAAGTCAAAATTTATGTGGAACCACTCTGGAAACTCATAAGACACAACAGACCACAGAGGCATTAATATGCTGCTGACACCAGCTGTAAATCTTCATCTCATCTACTGCTGACAGCGCTATCTCCAAGATTTCAAAGAGCCTGAAAGAAGTAGACTCCTGAGTTAAAAAAAAAAAAAAAAAATAGTGTCTTCAAATCAACATCGGTGATATAGAGGGAGAGCTGCCCTGCAGGGGTAGGCATTTTGAGAGCTTATCTCCTGCAGACTTGTCCCACAATTGAAGTTTATGCTGTCCTCCTAACTTACAGATTTCCTTCACTTTTTTTTTTTTTTTTTAAACCTACAAGTCTTACCACTGCACATGATCTACTTCTTCTATTATAAAGGTCAGTCCAAAGTTGCAACAATATTGCACATGATAGCTTACTTTTTTGGTGCTTTTATAGACCTGTTAATTCCCCAAAGTTACACTAACTGAGGATAGGGAGAGATTTTTAACTGGTGGCAGTTAGATGTCTGGAATCTTGAAGTAGAGGCTCTGTGGTCTGCGACTTCCTGAGCCCCAGTTTTTAACGCACATAGCTTAACCCCTAAAAGAACCTGACCTGGAGGATGCCACAGCCCACAGGAGACAGGATGGTTGAATGCAGTGCATGCGCAAACCACATTTCACATTTCCCTCATGCTGGCTCCCTTCATAGGTGGGAAGCAGTATAGAGAAAATTGTCTTAAACACATCCACTGTAGTTTGATTCTAAGTGGGAAAAGATTTGGTTTTAAAGGACGCTTGAGTCCTTGGGAATAAATAATAGTTCAACTTTTGGGAGCTGAATAGGCTATTACATGCCTGATGGAGGTCAACAATGAACAAGGGTCCTCATCGCCATCCAGAAAGTCTAGGCATATGATTCACTTGCCACATCCTTCCTATGCTTTGCAGAACATCCTGAAGGGGAAGAGTCAGCAATGATTTTCCTGATTATATTCTTTTGATGAGGTTGCCACTCAAAGCATTCACCCGACCATTTGACCAGTAGTACGGTAGTTCTCTGAATGTCAAAGAGATCTGAGGAGGTGGAATTAGTATTTTTTAAAAATAATACCTCAGTCAAATTAAATGAGAGAGATTTTGGCAACTGTATCTACTTCTGAAATTTACTTTAAAGGATGTACTGTGTAATCAGAATTCTAACAAGGAGCCAACGCCATTCTCTCAGTGAAAAAATGACTTTTTATAATTTGTTTGCTGAAGCTGAACAGCTTTGAAAGAAGATGGAAAGGTAGCCAATAAATTCAGTGTCTTACTGGGAGACTCGGCAAATACCGAATATCACTATCCTAACAAATCTTAATGAAAAGCTAAATCTACCTGTGAACAGAAGGAATTGATTGGGAATAAATTTACTTCATAAAGACTAAAATCAAGTGGTCATACAGTACTGTTTTGTCAAGTTTGGAAAAGCTTTCTCATTAAAAGGAAGAGAATTCTATCATACTTTATCTTCACTGTTGCACGAGGGTCCTGAAATGATTTTATTACCAGCAGCATGACCTGCTGTGGGCAAGTGGAGCAAAGGCAGGAGTAATTGAGACTTGGAGCTAAACACATCTCACCTTTCACACAAAAGCTGGTGGTATAAGTGAAAATGGTCCCAGGAGTCTTCCCTCAATACATTGCCCCCAAAGAATTAATTAAAGTGTGTGGCTTAAGGATGTCTTTGGGAAGGGAAAGTATGTCCTTTCCGACCTGTGTGATCTCAGAAACATTTTAGTGCTTAAAGTGGCATGTGGAGAGCTCTGAACGGCTCCAACTTAAAAAAATGTGTGCACTGGCCTAGAAAACATTTTTAAACAAATAATTTAGAATCTTCTCTAGGCTGGATAGTAAATTGTTGATCCAAAATTTGCCGCTGAATCACCTGAAGTTGATAGGCTTATGGATTAAGAGTGCTGATAATTTAGCCTCACTGGTTCTGGAATTTCCAAGGAATAGGCTAGCAAGCTGTATAACCATTTCCCACCGGTTTAGGAATAAGTTGAGAAATAAGAATTAAATAAGGCTAAAAAACCACATTCATTGGGGCTGGCTCTGAGAGCAGGCTCTGACTTTCTCCTACCAAATTCTCCTATCAGAATTAGGCATAGGCCTACCACCACACTTCTAGTTAGCTAGACCAAACACTTAGACATGGAGGCAAGTTTGCTTCCAAAAGGAGGAAAGATAATGCTGAGCTGAGGATGCCTAAATAGTTTTTCCTTTGTAAATTACAGATCGAGAAAGGCCACTTCCCTAGGAGTAAAATGAGTCAAAGCCAGGCAGAGGCCAGGAATGTGCTTAGACAAATTTCTCCAGCCCAAAGTGGATTCCTTTTACAATTCAGTTTTCGAGTTGTTTATATGCCAAAACATTCATGTGGGTGTGTGTTGTGAACATAATTTTTTCCTTATGAAAGAAAACGTTCCCATGATGTGTCTAATAGTCTCAGCGTAAACTCTTAAGAGTTTGGAATATTTACCAAAATTTAAATAATACTTTCTCCAGGAATTGATAAAAAGGGAATAAGATTACATTTATGGAGCTGAACAATAAAATCAATAGATAGATGTCAGAGTAAAGAATAAAAGCCAAATTGTCATAAGGAGACAATGATAATCTGAATTGAATATTTTAATACAATTAAATAAAGAGTTTAAGTCTCCCTATAGTAGGGGACTAACTAAGAAAGGAGATTGTAAAGAGAGATAGACTGTGAGAGAGAAGATTCTTTAGCTGAGCTCATTAAAACACTGACCATCGAAGAGGAAACCTTTGTCAGCTGTCAGAAACTCAAGTCCTATTTATAAAGGTTTTCCTTTGTTCTTTTTAACTCTTTGGTTTCTCTGATTTTTATTACTTTGATCCTTTGCTTGAGGCAACTTTGGACATTGCTGTCTATGGAAGTCTGCTGAGCAAGATAGTGTTCTGCTCATGAAACTTCATGTTTGTTCAGTAGCTGTGAAAATAATTTCTCCATGGCATCTGATTTTCTGTTCCCTACGTATAATGTCAACCGGAGAATGTGATGATTGTGTTAATGTCAGTATCCCGAACTATGTCATAGTGATATTTTCCTTGGAAACTAGTAAATTATGACTTCAGTTTTTATAGATTCATTCCTGTAAGCCTGGGTAAGGTGAATCTGCTGCTGAGAACTAGATCCATTGTGGATTTATTGACCAAATAAAATTTCCTTGCATGCAAGGCTGAGGGAGACGGTGGGGTCAAAGTAGGCCATGTGATCGAAACAAAGATTAGACTATGAGAAAATGACGTCCAAAAAATTGAATTATACAAGATTATAGGAATATAGCTGCATAATTACATGGGCACAATTCCATAAAATTTACTAAAACTTCTAAAATATACACTGGATGTTGTTGCTGCAACAAATTAGAGGAACATAAGGAAGCGTGATCTGGTCATGCAGATCGAAGGAACGTAAGGACATCAGTTAAAAATATGAAGAAGTAGAGATCATTCTCAGCTATCTCAGAATTGCTGAGAAGGCTAAATGGACATGATATCCTTATATTAATGGAGGTATGATGCCCAAAGGTAATTGCTAGTGAGTTCTATGTAAAGAATAATCTGGTTACAGAATGCTTCCATAATTGGGGGGAGGGGACTGGAAACTCATTAACTTACTAGACATAGCAACATGAAGATGTTATTGCTGAGTGATGAAATGAGGTTATGGGATATGAGGAAGATATGAGAAGCAAGAAAGAATAGAGATTTAAAAAGGCAGAGGAACATGTAGTGTGTTAGCACTTTGCTATGCGTATGTGAAGTGTATACCAATGACATTAATGAATAATACTATCTGATATTTGTTGAACTCTTATTTATGGCAGATGTCATAATGATTTTTTATGTCTTTTTTTTTAAGATTATTTATTTATTTATTTGACAGAGATCACAAGTAGGCAGAGAAGCAGGCAGAGAAAGAGGAGGAGGCAGGCTCCCTGCTGAGCAGAGAGCCTGATGCGGGGCTTATCCCAGGACCTCGGGATCATGACCTGAGCCGAAGGCAGAGGCCTTAACCCACTGAGCCACCCAGGCGCCCCTGATCTTTTATGTCTTTTATTTAGACTTCAGCACCTTATGAGTCAAATGTTACTGTTAACTTCGTTTTACAGACAAAGGAATGGAGTGATGACGTAATGTCATTGGATGAAATTACATCACTAATAAATGGAGCTGTTAATGAACCAGCGTCCAGTGAACCAACTCAATAAGAGCTCAATAGCTTAACATTACATTTTATTACCAAAAATAGTAATGAAGTATATAGGGAAATATACCACTGTTTTTGTTTTATGGAGCGGTGCATCAAATTCATTTTTATGCAAGAAACTTAACTGAGAAGACAGTGTGATAGCTGGATTGTGAGTCGTACTTTGAACGATGGAAGGTATGCAATTTAGTAGGCAAAAGAAAATAGTGTTTTCTTTGTTTTGTAAAGTACAGGCAATTTCTCAGAGTCTTTTCAAGGAAAAGCAAAATTAGGGAATAAATTGAACCAGATAATTTTGAGTCTGGTGTTTGTCCTTGAAAACTATATATAGAAGGTCACTGAGACACTATCGAGGAGGAAACAAACAAAAGCTTAGAGCGCTCATCGACAGTTCTACTTGTGTTTATAGTTTTCAGTGTATTTTAATACTTAGTTTAGAAGGAGATTCTGCTGAAGTAGATAGCTTGGATGTATTATTGCCATTAAATTATGAGAACAGTGACTCTCAGATTAAATGACTTGGTTAAGATCATACACCCTCTAAGAGACAGCTGGAGGGCCGTTGCTCATGTGTCTGTTCTCTTGTAAAAGTGTTGAACTGCTAAGTCATTACTTGCCATGAGTCCACAATTCCACACAGGAAAGAAACTTGAACCTGGATGTTAAACCAGTCAGTCTTGGATTCATATCTGAAAATACAAAGTGGAACACATGAATAATGAGGGAACTTGAAAACAAGTGATTGCCTCCTGGAGACCTCCACTTGGATGTTGGATTAATATTATGGTTGTTCCTTACTTTGTTTCCCTTTATTTTCTGCAGACTAGGGGGCTTTTTCTCAGGACTCCTGGGCTCTTTGGGAGCAATCCATGGGGTGAGTTAAGGACACAGCTGCATTCTGCATTTTTCGGAACACCTTTAAAATATAGGGTTCTGGCATTCTGTAGTCATTAAGAGAATTGCATTATTGAAACCTAGCTGCAATGTAATGTGTTCCTGGGAAAATTGTGTAACATTGACAGACCTCACTTTTCTCATACATAGCACAAGTATAAAATACTGACATTGATTTTCTGTGTAGGTTACATAGCATAATGTGTGTGAGGTGCTTAGCCCAATAACTAGTATAAAGAAGTGCTCAGCAAATGGTAACTATTATTTCTTTTGATAGAATATGAATATCACCTGTAGAAATGGGTGAAAGTTTCTAATGTGATGTATCAGTTTTGCTGCGTTCCAGGGGCTCCTAAGATCTATCTAGAATCCTGCTTATTGAAATACATCCATATAGATATCCCAAAGGTGCATCAAACTCAATGTTTCCTTCTGAACCTGTTATCTGTCCTCACTTAAACGAATTCCCACATTAGGTGCCTGGTTGTAGCAAAGCATCCTTCATTTCCTTCACCAAGAGTGTCTGAATGGCTATCGACTCTCCCTCCACAATGTTGATGGAATCCAAATTCTCTTCCATGCTCTCTCTGGTTGAAGCAGGCACCACTGCGTGTGGAGACTGCGGTGGCGTTCTTCACCTGATCTAATTGTGTCCAGTCTTATTTTCCTCCTAACTGCTCTCCACGCTGCTTCCAAAGTGATTTTTCTGAAATTCAAATTTGATAATAAAAAATCAATATAATGATAATGTCATAAAATAATATCATATGTATATCATACATATATCAAATATATCTTAAAATCCTTCACTAGCTCCTGATAGCTAGCTGGATAGAATTGCAGTTCCTTAGGCCAGCACCCAAACGCCTTTCTGATCTGTCTCTGTGGACTCCTTCTTTTCTCTCAACTCTCTCTTTCTCTCTTGCTTATGATTCTGTGCCTTGGTTTGGATAGTTCCTCTCTTCTTAGCAGATTCATCATGACCTTCTGAGATCATGATACTCAAGCATCTCCTCTTCATGGAAGCCTTGTCTGATGGGCTCCATGTTTCCTTTTTCCCTCCTCTCTCCATTCCTTCAGGCCTCTTCTGTAGAATTGACTTCAATATATTGTGCATCTATATTTGACCTTGATAGTACATTGTGAGTGGCCTGAAAGCAAGGGGTTTTTCCTATGTGGATTAACAAATGGTTATCTGGCACTCAGAAAATCTTCAGTAAATATGTGTTCAATAAATGTCCTATTTGTCAAGATTCTGGACTGGTCAGAATAATGCAATTATTTTAAGAGAAATTAGTGTTCAGTGGCATTTTTCACAGCCTTATTTAAGTATGTTTAGCATATAATAGTTTACGTAGAGAAAAGTGTACCATTTTGAAAGTTTTGGCACATGTGTACACCCATGCAACAGTCACCATAATTAAGGTAGTGAATGAACCAACTCAAAAGTTTCCTTGTACCTCTTTGCTATCCATCCATCCCACTTCCAAATTCCTTCTCCAGGTAGTCACTGGCCTGATGACTATCACTCCAGATTGGTTTGCATTTTCTAGAATTTTATATAAATGGAATCATATAATATGTATGGGGTTTTTGTTTTGCCTTTTTCTCCCTGTTGAGTATAATTATTTGGGAGATTCAGTCATGTTGGTTATGTGTATCATTTGTTTCATTAGTTCCTTCCTTCTTATTGTAAGTGGTTCTCTGTGGTATAGAATACACATGCATCCCACAATGTTTGTATCCATTCACCTGTTGATGGAAATTTGGGTTATTTCCAATTTTTTGACTCTTACAAAGGTTTGAATATTCATGAATAAGTTTTTAAGTGAACGTATAATTCACTTTATTATATACCGACTAGTGGAATGATTGCGTCTTATCATATCTTATCTTATGCTAAGTTTTCTTCTGAAGGTTTATAGTCTTAGGTTTCACATTTAGGTCTACAAGCAATTTTAAGTTAATTTTTAGATATGATGCCAGTGTTGTTTTTCTCTATTTTTTATATGGATATTCAGTTTTTCCAATACAATTTGTTGAAAATATTACCCTTTCTTTGGTCAGTTTGCTTTTACATCCTTGTTGATAATCAATACTAAATATAATACATATAAACCTACTAAATAATTCTGCATTCCTAGAATAAACCCCACTTGCTTATGATCCTTTTACATTTTAAAAGTCAATTAGCTAAAATTTTGGTTAAGTTTTTTTTTTTTTTAAATCTATGAGGGAAATTAGCCTTGAATTTTCTTCTTGGAAAGGTTTTAAACTATAACTTTAATATAAGTAGATGCAGGACTGTTTAGATAATCTCTTTCTTCTTCATTGAGCTTTGATTGTTTCTGTCTTTCAAAGACTTTTGTCGTTTTCATTAGCACTGTGAAATTTACTGTCTTAAAGTTGTTCATACTATCCCGATTGTCCTTTTAGTATCTGGAGACTCAGTAGTCATATCACCTCTCTTATTTCTCCTGTTACTAATTTGTACGCTTTCTCTTTTTTTTCTTACTGATCAGTGCAGTAGTTTTTTCTCAATTTTATTGATTCTCTGAGATAACCAGTTTTGGGTTTTACTGGTATCATTTTTTTCCTATTTTACTGATTTTTGGCTCTTTTTTTAATGTTTTCTTTCTTCTGCTTGGGTTAGACTTAATTTGCTTTACTTTTTTTCTATTTTTTGAATGGAAGATAAGATCTCTGAATTGAGACCTGCTTCTTTGCTAATATAATGTTGTAAATAACTCTGTAGTTATTGTAGCCATTTGTCTCCACTGCTGCATCTCTAAAGTTCTGATTCATTCTCTTGTCATTTTCATTTAATTTAAAATACTTTCTCATTTTTTTCTTTTTTAATATATAGTAATTTAAAAATGTTCTATAATTCCCAAATCTGTGAGGATTTGAAGTTGTCTTTCTGTTATGGACTAATAATTTAATTTCATTGTGATCAGAGAATGTGCTTTGTATATGAGTTAAATCCTTTTTCTGTTTATCACTTTGAATATGTTCTAGCTTGGTAAATGTTCTATGTGCTCTTGAAAAAAGGTATGGTTTTATTGGGTAGAGTATTTTATTTTATTTATTTTTTTTTAAATTTTTTATTTTTTACAAACATATATTTTTATCCCCAGGGGTACAGGTCTGTGAATCACCAGGTTTACACACTTCACAGCAGGTAGAGTATTTTATTAATGTCAATAAATTAGGGTAAACTGTAGCCATTCAAGATTTCTATATTTCTATTGGTTTCCTGTTTATTTATTCTATTAATTGTTGAGACAATATTATTTAAATCTCTTACTATAATAGTAGATTTGTCTATTTTCCCTTGGAATTTTATCAGTTTTTATTTTATGTGTTTTGAAGCTCTGTTATTCGATCACTAATGTTTAGAAGGTTATGTCTTCTAGAAGAATTGACTTCTTTAGCCTTGTTAATATTCTTTTGACTAAAATCAACTTTCTTTGTTGTTAAATAGTACCACCAGCTTAAAGAAATTTTTTTTTTACAGTATCGTATCTTTTTTGTATCTTTTTACTTTTAGGTTATTTATCTTTATATTTAAAAATATGATTTCTTGGGGTGCCTGGGTGGCTCAGTGGGTTAAGCTTCTGTCTTCTGCTCAGGTGCTCAGGTCATGATCTCAGGGTCCTGGGATAAAGCCCTGCATTTGGCTCTCTGCTCAGCAGGGAGCCTCCTTCCCCCTCTATCTCTCTGCCTGCCTCTCTAACTACTTTTGATCCCCCCTCTCTGTCAAATAAATAAATAAAATCTTTAAAAAAAAATAAAAATGTTTTCTTATAAACAGAAACACAGCATATAGTTGGATTTTCCCCTTTCATACATTTTGATACTTCATGCTTTACAATTGGTGTGTTCAGACCATTGGCATGTAGATGTGATTTTTAATTTTTTCCAGCTTTGTTGAAATATAATTAACAAATGAATACTGTGTATACTTAATGTATAAAATATGATTTGAGATACATATACAATGTTAAATATCTATAGAAATCAAGTTAATTAACAGATCCGTGACCTTACCTAGCTGACTTTGTGTGTGTGTGTGTGTGTGTGTGTGTGTGTGTGTGTGTGTGGTGAGAACATATGATTTCTGGTATTACTGAGTTTAAGTCTTTCGTATTATTTGTTTTCTACTTGTCCCATCTGTTCTTTGTTCCCTTTTCCCTCTTTTTTGTTTATTTTCAGATTAATCTAGTACCTTTAAGATGTCATTAATCACTGGTTTTGCCTGATTAGCTATAGCTCTTTTTAAAAATTTACTTTATTTAAATTAAATTAATTAACAGAGAGCGTATTTTTTGTTTCAGAGGTAGAGTTCAGTGATTCATCAGTTGCATATAACATCCAGTGTTCATTCCATCAAATGCCCTCCTTAATGCCCATCACCCTGTTACCCTAGCCTCTAAACCCGCCTCTCCTCCATCAACCTTCAGTTTATTTCCTAGAGTTAAGTGTCTCTTATGGGGGTGTGTGTGTGCGTGCAATTTTAGTGATTTCTTTAACTTATCATAGTCTATCTACAAGTGATTTTATGTCATTTCAACTCTAAGAAACTTTCAACTATATACTTCCATGTTTTCCCTCCAGACCTTTGTGTTATTGTTGCAATAAGTTGTACTGTGATACATGTTATAAGCTTCATAATATAGTATTAAAATTTTTTTTTCACATTAATATGAATTTATTTATAATCATCTAACGGGACACCTAGATATCCTACCTGTATTTTTTCTGGCTCTACTTCAGTTACACTGAGTGCCCTGCTGTTCCTTCAACATTCTGGGCACTCTGTGCCCATTCTCTTCTCGGAGGCAGGAACATATTTACATGCCTCCCTGCTCCCTGCAGCTCATCCTTTTTATTTATTTATTTATTTATTTATTTATTTATTTATTTTTTATTTCCAGCATAACAGTATTCATTATTTTTGCACCACACCCTGTGCTCCATGCAATCCGTGCCCTCTATAATACCCACCACCTGGTACCCCAACCTCCCACCCCCCGTCCCTTCAAAACCCTCAGATTGTTTTTCAGAGTCCATAGTCTCTCATGGTTCACCTCTCCTTCCAATTTCCCCCAACTCCCTTCTCCACTCTAAGTCCCCATGTCCTCCATGCTATTTGTTATGCTCCACAAATAAGTGAAACCATATGATAATTGACTTTCTCTGCTTGACTTATTTCACTCAGCATAATCTCTTCCAGTCCCGTCCATGTTGCTACAAAAGTTGGGTATTCATCCTTTCTGATGGAGGCATAATACTCTATCCCCAGGGGTACAGGTCTGTGAATCACCAGGTTTACACACTTCACAGCACTCACCAAAGCACATACCCTCCCCAATGTCCATAATCCCACCCCCTTCTCCCAAACCCCCTCCCCCCAGCAACCTTCAGTTTGTTTTGTGAGATTAAAAGTCACTTATGGTTTGTCTCCCTCCCAATCCCATCTTGTTTCATTTATTCTTCTCCTACCCACTTAAGCCCCCATGTTGCATCACCACTTCCTCATATCAGGGAGATCATATGATAGTTGTCTTTCTCTGCTTGACTTATTTCGCTAAGCATGATACGCTCTAGTTCCATCCATGTTGTCGCAAATGGCAAGATTTCATTTCTTTTGATGGCTGCATAGTATTCCATTGTGTATATATACCACATCTTCTTGATCCATTCATCTGTTGATGGACATCTAGGTTCTTTCCATAGTTTGGCTATTGTGGACATTGCTGCTATAAACATTCGGGTGCATGTGCCCCTTTGGATCACTACGTTTGTATCCTTAGGGTAAATACCCAATAGTGCAATTGCTGGGTCATAGGGCAGTTCTATTTTCAACATTTTGAGGAACCTCCATGCTGTTTTCCAGAGTGGCTGCACCAGCTTGCATTCCCACCAACAGTGTAGGAGGGTTCCCCTTTCTCCGCATCCTCGCCAGCATCTGTCATTTCCTGACTTGTTGATTTTAGCCATTCTGACTGGTGTGAGGTGATATCTCATTGTGGTTTTGATTTGTATTTCCCTGATGCCGAGTGATATGGAGCACTTTTTCATGTGTCTGTTGGCCATCTGGATGTCTTCTTTGCAGAAATGTCTGTTCATGTCCTCTGCCCATTTCTTGATTGGATTATTTGTTCTTTGGGTGTTGAGTTTGCTAAGTTCTTTATAGATTCTGGACACTAGTCCTTTATCTGATATGTCGTTGGCAAATATCTTCTCCCATTCTGTCAGTTGTCTTTTGATTTTGTTAACTGTTTCCTTTGCTGTGCAAAAGCTTTTGATCTTGATGAAATCCCAATAGTTCATTTTTGCCCTTGCTTCCCTTGCCTTTGGCGTTGTTCCTAGGAAGATGTTGCTGCGGCAGAGGTCAAAGAGGTTGCTGCCTGTGTTCTCCTCAAGGATTTTGATGGATTCCTTTCGCACATTGAGGTCCTTCATCCATTTTGAGTCTATTTTTGTGTGTGGTGTAAGGAAATGGTCCAATTTCATTTTTCTGCATGTGGCTGTCCAATTTTCCCAGCACCATTTATTGAAGAGGCTGTCTTTTTTCCATTGGACATTCTTTCCTGCTTTGTCGAAGATTAGTTGACCATAGAGTTGAGGGTCTATTTCTGGGCTCTCTATTCTGTTCCATTGATCTATGTGTCTGTTTTTGTGCCAGTACCATGCTGTCTTGATGACGACAGCTTTGTAATAGAGCTTGAAGTCCGGAATTGTGATGCCACCAACGTTGGCTTTCTTTTTCAATATCCCTTTGGCTATTCGAGGTCTTTTCTGGTTCCATATAAATATTAGCATTATTTGTTCCATTTCTTTGAAAAAGATGGATGGTACTTTGATAGGAATTGCATTAAATGTGTAGATTGCTTTAGGTAGCATAGACATTTTCACAATATTTATTCTTCCAATCCAGGAGCATGGAACATTTTTCCATTTCTTTGTGTCTTCCTCAATTTCTTTCATGAGTACTTTATAGTTTTCTGAGTATAGATTCTGTGTCTCTTTGGTTAGGTTTATTCCTAGGTATCTTATGGTTTTGGGTGCAATTGTAAATGGGATTGACTCCTTAATTTCTCTTTCTTCTGTCTTGCTGTTGGTGTAGAGAAATGCAACTGATTTCTGTGCATTGATTTTATATCCTGACACGTTACTGAATTCCTGTATAAGTTCTAGCAGTTTTGGAGTGGAGTCTTTTGGGTTTTCCACATATAGTATCATATCATCTGCGAAGAGTGATAATTTGACTTCTTCTTTGCCGATTTGGATGCCTTTAATTTCCTTTTGTTGTCTGATTGCTGAGGCTAGGACCTCTAGTACTATGTTGAATAGCAGTGGTGATAATGGACATCCCTGCCGTGTTCCTGACCTTAGCGGAAAAGCTTTCAGTTTTTCTCCATTGAGAATGATATTTGCGGTGGGTTTTTCATAGATGGCTTTGATGATATTGAGGTATGTGCCCTCTATCCCTACACTTTGAAGAGTTTTGATCAGGAAGGGATGCTGTACTTTGTCAAATGCTTTTTCAGCATCTATTGAGAGTATCATATGGTTCTTGTTCTTTCTTTTATTGATGTGTTGTATCACATTGACTGATTTGCGGATGTTGAACCAACCTTGCAGCCCTGGAATAAATCCCACTTGGTCGTGGTGAATAATCTTTTTAATGTACTGTTGAATCCTATTGGCTAGTATTTTGTTGAGTATTTTCGCATCTGTGTTCATCAAGGATATCGGTCTATAGCTCTCTTTTTTGGTGGGATCCTTGTCTGGTTTTGGGATCAAGGTGATGCTGGCCTCATAAAATGAGTTTGGAAGTTTTCCTTCCATTTCTATTTTTTGGAACAGTTTCAGGAGAATAGGAATTAGTTCTTCTTTAAATGTTTGGTAGAATTCCCCCGGGAAGCCGTCTGGCCCTGGGCTTTTGTTTGTTTGGAGATTTTTAATGACTGTTTCAATCTCCTTACTGGTTATGGGTCTGTTCAGGCTTTCTATTTCTTCCTGGTTCAGTTGTGGTAGTTTATATGTTTCTAGGAATGCATCCATTTCTTCCAGATTGTCAAATTTATTGGCGTAGAGTTGTTCATAGTATGTTCTTATAATAGTTTGTATTTCTTTGGTGTTAGTTGTGATCTCTCCTCTTTCATTCATGATTTTATTTATTTGGGTCCTTTCTCTTTTCTTTTTGATAAGTCGGGCCAGGGGTTTATCAATTTTATTAATTCTTTCGAAGAACCAGCTCCTAGTTTCGTTGATTTGTTCTATTGTTTTTTTGGTTTCTATTTCATTGATTTCTGCTCTGATCTTTATGATTTCTCTCCTCCTGCTGGGCTTAGGGTTTCTTTCTTGTTCTTTCTCCAGCTCCTTTAGGTGTAGGGTTAGGTTGTGTACCTGAGACCTTTCTAGTTTCTTGAGAAAGGCTTGTACCGCTATATATTTTCCTCTCAGGACTGCCTTTGTTGTGTCCCACAGATTTTGAACCGTTGTATTTTCATTATCATTTGTTTCCATGATTTTTTTCAATTCTTCTTTAATTTTCCAGTTGACCCATTCATTCTTTAGAAGGATGCTGTTTAGTCTCCATGTATTTGGGTTCTTTCCAAACTTCCTTTTGTGGTTGAGTTCTAGCTTTAGAGCATTGTGGTCTGAAAATATGCAGGGAATGATCCCAATCTTTTGATACCGGTTGAGTCCTGATTTAGGACCGAGGATGTGATCTATTCTGGAGAATGTTCCATGTGCACTAGAGAAGAATGTGTATTCTGTTGCTTTGGGATGAAATATTCTGAATATATCTGTGATGTCCATCTGGTCCAGTGTGTCATTTAAGGCCTTTATTTCCTTGCTGATCTTTTGCTTGGATGATCTGTCCATTTCAGTGAGGGGAGTGTTAAAGTCCCCTACTATTATTGTATTATTGTTGATGTGTTTCTTTGATTTTGTTATTAATTGGTTTATATAGTTGGCTGCTCCCACGTTGGGGGCATAGATATTTAAAATTGTTAAATCTTCTTGTTGGACAGACCCTTTGAGTATGATATAGTGTCCTTCCTCATCTCTTATTATAGTGTTTGGCTTAAAATCTAATTGATCTGATATAAGGATTGCCACTCCTGCTTTCTTCTGATGTCCATTAGCATGGTAAATTCTTTTCCACCCCCTCACTTTAAATCTGGAGGTGTCTTCGGGCTTAAAATGAGTTTCTTGGAGGCAACATATAGATGGGTTTTGTTTTTTTATCCATTCTGATACCCTGTGTCTTTTGACAGGGGCATTTAGCCCATTAACATTCAGGGTAACTATTGAGAGATATGAATTTAGTGCCATTGTATTGCCTGTAAGTTGACTGTTACTGTATATGGTCTCTGTTCCTTTCTGATCTACCACTTGTAGGCTCTCTCTTTGCTTAGAGGACCCCTTTCAATATTTCCTGTAGAGCTGGTTTGGTATTTGCAAATTCTTTCAGTTTTTGTTTGTCCTGGAAGCTTTTAATCTCTCCTTCTATTTTCAATGATAGCCTAGCTGGATATAGTATTCTTGGCTGCATGTTTTTCTCGTTTAGTGCTCTGAAAATATCATGCCAGCTCTTTCTGGCCTGCCAGGTCTCTGTGGATAAGTCAGCTGCCAATCTAATATTTTTACCATTGTATGTTACAGACTTCTTTTCCCGGGCTGCTTTCAGGATTTTCTCTTTGTCACTGAGACTTGTAAATTTTACTATTAGGTGACGGGGTGTGGGCCTATTCTTATTGATTTTGAGGGGCGTTCTCTGAACCTCCTGAATTTTGATGCTCGTTCCCTTTGCCATATTGGGGAAATTCTCCCCAATAATTCTCTCCAGTATACCTTCTGCTCCCCTCTCTCTTTCTTCTTCTTCTGGAATCCCAATTATTCTAATGTTGTTTCGTCTTATGGTGTCACTTATCTCTCGAATTCTCCCCTCGTGGTCCAGTAGCTGTTTGTCCCTCTTTTGCTCAGCTTCTTTATTCTCTGTCATTTGGTCTTCTATATCACTAATTCTTTCTTCTGCCTCATTTATCCTAGCAGTGAGAGCCTCCATTTTTTATTGCACCTCATTAATAGCTTTTTTAATTTCAACTTGGTTAGATTTTAGTTCTTTTATTTCTCCAGAAAGAGCTTTTATATCTCTCGAGAGGGTTTCTCTAATATCTTCCATGCCTTTTTCGAGCCCGGCTAGAACCTTGAGAATTGTCATTCTGAACTCTAGATCTGACATATTACCAATGTCTGTATTGATTAGGTCCCTAGCCTTCGGTACTGCCTCTTGGTCTTTTTTTTGTGTTGAATTTTTCCGTCTTGTCATTTTGTCCGATAAGAGTATATGAAGGGGCAAGTAAAATACTAAAAGGGTGGCAACAACCCCAGGAAAAAATGCTTTAACCAAATTAGAAGAGATCCAAAATCGTGATGGGGGAGAAAGGGGATAAAAAGAGGTACAAAAAGGAAGATAGAAAAAAAAAATAAAAAAGAAAAAAAAGAAAAGAAAAGAATTTAAAAAAAAAAAAGGAAAACACCTAAGAAAAATGTAAAAAAGAAAAAATATATATATTAGATAAACTAGTAAAAAATCGTTAAAAAAGAAAAAGGTAACAGTTTAAAAAAAAAAAAAATTTTACCCGAAGGCGAGGAAAAAAAAAAACAAAAAATGAAAAAGAAAAAAATTAAATTAACTGCAAGACTAAAAAAAAATCACAGGGAAAAAGCCATGAGTTCCGTGCTTGGCTTTCTCCTCCTCTGGAATTCTGCTGCTCTCCTTGGTATTGAAACCGCACTCCTTGGTAGGTGAACTTGGTCTCGGCTGGATTTCTTGTTGATCTTCTGGGGGAGGGGCCTGTTGTAGTGATTCTCAAGTGTCTTTGCCCCAGGCGGAATTACACCGCCCTTACCCGGGGCCGGGGTGAGTAATCCGCTCGGGTTTGCTTTCAGGAGCTTTTGTTCCCTGAGGGCTTTCCGTAGAGTTCCGGAGGACGGGAATACATATGGCGGCCTCCTGGTCTCCGGCCCGGAGGAGCCGAGAGCCCAGGGCCGCACTCCTCAGTGCGCCCTCAGAGAACAGCGCCCAGTTACTCCTGTCTGCCTGACCTCCGGCTGCGCTCCGAGCTCACCGAGCCTGCGACCAGTTCAAGGTAACACCGAGCTGTGAGCTTACTGTCGGCTCTGTCTCTGTAGCCAGCTTTCCCGTTCCAATACCCGCAAGGTCTGCGACACTCAGACACCCCTGATCCTTCTGTGACCCTGCGGGACCTGAGGCCACGCTGAACCCACGTGGGCTTCGCCCCAGTTTAGCCTCTGGAGCGATGTCCCTCAGCGGAACAGACTTTTAAAAGTCCTGATTTTGTGCGCCGTTGCTCCGCCGCTTGCCGGGAGCCGGCCCCTCCCCCCGGGGTCTATCTTCCCGTCGCTTTGGATTCACTTCTCCGCCGGTCCTACCTTTCAGAAAGTGGTTGTTTTTTCTGTTTCCAGAATTGCTGTTCTTCTTCTCTTCGATCTGCCGATGGATTTTCAGGTGTTTGCAATCTTTAGATAAGCTATCTAGCTGATCTCCGGCTAGCTGAAGCAGTCTTAGCCTGCTACTTCTCCGCCATCTTGACTCCTCCAGTATTAAAATTTTTATAAAGGGTAGGTTGTGTGCCTTTTTTCCATGGATGCTTTTAAGATTTTCTCTTTATCACTGGTTTTAAGAAGCTTGATTTGTATGTGCCTTAGTATAGTTTTCTTCATGTTTCTTGTGTTTGGCATTTGTTGAACTTCTTTCATATATCGATTTATATTTTTCATCAGATATAAAACATGTAAGTGCTTTTTTCTTCAAATATTTTTGATTGTCTTTTTTTCTATCCTCTTTGGAGGACCCTGATCAGACTTACATTAGGTTGCTTGCAGTTATAGCTTGGTGATATTCTGTTCATTTTTATTTTTTGTCTTTATTCTCTTGGTATTTTATATAATTTTGTTCTGTGTTCTCAAGTTAATGAGTGTATTGCTATGTCTAGGCTGATGTTAATTCTACCTAGTTATTATTATCTTTTATACCAGATACTGTAGTTTTTAACTTCTTGCCATTTATACTTGCCGTGACTCTGCTTACATTTTTTTCTCTAGCTGCTTGAGCACATGGAATACTGTTATAAATATTTTCCTTTAATTCTATCATCAGTTTCATTTTAGGGCTTATTTGATTAATTTATTTTTCACTTCATTATTGGTTATTTTTTCTTATATATTTGCATGCCTGCCAGTGTTTGATTAAGTGCCTAACATTGTGAATTTTACCTTGTTGATTACTATTTTTGTATTTTTATAAATATTCTTCAGTTTTGTTCTGAGAAATATTTACATTGCTAGAAAGCAGTTTGATCCATTGGGGTCTTGTTTTAAGCTTTATTAGAAGGGACAAGAATAACCTTTAGTCTAGTCTGAAACTTGCCCTATCAATGTGGCAAAACATTCCTGAGGACTTTTCCTAATTCCTCATGAATTCAGAAGTTTTCTCTTCTGCTTGTGGGAACTGGCACTTTTTCCTTTCCTGTGTGGGCACCAGGGATTATTTCCTCTAATCTTCTTGCGTGGTTATTTCTCAGGCTTGTGCAGTGTCTTTGCATGAATGGGCTGAGCAGTACTTGGCTGAACACTCTGAGGGGTTGCTGTGAATGCTCAAGATCTCAGGACTTCTGCAGCTCTGTCCTCTCCAGTTTTCCTCCTATGAACTCTGGACACCTTATCTTCAGTACCTCAACTCTGGATGCTGCTGTGCTCTGCCTGGTTTGCCTCTCTGACCAAGCCTAGACACTCCCTGCTTGTAGCAATCTAGAGCAGTCATAAGGTTCAGCTCATTTGTTTCCCTTCTCTCAGGAATCCTTGTTTTTTTATTACTTGATATCTCCTATCTTGAGAACTGCTGTTCTACATGTTGTATTTCCTGTTTGTATTTACTTTTAGTTGTTGCAGGCAGGGGAATTAGTCTGTTTCCTCTTACTCTACCTTTGCTAGAAACAGAAATCCTCTCTGTAACATTTTATGTGTACGTGTGATAAGAACAAGTAACATGAGGGCACCTGGGTAGCTCAGTGGGTTAAGCCCCTGCCTTCGGCTCAGGTCACGATCTCAGGTCCTGGGGTCTATCCCCACATTGGGCTCGATGCTCAGCAGGGAGCCTGCTTCCCCCCCCCACTCTCTCTCTCTGCCTCTCTGCCCACTTGTGATCTCTCTCTCTGTCAAATAAATAAATAAAATCTTTTTTAAAAGATGAATAAGTAACATGAGATTTACTCTTAACAAAATTTTAAGTGTACAGTATTGTTAAGCATAATGTTATATAGCAGATCTCGAGCACTTGTCTTGCATAAGTAAAAGTTAATACCTGTAGAACAGTAGCTTCTCCCCAACACCAGACCTTGGTGACCATGCTTGAAGAGACTGATGGTTTTAAATACCTCATATAAGTGGAATTATGCAGTATTGTTCTTCTGTAACTTTTTAATAATGTTCATTAAAATCTTTTGTGCTAATAAAACTCACATATTTATTGTAGCATTATATAGAATATACTAACACTTGGAGAAGAAAAAATGAAAAAACTGTACTCCAACCTTCCAGAAATAATTGCTTAAAATTATATTTTATAGGTGTCTATCTTAAGTGTGTATGAGAATTGCTTTTATAGGTAAAAATTAAATAATTCTGGTTATTTTATATTATAACTCATTTCATTTGATATAGGGAATATTTTTATATGATTCAGTAATTTCCTCCAGGAATATTTTTAATTGTTCCATAGTAGTCCATTTTATGGATGTGGCAATGAATTATATGCCAAAATTGTGCATAATTATGTGTCATAATTTATTGAACCAATCACTTATCATTCAGCATTTATGTTGTATCCAATTTTTCACTATTATAAATAGTGCTGTGGTGATCATTCTAGTAGATAAATCTTTTTTGCTATTTATCATAATTTCTTCAAGAAAATTTCCTAGAAGTAGAAATACTGGTTCAAAAAATAAGTACATTTTAAAATCACTGAATGTTTATTGCAAAATGTCATGCAGCTAGTTTATAAGCAGGACACTAACTGCCATTTCATCTATACCCCAGGCTATTCTGGGGTATTATTTTTTTAAAACCACTTTTACAAATGGTATCTCCTTGTTTTACTTTTAGTTAATGCACTTGATCCTTGTGTCCGGAATGTCTTCCTCTGCCCAGCCCCCTCCACTATGGCATGTCTTTAATTCTGAGAATATTTTTATACCAGAGCTCAGAAAAATTCAGCAAGACATTTTGACTTGACATAGTGAATTTTCTCTATCCCTTGACAAGTTGGCATCCTCAAGTACAGGGTCTTGGTAATTGCTTCCCTCTTCTTCTTGTTTTGACTCAATTTCTCTTTTTCCCTCAACAGTCAGTTCTCTTTTCCTCTAGTATAAATAAATGTAAATGTTGGGATTTTTACCCTACTGTTAAGCCCCAGTTTCTTTCCTTATGGTGCTAAATGGTCTTGATGGTGGAACCAATATATTTCTGCCTATTAATCACCTACCAACCTATTCAGGGCTTCAGAGAAGCAATTCAGGAATTCAAATGCAGTTCAGAATGCAATAGGAAAGAAACAGTGTATCAGAAAAAAGGAGATAGTTTAGTTGCTAGGTATTCTTCTTGTCTTTGGGTTCAACATCCTGGAATTGGTTCCAAGATGCTAGATATTGCTGAAGCATCCGACTGATATGATAGCACAAATAGCATTAAAGAGGATAAATGTAGGTGATTATCCCCTAAATAGGCAGTGAGATCATCCCCTAAATACAAGCAAAAATATGAATATTGGCTTCAGAATGTGGACAGAATCTTATTCAAACTCTTCTTTTTCATATGGGCCAACATACGGTAGAGAAGTTAAGCCTTGCATTCACGTGCACTGCTGCTTTGGATTTCCCTCCAGATTCCTTCCTTTTGTCCCTGATATTTATTGAATCATATGTGTAGGCATTCCATGATAACTGAGATAGACTTCTTCATGCATCTCCAGCAGTTTATTTTTCCTTCATGCCAAGGTTTATCCTCTCGTCAAAATTGCTTTTAGGACAATTCCGTCTCCTGTTCCTTTTCTTCGGGCATCCTCCAACATTCCTTTTCCAAGAGGGCAAGTCTGATCTCTCTGGTTCATCAAGGATAAAAGGCTCCAATGGAGAACAGAAGGGCATGCACATAAAGTTCATTTCTTAGCAGTTCTTAGATTCAAAATAGATGCCATAAGTAATTATAACATTATAACATTATACTCCTTTAGAATAACCAGATAGCTTGGATCCAACCACTGGCAAAGAGAAAAAGAATTGTTTCGGTCATATGTGTGTGTGTGTGTGTATATATATATTTTTTTTTTTTTACTGCCTCCAGTTTTGTTCATAAACCATTCAAAAAAAAAGTAAAAGTAAAGTGCTGGAAAATAGAATCTTCTAAAATATCAAAATAGAATTATATCAAACTTTTTTATAACTCCTAGAGAAACTCCTATTATGCCATTAAACAGAAGGCCAGGTAACCTTTATAATATTGCGTTATTTTTGTATGAATCAATTCCATAAATGTCTGTTAAATCGCAAACCCAGAACCTTTAGTTTCCATTGTATTCTGGTCTGAGGGGCTGGCCCCTTGTGCACTGCCATTATGGTCTAGCAACAGCCTGTTAACCAATGAAAGTCTCTAGGAATGCTGAAATGTGCCGGCTTCCATCTCTTTGTAACCTGTGTCATGCTAGAGCAGAACAGAATGAACACTTGGATTTCTCCAGCCATTTTACCCACTGTATAAAGATATGGAACTCTAACCCAGTGTAGGTTCTTCCCATATTCTAATACAGAAAGAGGATTCTCTGGCCTGGTGTCAGTGCACCCACACTGGTCCCTAACTCTCGTTATTTCAGGAAAAACGATGAAGATAATGCTTTTTAAAATCTCCAACTCTTATTGAACTGAGCACCATTCTCTTTTCATCATTTCCTCAACGTTTGCTTTATTTTTAATGTTAGAAAATGACTAAGTAAATAAATTTGGAGGAATTTGCTTAATAGTTTACCTGGTTCAAGGATACTCAATCCTATTTAGATGGCAGAAATATGGCATACCTCAGAGAATCCCATAAATCCTGACATATCCAACTTACATTAGCCACATATATAACTTTGTTCTAAATTTTAAAAAAAGTGGATTGGATTTTAATACAGTAGAGGACATAATCTGTGAACATTAGTGCATAAGAATTAAAATGAGTAAATTTTATTCATTTTTTTTTTTTTTTTTCCCCTGCAAAATTAGGGTCTATGGTTACTGTTGTAATAGAGAGACTCCATTTTTGGTATTTCACTGCTGAGGGTTTGAAGGTCCACTATCACCCTTTCTCCTTTGCTCTATATTCAGGAAAGCTGATAAGAAAGCCTGATGTTCCCTCCTTTAGAGCCTGGTGGGAAGTTCAGATAATAAATGTGGGAATCCTCACCTCGCTTCACCTACTAATCACAAAAACCCAAAGCCAGGCTCCTTTCTCTGCTTTCTCAAGACATTTTTGGGTTTGCTTGGGAAGCCTCCACTGCTCTTCTCAGAAAGTTTCATGTTGCAAACTTTCTTGATACATGTGTGGCTGTCAACATCTGAACCAAATCTGGGGGAGGTTTGGGGAGAGCCATCACTCTTCTGCAGGATGTCCACAACAACTAGATTTTTAATAGTAACTTATTCCCTCTTCTCTATTAACATTGTATTTTGCAGTAGCATCAGTAGAGATTAAGCTACCCATTTGCTTTTGAAAAAAGAAGGTTGAAATGTAGAAAGAAACAACGGCTAAAAAAATTATAAGGAACTCATTTCAAATTTTATCAGAATTTATAGGTGACATTTTCTTTAAAATGCTGTTGTTATTAAGTAAGTGGTGGTTAAATATTCTTGGTGTGAGAAACGACATTAAAAATGCAATTTAAAAATTTTGTAATAGAGTTAATCACTAAGATACTGTACTCAGTACTTAGCTCATTTAATACCCACAACAACTCTGCGAGATGTAGATTATTATTATCCCTGTTTCGCAGGTGACTATGAAGCTGAGGGAGGTCAAGTGACATGCCCAATACTGCATAGCTTATATGTAACAAAGCTTGGATTTAAAACTCAGGCAGTCTTTTCCAGAGCTGGTATTTCCAATCACTAAGCCTTATAACACACATACAGCCAGTACTGTTGGTAATGCAAGAGTTGCTTTCCAAAAAAATCTCTTGTTTCTTTATTCAGTTAAAAAAATAAGGGGCTGGTAGTGATTAATTTCTTGATTCAGGCTCACACTAACATTATTTTACACTGGAAGAATTTTAACAATAAAGGGATTTGCTTTTATTTTTTATAGTGTACAAGAAAGTTATAAAGCCTAAATATCACTAAGCAAACCCCGTATTTGCATGTAGCTTTATTGGAAGAGTAATGGCTCAATTTTCCTATCATCAAAACTATAATGATTAAAAATCCATTATCACCTATTGTTATAATAAAATACAAATAAATTTTCAAAAGTCATTTCAATTATACTGTTTTTCCACTCCTTGAGAGATACTAGTTTGTGATCTCAATTTCCATATTGATCTCAAGTTCATGTTAAAATATAAAGAAAAGTGGCCTGCATTATGCAAATGCTTCCTTAATCACATTATCACAATTTATATTACAACAACTAGCTCTCTATGAGAAGTGCCTATATTAAGTAAAGCTTGTGGTTTTTTTTTCCCCCAAGGAAGGGTTGCCATTAAAGCACTTGTTTTCAATTATTACAAGAATGTATTTATCTACTACTAATAAAGAAGATATTTTTATAGAGTTTCCATTTAATAAGAATATAATTACAACTTTATGGGAAAGCAGTGATTATGTATGTATGTATATGTCCAATGGGGCAATTACGAAATGTACACTTTTCCCACCCATTCAGTGTTGTGGAACTTTGTTCTTTATGCAAAAGGTTAGAAAATTTTTATGAATGCAAAATGTTGGGCTTTTTTTTTTCCCCCATCAACAGCAAGATGATGGAGGGTCACTGAAACTGTAATATAGTACAGAAGATATGAGAACTAATTTCATCAGTTTGGAAAAGAATTAGGGGAGAGTTGAGAAATAGGCCTATAAAATTATAGATAGGTCACCCTGGGCCAGTCCATTTACCGGTTCTATAGTAGAAAACTCAGAGAATGCTAAGCGAAATAAAGGCTATGTTATTGAACCGAATGAAAGAGAAATACATTTTTTACACAGAAGATTCTGTAATTAACCTGTGGGGCTCTAATGTGATTATAAATTATGGCAGTAAATTACTGAGAATGACACAAAATAAGACACATGGAAAACAGTATCTGAGTAGTTCCTGAATTAAAAGAAAGATGATGTACAGTAAGCTGACCCGCTAGGTCAGCAGTGAGATTTCTTGTCGTCTTTTTTTGTGTGTTCTCATAGCACACTGTTAGGGCCCCAGCCTTTCTCAAGGCTCAGGCTATTATGGAGATGAAACACTGTACAGAAAGGTGTTTGTCAATTTTTAATATATACATAAAAGAGACCATTAGATTTAAGAAAATTACCAACAGCAAAGAGTTTTCAGTCCTGCAAGATAATGCAGAAAACACATTTTCGGTCTTAGAATTCTTTTTTTCTTTCTAATGAGCAGCAAAGGTGAGAATCTTTAAAATGTAAAAGAGATCCATCAGTACTCAGGAGAAGTACTGCTTCAGAGAAGAAAAACCCCTTTTCAAATGTCTTTCCGGATTTGGTGGCTATCATCTTGCTGATGCCAGATAAGCTGTACTGTAATTAAAACCCTGCGTTTCAAGAAAGGATTTTTTTTCTCCTCCAAGAAAGGTTCTTTTGTTTTTTGTCAAAAAACATACGATTATTTTAAAAATGAGAAATTAGATTTCTGCGTCCCCGTGTTTATCTGCTAATTCAGTGTTGCAATTCAGTTCATTCAGTGTGTGTGCGTGTGCGTGCGTGAGTGTGTGTGCCTGTGCGTGTGAGTGTTTGTGCGTGTGAGTGTGCGTGTGAGTGTGCATGCAGAGCCCCTAAGTATTGGATTTTATCCTGGGGGCAACAGTGCCCAAGATGGAATTTATCCTAGCCTTGCAGAAACACACAGAGAAGTGAACTAAAACATGGTGTTCAAATATGATGCCGGACGAAATACATGGTATGACTGGGGGTCCTTTCCTCAGATGTAGTGTCTTAGAGGTCACCAAATGAAGAACTTTAACTAGATGACAGGGGTGGGGAGACTTAATGAATAAAGTTTTAGAGGCAGGGAAAAGTATGATATGATTTAGAAATGGAAATGATGCAATGTTTACAGTGTACACACCTCAAACCAGAGGGCGGAGGTTAAGCTGGGAAGGAAAGTGGTGGCAAGACCATGCAGCAGCACCTGATAAGCATTTTATCCTAACTTTATCCTAATGGCAGATATTGAGCAGGAGAAATAAATTTCTTCAATTTCCTAGCATAGTAGGAAAATATAAGACAATGCTCTTAACAGTAACTGTATTGGACAAAGAGAGAACTAGTTAGGATCTAGGAAATGAGAAACACAGTAATCGGCCAAGAACAAGAAACATAAAGACTGTTCTTTGACCATTCATTGAAAGCAAAGAAAGGAAGAAATCTTATGTTTGGTAAATTTAAGAACATACTTCTAAATAGCTCTTAGATAAAATAAGTAATTGTAATGAAAGCCAGAAAATACTTTGAGTTGAATACAAATGAAAAATACTGCATATTCAGACATAAGTTAGGGTTAAAACTGTACTTAGAGGGCGATTTTCAGCCTTAAATGTTTAGTTAGAAAATGAGAGCTGAAAATTGATGAGCAGTTATGAAAAGCACAACAAAATAAATCCAAGGAAAGTCAGGAAAGGCTATGACAAACAAGGTGTTAAGACCAATGAAATAGAATGCAGTTATAATAAAGAGAATCTTTGGGAAAGCTGATCATATTGACACATATCTGATAAGGTGTTCAAGAAAATGCAGAGACGAGTGAAAAGAAGCAAAATATAAGGAAGGAAGTGGAAGACCTAATTATAGATAACTTTCCAAATACTCTGTGTAAGTTTGTGTTAATAAAGTTGACCACTTGAGAAAAAATGGATAATATCTTAGAAATATATTGCTGAACAAAATTGGATCAAGTAGAAACGAAAATATTTGAATAGATTTCTATCTACCAAAGCCACTGAATCAATAGCCAAAAACCTTCCCACAGTAAAATAACCATGTCCATATGGGCTGGGAGGCACTCCAGAACACTAAAAACATAAATGTGATCTTATACAAATTATTTGTAAATGCTATACTTGTCTACATAAAAAAAATCTACAAGATATCAAATTAATAAAAAGCCTGAGCAAGTTTGCCGAATGCAAAATTACCGTTCCCAAAGCAGGTGTTCCTATGCACAAACAACAGTTAGAAAATATCGATAAAATTGCTCTGATGATAACAGGTAAAACTGTAATTATAGAGATAAAATGTGACAAAAATATGGCAAATGTTATGGAGAAAATTTTAAAATTTATCTAATGGCATAACATTAGATTTTGTTAGTGTGAGGTATACCTTGTGCAGAAGTGATTTACCATAAGCTTGACTTAACAGACTGCATATGAATCTCTAGACAATATTAAAGAATAACAGTAAGATGAGACTCTTCTCTATAAAGACATAGTAATCAATTAATAGTAATTAATATTGGTTTAGGCAGGTAAGAATAAGCCAGTAGAAAAGAACGCAAACCTGAAAGGACTGACATATAAAAGGGGACTTTCTGTGTGACACAGGTGGCAATACTAAGCGTGAAAAAAAATTTGAACCATTCTTAGGCCACTGGGGGGGGGATACCCATTTTTTAAAATCATATCCTCAAAATTACATGAGAGAGAATATCTATATGACAAAAGATATCACAATGTGAATGTGTAACAAATGGGAAGAAAACATTTGCATTTGGTATAAAATGATAAGAGGCTGGTGCAGAAAATACATGGCAGACTCTTATCAGTACAAAAATTACGACCCCCCACCAAAAAAAATGACAACCCAGTGAACAACTGGATGATGAAGATGAAAGTACATTTTACTCGAAAGGAAGCATCAAGGTCAATAAAAGGCCTAGCCACACTAATAGAATAATGAAAATTAAAATAAATCATCTATAATGTTTTATGCCCACCAAGTTGGCAAAAGTTTAAGAAACATCTAATAACACCACATTTAACAATGATAAAGGAATTTGTATCCAGAGAGCTTGAGTAAAGAAATGTGGTGATATGGAGGTCAATATTCTATAAAATTCAAAAGTTCCACTTCTAGCTCTCTTCATAGAGGAACTCCTTCAAATATGTACAAAAATGGCATTGCAATAATAGTTTCTAACAGCAAAAATGTAAAAACAACTTCTCTGTCCCTCAAAAGGGAATCAGCTATAAAAATGTGACTCAGTCAGTGTAGCATGTAAAAGAATGAACGGGATCTAAAGTTATCATGGTGGAAACAGACAACAAAATAATATGCAGAATATACTACCAGTAAAAAAGAAATCTAAAGCACAGTATTTATGTTGTTTATAGATGGGTGTACATTTGGTAAATTTATAAAAATACTGCATGCATGAAAATCTTACACACTAATGGTGGATAAATGATTATGTCCAAGGAGAATTTGAGAGACCAAGGATGAGAGTGACATTTAACCTGTCAAGTTTGATTTACTTCTTAAAATACCAAACGGAAAAAAAAAAAAAAAAAAACCTTACAAAATATTAATCTCTGTACACTTGGGTGATGAGAACCTGTTTGGATGTTGGGAATATTTAAATTGTTTTTAAAATTTTAAAAAGGAGAGTTATACTTTTGGCAGTTTCTAAAGTGTAGAAAATAAGTCATTCTGTTTTTTCCTGGCGCTTTAAAGCCCCTCTGTATGCATAGGGTCTCAGTTATCCTAATGAGTAGCAAGGAAGTTATTAGGTAACTTAGGATCATCAGTAAATTAAACCATCCAGGATTTATTTTGTACAATGCCCAGCACATGTGCCTGCACAAATTGATACTCTGTAAATATTTTGGATAATAATGTCGGTGATTCTGATTGCAGTGCTCCCAGACTGATAACTTAGAATTGCCAAGTTCATGCATCTCTGGCAGTGTAGAATTGGTTGGTGGGGTATCCTCTTCTCAAATAAAATGAGATAAGGTCTTTGAGTCAAATACCTTTCAAATTCCTAATGAATGTGAATCGAGTGAACCGGCTGTATGGACACGAGGACTCCAGTGCCATGCTCGCCGCTGAGAATACACAGCATTAACCTCTCAAAGGACCCTGAGTTCTTGTGACGATGCTTATTTAGGAGATGTCTGGATGTTTCCCGACGCCCAGCTTTGATCTATGCATAAAGTTGAAAGGGAAAAGCAAGTTATTACTTTCCCATGTCTTATGCAGACTCTCCAGATTTTGACTGTTTTCCTCATGTATCATTGGGAAGAATCGATATCAATTTCAATGGTATAACTGCAAGAGAGAAAGAAGAAAATCACAGCTCAATTATTTCTTTCACCTGCCTCTCCAGTACATTTTCTGAAATGACAGTCAACTCAAAGATCTATTTTAACATTAACATTTCTCTCTTTTTTAAATGCTCATGAACTGTGTGTAGGAATTTATTTTCCACAGTGGGATTTATGATGATGTAGTGAATGGGGAAGGTTTTCAAAATAACTAGATTGCAACAAGCCAACCAATGAAAAGCAAGTCATTGGGGAAGCTGATTGTAATAGTGAAGGCAATACACTGTGGGAATAGCAGCCTATTTGTTAATTTACCCAAATAGCATATCGGTGGATCAAAGATCTATTAAAGAAATGTCTGAGATGCAGGTTTTCTTGAAAACATAATTTTCTGTATATTAGGCAAGCATTTTGTAAGAGAGCAGAAATGACAAGAATTTGGTGACTCCAAGCATAAAGACTATGCTGCCGGTGCAAATCAATTGAGAGAGAACACAGTATTTATAAAAACTTGATGATAACAAAGATGCAAC
The DNA here is from genome assembly GCF_009829155.1 of Mustela erminea. Taxonomy (NCBI): domain Eukaryota; kingdom Metazoa; phylum Chordata; class Mammalia; order Carnivora; family Mustelidae; genus Mustela; species Mustela erminea. The sequence goes on along the minus strand of NC_045628.1, from coordinate 51,585,113 downwards.
TATAGCAAGTGCCCTGTGATAATGAAGTGAACAAATTATCAGGCACGACATAATGAATGCCTTGTTTCCAATCAGCCTTTATAAACAAACAGTGGTGGATCCATCATCCGAAATTAGCAAAAACATCAGAGTGCAATGATGATTTAATTAAAATAGGCAGGGTAGATAAATGCACCAAAAAATGAATGCTGCACATAAAATAATATGCTGGAAAAATGTCTTGAAATAAAAATCTTGAAGAAGAATTAATCCATAATCCAATATTACATCCCAAGATCACGCATTTGAACAATGATGTTGTTGCATTTGTTACAATTATATAGACAGATTTCACATACAAGTTTGAATGAAAACGATGCCTGTATTTTCAAGAAGAGTCTGAGGTTGGATGAACAGTGGCACAAACATGCAGAAGAGTGCATTTTGAGAGATTTTACCATATGTTGTATGAATTATTCATGCAAAGGTATGCACTGACTTGGTCTTCCAAGGTAATCAGACTATGGCCAAACTATTATGATACATTTTGGAAAAACACCACCATTATCAGATCGTGAGGAGTTTTCATACACACAGAATAGAACTGATTATTGGTGACCAGCTTTAGAGTTCTAAATATTTAGAATTTTGGTGTTTCAATTAGCTTCATATCATTCTGGGGATATGTGCATTTATTCTTTATTTGGATTTTATTTCCTTTTTCAAAAATACAGTAACTTTGGCTTAAGAATTTTAGAGTATGATGCAAATTTCCATCTTTAGTAGCAATTTACATATTACATGAAGCATAAAATCACTTTAAATCTCTTTATTTGTGTAGAAAAATGTATTTTTTAAGTTTTGAAGCAGACTGATTGTTTAGGTTATTACAAGGTCCCAACCTCAGATCATAAAATAGTTTTTTTTTTTTTTTAAAGATTTTATTTATTTTTCAGAGACAGAGGGAGAGAGCGCGAGGGAGCACAGGCAGACAGAGAGGCAGGCAGAGGCAGAGGTACAACCAGGCTCCCTGCCGAGCAAGGAGCCCGATGTGGGACTCGATCCCAGGACCCTGGGATCATGACCTGAGCCGAAGGCAGCTGCTTAACCAACTGAGCCACCCAGGCGTCCCCATAAAATAGTTTTAAAAGCTTCTGTAATACTTTCAATAACAATTTACCAGAAGACCAAAAAAAGGCAATTTTTTATCTTTTTCTTAAACATTATTTATTTATTAGAGAGACAGAGAGCATATGCATGTGTGCACTAGGGTGGGGGCAGAAGGGGCAGAGGGAGAAGGAGAAGCTGACTCCTCACTGAGCAGGGCCGGGATCCCGGAACCCTGAGATCATGACCTGAGCCAAAGGTAGACGCTTAACTGCCTGAGCCACCCAGGCACCCCACAACCTTTTATCTTAATACAAATGTATTTGCACTAAATTCTATATTAATGATAAAGTAATATCAAGCTGTGAATAATGATAAATATGGGATTTTACACAAAAAATTTTAGGATCAAATTTGATTCTGAGAGTTAAAATTTGGTACATATAGGGTAATTTTGAACAGGGAACATAATCAGACAATTTTAGCAGGTCCATGATTATCTTTAAGAAATCTAAAAATTCATATATGCATCCTTTTCTCCTTACTTAGATAGTGGTTGTTTCAGTGTTGTCTTTGTTAAAACATGGGGTATAGTATTTTAAAAATATATATAAATAGAGGAAATTGGGAAGCAGCTTTGCTTAAAATGATGACCAGCAGCCACACTCTTAACTCTCAATGAACTGCCCATCCTTTACAGAAGAGACTCCTCCCTTTGAAGTTGATACTTGGTCTTTGCAGATGTTCAGGCATGAGAAGAACGAAATCTCGTCTGAGAACTGGAAGATAAATGACTAGATAAAAGGAGCAGCTTTTATTAAGTTGGTATACATAAAAGAAGATAGAGCTTCTAGGCTCTGATGAACTTACGTTTCAAAAGGGATGGAGAAATATGAAGGTAAGAAGACCCAAAGAAGTGCAGTTTACATTAGGGTACTGGGTCTCATCAAGTCAGTTTCCACTTCCCATTCAGACAGTGATGTTTTTCATTTCTCTTCCTCTGCTGCGAGTCACCTGCTGCTCTTCTGTGAATGTGAGGATCCTGCTACTTAGACTGTCATGTTCCATCTATCCCTCTTCTCCACTAGAACATTTCAACATCATGCTTTGTCCTCATGCTATAATCTTGGCTTGCACCTTAACACACGCATTTTCTCTTTGTTCTTCTATCTTTGGATTCTGTTTCCTTTGCTTTTTATGTTCTGTATTGATTTGGAGAGTAGGCACTTTTAGATTTTAACAATATTTACCATTATCACAATCATTTACTATATAACAGCCCTTCAGTGATATTTTATTGATTATCAAACTCAAAGAAAAATGGCACCTTCTGACTTCTATACTTTTATGTACTTTTCCCTTCTCCTTCAGCTTTTCAGTCTTTGTTAATAGACTCTAAACTTGGATCTAAGTTTTTGTTATAATTTTTGTTATAAATGTTTCTTTTAACCATAGCATCCAGCATTTTATGGGAGTTATAACAATGTTTTATGTAATAGTTAAAACCATTCCTAGTTTTTTGGTTTTATGTAATTCCTTCTCTTACTTGTGATTTCTTTCCTAGTTGATTTGAATTCCTCTTTTTCCCAAGAAGAACAAGTGTTTAATTTTTCACATGTGAATGGCCTTCATTTGTTTCACCATTTTACTAGGCTATGGAAGCTATCATGTATTGCCATATTTTCCATAAAATATTTGTTGATATTTCCACTATCATCTAGCCTTTATTGCCTCATTAGGAAAATCTGAGCTCAACCAAGTTTCATTATTTACAAGGTGTTTGGTTACCCTTCTGTATCTATGAAATTAAAAAAAATATATAATTCAAAATTTGTTCTCATTATGTAAATCATGTTTCTTTAATTTTTGCTGAAACATTAGCTGCTTTTACACCATATTATTTCCCTCCATATTTTAATTTAAAAACTATAAAACCTATAAAAAAGTGCATAAAATAAGACAATAAATACCTGTAAATCTTTCACATATTGGTGATAGATTTGCTTGAGAAAGAGACGGAAAAAGAAAAAGATAGATAACATATATATTGATCAGTAGATTGATCAAGATTGATCAAGATCAAGATGGTTAGGTAATGTGTATGTGTGTATACATACACACACTTGTGTGTGTATATATAGACTTGGTCAGTTGGAAGTAAGTTGCAGACATGGTATTTTTCCAATAAGTACTTTGGGATATTCTATGAGAATAATGGCATCTTCTTATGTCACTATAATGTTTTTACCATGCCTAACAAAGTCAGTATTAATTTAGTAATATCTGATACACCATATCTTCCCTCTCTCTATCAACATCTTTCTCATCATTGTAACTCTTGTGCCTTTCCTCTGTATTCTGAGAATACTTTGCAAATACATCCAATGTATCTTGTTTGATTTCATTTAGTAATATTTCTGTTCCTTGATTGCTTCCAATGGATGATTTAATTCTACCAATGAAGAATTATCTTGCGTATTATCCTGTTTTCCCATCTCATCCTAGTAGTATAGACTATTATCCTGATCTGTTATTATGATTTGCTGCTCTTTTTTCCTTAGAGTCTCATATAATTATATCATGTTGAAAGTTCTGAATGGTATTATAGATTTCCTATACCTAGATTTCACTATGATTTTGAGATGCATTTTATGCTACAGGGATAAATTATATGTTTTTTCCATTTACTCTTTTTTTTTTAAGATTTTATTTATTTTTTTTTTGACAGACAGAGATCACAAGTAGGCAGAGAGGCAGGCAGAGAGAGAGGGGGAAGCCTGCTCCCTGCCGAGCAGAGAGCCTGATGTGGGGCTCGCTCTGGGATGATGACCCGAGCTGAAGGCAGAGGCTTAACCCACTGAGCCACCCAGGTGCCCCTCCATTTACTCTTAATTTAAAAAGGATGACTCTATTAACACACAACATCGAGATTTTAGATTGTCCTTGATCTTGCTTAATATCCACTTGCTCAATAATTCACTTTTCTGATCTACATCTGGAAGAGAGACTGGAATTCACAGTTCTTATTCCAATAAGTATCAAGAAAGAATTTTCTTGGTATCAAGAAAGAATTTTTCTAGCATTTTTTTTATGGACAGACATGGCAACTTATCATCTAGTTCTATGACACTGAGATTTACAAAAAAATACAATTCCCAAATGCTACTGACAAGGTGTTCCAACCGAATTTTGCTTAAGGGTACCATTCCTCCCAGGATGCAGTGTGCTCACATCATCCTATCTATCCCCACTCTGTCTTCCTACTGTCCCTTCTCTCGAGTTCTGGGAGACCAGAAAGACCAAAACAGAATGATGTATAAAGAAACATGGAGACAAGACCATTATTCTGGCCACTTTGTACAAAATAATATACTACCATATTATACTATGCAGGATACGGCGTGAGGCAATGACATGGAATGTGATGGGACACAACGCAACACAACACAACACACACCATACAATAAAATACCAAAGAGATTGAAGGATAGCTGTCCAGCTTTTCAATTGATACCCACCCTTGCTTTCTTAATGTTGAGCAAAGGGGGAGTATGAGATGGAGAAGTATTTTCCCAGCTTTCTTTTATGATGGAAACATGAGTAAAATTCTTGCTTTTCTTAATCGAATTCCAATGATTCTGGTAAACTGATAATTTTAGTTTTAGTCACTATTTCAAGTTGTGCCATTTGCAACATTTTTGCAGATATTTTGGGGAGGAGGAGCAAGGTACATTATGACTGAATAGCCAAAGTTATTTTAAATTGAAAATTCAGTGCAGCGTTTGGATTTGATCAATTTGACTATTAAGCTCAAGCAATTTGCATTTCTCCACATTCTCTCTCTTTCAAAAAGATTATTTCCTCAGCATCACTTATTTGGCAAGGTGTTTTACAAACATTATCTCACTTGATTATCACAGTAATGGTGTGGAGTGGGCATTATCACTGCTTCCATTTTTATAAGAGTAGAAAACTGGGCCTCAGAATGTACTTGTTTTCCTCCAAATTCATAGTGGAAACAAATCTGTCTAAGGCTGTAGTCAATGTTACTTCCTCTGTAGTGATATTCCAAAAAGAAGAAAATTATATTTGATGTAATATTAATCCTTTATAAAGCACATAGGTAGCAAATATGAGATCATTATCAAAGGAGATAATGTTAGGAAATTAACCTTACCTGTTCTCTGTAATAGTGTAGTTAGTTTGAAAGGGTTAATGATCTGAAGATACAGATAATTACTAGATATGTTAAACATTCCTGAAGAAATCTAAATGCCTGGACATAGAAATATTATAAAACTACTTTATCTAGTTATATGCAAATTGAACACATGGCAAAATGTTTAATTTGTTTCTAGACATCCAGATTCTCCCAATTCTTTAAAATATTTTCTCCTAAGGAAATTACACTATAACATTTCATCAATTATTGAATCTCCTACCTTGAAAGTTCTTTGGTAAAAATCTGCTTTGGACAGTCCAAACCTAAAGTGAGTGTACTTAAAATACTTAATGGAAATGAAAAGAAAATGGTATAGCCTTTTAAGTAAAAGGTGCTGAGTTAACCAAATGTTCACATAAAAAAAAATGTACCTTGGCTCCTACTCCATAACACACACACAGATATGCACACATTCCAAATGGACAGCAGATATAAATACAAAAGGTAAAACAAATATTTTAGTATGAAATTTAGTAAGAATATCTTCATTGTCTTAGAGTAGGTAAGATTTCTTAAACGTAGCACAAAAATATAACTAACCGTCAAAGAAAGAAATTCGTAAACATAGCACAAACATAACTAACCATGAAAGAGATAAATCAATAAACTAGAAAATGAAATACTAGAACTTTCTGTTAGTCGGAGGACACCGTTTAGAGAATGAGAAAATAATATATGAGTGGGAAGGGACGTTTGTAAGACATCTACCTGAGAAAAACCTCTTATCTAAAATATATAAAAGGTTCCTTCAAATCAATAAGAAAAATACAGATGACCAATGCAAATGTAGGTAAAGGAACTGAAGATAATTTTTATGAAAGAAAGTAATTGAGTAACCCTGAAAAGGAGCCCAATTTTGTTAGTAGGTAAGCACATGTTTAAATCCACAATATTAAGATAAATCCTTATCAGAATGTAAGAATGTATAAGATATATCCTTATCAGAATGGCAAAAAAGAAAAGGATAGAACAACCAATATTGACCAAAATATGGAAGTGTAAATAGGTAAAATTACTTTGGAATAATATTTGGCAGTGAGCTCTAAGGCTGAACTTACATATTCTGATCCAGCATTTTAACACCAAAGTGTATACCCAAAAGACATATAATGTGTGTTTGCCAAAAGACATATAATAGAATGTTCTTAATGGTACTGTTGGTAATAGCCTAAAATTGAAAATTACTAGAGGTCCATTAGCAATAAAATAAATTGTGACAAACTCGCACAGTGGAATACTATAGGGCAACGAGAATGAATGAGCTACATTTAACACGCAAAAACGGGGATGAATCTCACAAAGATAACATCAAACAAGAGAACCCATAAATAAAAGAATTCATGATTTTGTTTATATCAAGCACAAAAGATGTAAAACTAATCTATGGTGTTGGGATTCAGCATAGTACTTCTGATTGGGGAGTGGAGGTGGTAGTGACTGGAAGGGGCACAAGATAAACTTTTGGTTAGTTGTTCTTGATTGAGGCACTGGTTACACAGATTTGGACAGTTTGGGAAAATTAGCAGGAAAAGATATTTGCAATATATCTACCTGAGAAAGGCATGAATAATATGTGATTTCTGTACTATGTGATACTTCAATGAAAACCTCCAACAACTCTACCATTAATCTGAAGGTTGACAGTTAAAGTTTCGATGTTTTGCAGGTAAAAAAATAACATAAAATTCTATGGAATGTA